>NC_139555.1:15620564-15679452 GCF_965112155.1 Podarcis liolepis | reverse complement strand
CTTCCGGGTCATGTGGCCAGCATGACTAAGCCGCTTCTGGCGAACCAGAGCAGCGCACGGAAACGCCGTTTACCTTCCCACCAGAGTGGTACCTATTTATCTACTTGAACTTTGACTGCTTTCGAACTGCTAGGTTGGCAGGAGCAGGGACCGAGCAACGGGAGCTCACCCCACCGTGGGGATTCGAACCGCCGACCTTCTGATCGGCAAGTCCTAGGCTCTGTGGTTTAACCCACAGCACCACCAGCACAGCGGTAGTGAAGCCAATTCCACACCTGATCTGTGTGTAACCTAGAACCTGCAGGAATTCTGTGTCAGATGTGGGAAATGACCCACGAAGGTAGAAAATCTGGGGGGGAGGGGATACAAATGGGATTTTCAAGGTTTCTGAATGTAATAAGACAAAATGGTGCGCCCAGCAATAAAATTTAACTGCCGTCCTATTAACAGCTGCCTAGGAATCTCCTTATCTGATTTCATGCATTTTGCAAGATTTCTGCCTCATCTGCAAATGCAGGGGAGAAGAAACAAGTAACAAAACAGGAAAGCTTTTCTAAAAAGAAGAAGAAGAAGAAGCAACTCAACTGCACATTATGCAGCAATTTCTTCTCCCGGCATACAATAACTTTGCAAGCCATTGAGTCCCAACTCTTGCCTTTCTTGCACAGGAGAATGTAGCAAAATGTGAGCCTTGATCTCCAGATAATCTGTTCCTGGGGTAGAAGCTAAGCCTTTGCCTGCCAGAGCTCAGCTGACAAGTAGCTATTTAGAAAGCTAAAATGAAGGCTTTGGCAGGGAATCCCTGTCAGGAAGGTGGCAGATCAAGGCAGGGAGACAAGCAGGCCAGAGCGGATCAAATTTCCACTCCTGTTTATCAATGGGTGCACTCAGATTCCACAGATCTATAAAAAGCTGGGGTCTCCTTAATTCAGCGCAAATGGTTCTGGCACGCTCAGAAAAGACTTTAAAATGGGAATCCCCAGGATCTTTTTAGACAGCGAGTTCTTGGATAGCATGAAGCACACCTCTCCATGGAAGCGCTTGCAGTTGCGGATAGAAACCCCTATTTGCCCTCTCAGCCCGTTTTTGTTGTGGGGAAAACTCCCATATATTTATTGTAAGAATTTCTCCCTTCTGGGTTTTCTCCTTTAGAGGAAGGCTTTGAACATCCTAATTAATTTCAAAGTCACAATCATTCTATCGTTATGGTTCTACAAAGTTATTGGTGGGAGCCCTCCAACCAGGACATTCTGCAGGCATCTCGTCCTATATATATATATATATATATATATATATATATATATATATGAATAATATAATGAAAATGTGCCCGGGAGTTGCTAACAGGGAATACTTACAGCTGGCCTCCCACTAAGGGGCCTCACAGCTTTTAAGGAAACTAATAGGAACCATCTGTGAACATGAGCTGGAGATGGTAAGAGAATCCAGCCCACTGACATGGAGAAGAAAAGTTGATTATTAGGCAACGTTTGGGAACAAATAATGTAGAGCACTTCTATTTGTGTGCTGCAGATGGGAAACCGAGGCAAAAAGGGCAAGGCCCATAGTGATACGAAGTGGTTATAGCTAAGGTGGGATTTCCCAGATCCAATACCTGATATTTTACTGCTACAGGCACCAAGCACCTCAGCGGTATCCAGCGCTGCCTATGAATCCAAATGTAACCCCTGCAAAAGCAATATCACAGGGATCACAACTTAGGAAAACCCACAAGCTCTTTAAAGGTAAAGGGACCCCTGACCATTAGGTCCAGTCGTGGCCGACTCTGGCGTTGCGGCGCTCATCTCGCTTTATTGGCCGAGGGAGCCGGCGTACAGCTTCCGGGTCATGTGGCCAGCATGACTAAGCCGCTTCTGGCGAAACCAGAGCAGCGTACGGAAACACCGTTTGCCTTCCCGCCGGAGCGGTACCTATTTATCTACTTGCACTTTGACGTGCTTTCGAACTGCTAGGTTGGCAGGAGCAGGGACCGAGCGACGGGAGCTCACCCCGTCGCGGGGATTCGAACCGCCGACCTTCTGATCGGCAAGTTCTAGGCTCAGTGGTTTAACCCACAGCACCACCCGCATCCCTTACCTCTTTACCTATGAGCAAAATGTTTACGGCCGACCCAGAGGTGAATTGCCTTGTGGTGTGCACGTCCGCACAAGATTATGGACTAAAGCAGTTCATAAGGGGAATGCTGAGCTCTTATGGGCCCAAAACGATGGCTTTCAGACTTTGTTATGGCGGAGAACAATTTCCACATCAACTTGTCTGTCACCAAACACCTGCATAGCCCCAAACATTTCTCCTATGAAAAGAGGGGCGTCCTAAGGAAAAGTGAAACATTCCGAAATCAACTCGGAAACCAAGGCGACGGCTGTAAATTCGGGGGCTGTCCATGGAAAATAGAGACCCCTGTAGGTTCTGCACCTGTGCACTGCGCAAGACTCTGGGGACTGGTCTAGGGTGCTGCAGCAGAGCAAGTTTTAATAGTTACCAGGGGAGGAGAAAGAACCTACTAATAAGTGGGCTGGCCGCCAAAATCATTTTTATTCAGTTAGGAAATAACAGAGCAATTCCACAACAATGCCCATGCTCAACGGGAGTTGGACAGAGTGGAAGGCAATATCACTCCACCCAGCTCAATGAGCCTCCGCTGCTGAAGGGGAAGCCCTGCCTCAGAGAAGTAGTCCGATTCGCCCATCAGAACAGCAGGCAGCTGGCAGCAACAGGCAACAGAATCCACTCAGCAGCAGCCAGCAGAAATGGCGCAAATGGGGTATTTTGGGTGCAGCTCTTTCAATCAATCGCAAGGGCCCAATACATGCCTGTTTGCTGTATCATCCTGGGAACTACTGCAACAACGAGGCTTGCCCCCCACCCATTCCTGTCCAGGAAGATCCAGTAGCCAACCTGGGCAGGCAGGGCTAACTTGGAGCCTAAGGATGCGTCAATCCCAAAAAAGACATTCCAAGCTTTCGTTTTGACTGCAGCCGCAGGCAGAACCAAAAGCTTCTCGCTCTAGCCCTGCTAGATCCTACCATGTGTTTTATCTCGCCATGTTTGGCCCTTAGAATGCCCACTTTGCACACCTGCAAACTTGCATTTGAAATCGTTGGGGGAAACACCCACTGTTTGGATGGTCTTCAATAGGAAATTTTCCTTAAAAAAAGTGGAGCAAAAAAAGAAAAAGTCTGCAAACACAGCGTGGTTGAATAGAAAACCTGTAGCTCTCTAGATTTTGTTGGGCATCTCTGACTACTGGCCATGCTGGCTAGAGCTTATGGGAACTAAGAAGTTCCCCATTTCCGCCTTAGTGTATAAATGCTGTGTGTTAGCACTGAAATGAGTGAGCACACATGGCAAAGATAACTTTCAATGGCTTACTGTATTTCCTCCTTCCAGCAGCACCTTAAAGACCAACTAAGTTAGTTCTTGGTATGAGCTTTCGTGTGCAAGCACACTTCTTCAGATACCAAAAATCGTTGGGGGAATGTGTGTGCTTCCTATGGAGCTAAACACGCTGTGTTTGCAGACTTTTTTTTTTTTTGCTCCATTTTTTTAAAGGAAAATTTCCTATTGAAGACCATCCAAACAGTGGGTGTTTCCCCCAACGATTTCGAAAACACGAAAGCTCATACCAAGAACTAACTTAGTTGGTCTTTAAGGTGCTACTGGAAGGAATTTTTTTGTTTTGACTATGGCAGACCAACACGGCTACCTATCTGTAACTGTATTTCCTCCGTCAAGACTCTTCATCAACGAACTGTGCTACCCCAGTGACAAAACTTATTAAAATAATGCATGGCAACTACCATATTTTTTGCTCCATAGGGCGCACCGGACCATAGGGCACACCTAGTTTTTAGAGGGGGAAGAAAAGAAATCTTATTTCCCCCCCAGCCCCAAAGAGCAGCGTACAGGCTGTGCGCCACCTCTCCCTGCCGGAGGGGTTGCGCGCAGCTATGGCACAAGCCAAGACAGCGAGCGGGGTGGATCCCGCTCGCTGTTTTGGCTTCCTCTTTAGCCCCACGCAACCTCTCGCTGCAGGAGGGGCTGCGCGCGGCTATCCCTGAAGCCTTCTGAGTGCAGCACAAGTTCCTGCTGAGCTCCTCAGGCTTTGGGTTCCTTTTGCTGAAGCCGGGAGAGCAAGACTCTCCCGGCTTCAGCGAAAGGAACCTGAAGCCTCCGGAACGCAGCGGGAACTTGCGCTGCGCTCTGCAAGCTTGAGGCGGCTATCCCTGAAGCCTGGAGAGCGAGAGGGGTCGGTGCGCACCGACGCCTCTCGCTCTCCAGGCTTCAGCGAAAGCAACGCGAAGCCTCCGGAGCGCAGAGGGAGCGCTCCCTCTGCACTTCGAAGGCTTAGCGTTGCTATCGCTGAAGCCAAGGAGCCTGCATTCGCTCCATAGGAAGCACACACATTTCCCCTCAATTTTTGGAGGGGAAAAAAGTGCATCCTATAGAGCGAAAAATACGGTAATGTAGATTTGCTCCGTACAGATAGTTTAAAGCCAAGGATTCCCAAAGTCTGAAATGGAGATAGCAGGAGACAGCAGTCAAAGAGCAAAGGGCTTCATTTGCAAAGATTTATCTAGCAGCTGACGTTTTTGTTCTTCTTGTGCTTCATGCAATGAATGTAAGATGTTTTCGTTGTAATTGCCTCTTCTTCCTTTACTTCTCTGAGAGGGCCTGGTGATCTGTACCACTCCCTAAGCCCCCATCCTCAGGCAGTTTTATAGAAACTCAGATATATATAAGCTAGGTGCCAGATGTCTCTTTAAACCAGGGTTACAGTCACCAAAAGGGACGCGGGTGGTGCTGTGGGTTGAACCACAGAGCCTAGGACTTGCCGATCAGAAGGTCGGCGGTTTGAATCCCCGCGACGGGGTGCGCTCCCATTGCTCGGTCCCTGCTCCTGCCAACCTAGCAGTTCAAAAGCACGTCAAAGTGCAAGTAGATAAATAGGTACTGTTCTGGCAGGAAGTTAAACAGTGTTTCTGTGCACTGCTCTGGTTCGTCAGAAGCAGCTTAGTCATGCTGGCCACATGACCTGGAAGCTGTACGCTGGCTCCCTCGGCCAATAAAACAAGATGAGCGCCGCAACCCCAAAGTCGTCCGCGACTGGACCTAATGGTCCGGGGTCCCTTTACAGTCACCAAATAGGAATGTTTAGTTTCAATAGTTTTCAATACACCTTTTTGGTTCCTGAAATCCGTTCTGACTGTGCAGACAAAATATCATGCATAGAATTCTACAGGATGTGCTGTTAGTGTGCAAAACCAGGTGAGATCCAATGATTGCCAGGCATGCACCTCCATATGGAGACGTCAGACACCATCATTGCGCCCAGGCATCTTCACTTGGTCGCCAATGGCCGATAGCCAGGTGCAAAGTGCACCTGGTGAATTTTGAAGGGAAGCTGTGACAGCTTAATAGAACCAAAAAACTTGTAGCACAGAATTGCCCTTTGCGGTCTAACACAGCTACCCTGGCAGCTCTCATTTTGCAGCTGGCAAACACAATGGCAGAGGAGGGACATGCTGCGTTCCACAGCATGGGCAGCGCAGGGAAGTGAACTAACCGATCCAATCTCTCCGCAAGGACGACGGACACCTCTTTTTGGCTGAGTCGGCCTCTTTGCTTTTCACAAAGGGGGAAGAAAGGGACGGTTCTTCTTTATTTCCAGGAGGAAATAATGAAAGCATCTTGTGTAGCTGGGCAAAAGCACATCGGGGGCCTGAGCAAGAACAAAGGGAACACTTCCCGAGGTAAACACTGAACCAAGAACTCTGGGCATTTTTCATGGGAAGTGGACAGCCAAAGACTGGAGAGGGAAGGAGGGGTCTGCTCTGAAACAGATGGGAGCAGAGAGAACCGCAGGCTGATTGCGCGCAAGAGAAAGAAAGCTAAAGAATGAGAAAAATGCCAACCATCAAGAACATGGGTAGGCAAACTAAGGCCCGGGGGCCGGATCCGGCCCAATCGCCTTCTAAATCCGGCCGCAGACGGTCCGGGAATCAGCGTGTTTTTACAAGAGTAGAATGTGTGCTTTTATTTAAAATGCATCTCTGGGTTATTTGTGGGGGATAGGAAATCGTGCCTTTCCCCAAAAAAATATACTCTGCCCCCCCCCCCCAAGTTCTGAGGGACAGCGGACCGGCCCCCTGCAGAAAAAGTTTGCTGACCCCTGATCAAGAACAACAGGCCTTCCTACAAACAATTTAATGACTATTCCTACGTGCGAAAAAGGTTTATCTAACTAAAAGGAAAGGCTTATATTGAACCCAAATGGAGGCTTGTCCATTAGGGAAACTGGGGCAACTTCAATCTGCCCTTAGCCAGCCCCTGACTGACTGCCTTCTTACATATAACCTCTTCTGTCTCAGGGTAGAATTCAGCAGTGAGGAGGATGGGGATGAAACTGGAATTAGCTGGTGCTGTCTGTCAATGGCTCCGGGCCTTTTAAATATGCTCCTTCCCACAAATAAATCTCAAAATACCGGTAAATTTGAATGCATGCCTTTGACATAACGGAGGCAGAAGCAGTCATGGGGCGTGTTACTTCCGGGTTTCGTCGCTTGCACATGTGCAGACGCTCAAAATGACATCACGCGCATGCGCAGAAGCGGCGAAAAGCAACACGTGCATGTGCAGACATGCAGTCGCTGGTTACGTTTGCTTCTAGATGCGAACGGGGCTCCGGAACGGATCCCGTTCGCATCTAGAGGTACCACTGTAATAAAAAAAAGTAAAGGTAAAGGAGCCCTGGATGGTTAAGTCCAGTCAAAAGCAACTATGGGCTTGTGGCACTCCTCTCGCTTTCAGGCCGAGGGAGCCGGCGTTTGTCTATAGACAGCTTTCCAATTCATGTGGCCAGCATGACTAAACCGCTTCTGGCGCAACGGAACACCATGACGGAAGCCAGAGTGCACAGAAACACCGTTTACCTTCCCGCCTGAGCGGTACCTATTTATCTACTTGCACTGGCGTGTTTTCAAACTGCTGGTTGGCAGGAGCTGGGACAGAGCAACAGGAGCTCACCCAGTTGCAGCGATTCGAACCGCCAACCTTCTGATCGGCAAGCCCAAGAGCCTCAGTGGTTTAGACCACAGCGCCACCAGTGTCCCTACGAATAAATAAAAACGCTCCTTCCACGACCCTACTTTGCCAACGGCATTCGAGCAACGTCATACTAAACTAGCACCAGAGTGTTGTATGATGGCGTTCCTCTTGTTACTAGACCCTGTAACTCAGTGGTGTCCAAACTTTTTTCAAAGAGGGCCAGATTTGATGAAGTGAAGGGCCGTAAGGGCCAACCAAAGGGGCAACCAAAGTTGTTTACTTTTTTTAGGATTGAAGTTGTGTGGTGTAGTGGTTAAGAGTGGTGGACTCGTAATCTGGTGAACCGGGTTCGATTCCTCGCTCCTCCACATGCAGCTGCTGGGTGACCTTGGACTATTAACACTTCTCTGAAGTCTCTCAGCCTCACTCAACTTACAGAGTGTTTGTTGGAGAGGAAGGTAAAGGAGATTGTTAGCCGCTTTGAGACTCCTTAGGGTAGTGATAATGAGGGATATCAAATCCAAACTCCTCCTCCTCCTCTTCTTCTTCTTCTTCTTCTTCTTCTTCTTCTTCTTCTAGGGCTGAAGTTGTTGAGGGTTTTTTAAGGATTTCACCCCAGGAAATAAACTGCCACAGGGGCCGGATTAAACCGACCAGCGGACTGGATTAGGCCCCCAAAATGGACTTTGTACATGCCTGCTGTAACTGAACACATCCCTCTCAGCCTTCAAAATTCCTCACAGCAGCTGCTGGACTTGCTATTATTAATATACTGCAACAGGCCCTTTCGCTCAACATTCGGAGCATGCACGAACATTCTGTGACCGTCACAGGAACTGAGGCAATGGGCAGGCCAGAGGTGCATAAAGAGCAGGCTTCTGGAAAGGAGAAGCTCACGTAACATTCTAGACAGCTTTTGTGCTCCGAAGCAAAGGCCAGTCTTTCTAAAATAACTGACATTACTCAAAGATATAAGGGACCATCTGGCAACCTTACCGCAGGGGATCAGAGGCTTCTTTTGAAGGAAGAGTGGCCAATTTAACAGTCCCATCTCACCTGTAGAACCTGACTTGCAGGCTGCACTGGCCTTAGGTAGGAGTTAACTCTTACCCCCCTGAACCTAGGTGGCTGTGAAAGACAGTACTCTGCTTTTAGGCAAGATTCACTTATACAAGTATCCTCCCATGTCAGAAACTCAGGTGCATAATCGAATCACCAAATGGCACCTTAAACCCACGTGACGGTTGCCACAATGGAACGTCTAGGCACTATTTTATTTCAATTGTGTTGCTGTTAATTTCATTTCTATGTTGTTGTTGTTTAGTCATTTAGTCGTGTCCGACTCTTCATGACCAGAGCACACCAGGCACTCCTGTCTTCCACTGCCTCCCGCAGTTTGGTCAAACTCATGCTGGCAGCTTCGAGAACACTGTCCAACCATCTCGCCCACTGTCGTCCCCTTCTCCTTGTGCCCTCCATCTTTCCCAACATCAGGGTCTTTTCCAGGGAGTCTTCTCTTCTCATGAGGTGGCCAAAGTATTGGAGCCTCAGCTTCACGATCTGTCCTTCCAGTGAGCACTCAGGGCTGATTTCCTTAAGAATGGATAGGTTTGATCTTCTTTCAGTCCACGGGACACTCAAGAGTCTCCTCCAGCACCATAATTCAAAAGCATCAATTCTTCGGTGATTAGCCTTCTTTATGGTCCAGCTCTCACTTCCATACATCACTACTGGGAAAACCATAGCTTTAACTATACGGACCTTTGTGGGCAAGGTGATGTCTCTGCTTGCATCTGTCTAGGTTTGTCATTGCTTTTCTCCCAAGAAGCAGGCGTCTTTTAATTTCGTGGCTATTTTAATGAACAAATCTCAAGGCACTTTACAACACATTAAAACAGCAGATAAAACAATCCAGAATAAAAGAAATTCAAGCTTCAAGGAAAATATTTCAGATCCTTCTCTAAGCAATATTTTGCTTTCCCCAGCCTAGCATCCAGAGATTTCCACGTGGTCGCAACTGGACCCGCACTAGTCGCAAAACACGCCTGGCACCTGGCTGATTTTGAATGTGGCTCACGGGATCGCTTTCCAAAATATACTTTCTCAATTTGTATGCTAGATGGGTGGGAAGGCGATCCCAGCCACCAAAAACTGCAGCTTGAAATCAGGAAAATAACAGTATCTCAGCAAGTGAGACATCAATTCCCCCACTATGCATTAGTAACAACTATGCATTATTTGAACTGATTATTTGGAAAGGACCTAAATTAGGTCCAGGGAAAACAGAGAATACGTTAACCTGTACAGAGTGAGGGGACACACCAGTGTTTATTGTGACAATGAAACGTGGGAACCAGGATGGCTGGGCAGTATCTGGTTTTCAACATCATGATATATCACCATCTAAACATCGCAATATTTTGACATACCACAATGTCTGAAATAAGGACGGAACTATGTAGAGGCAAACAGTAGAGCTGGGCGATACCTGGTTTTCAACATTGTGATATATCTCCAGCTAAACATCACAATATACCAATATATCACAATGTCTGAAATAAAGATGGAGCTGTGTAGAGGTATTGGCTGGCTTCAAGGTTTTTCCCGTATCATGATTTTGGCCAGCGCTGGTTCCTGTGATTTGCTTCCCCCACTTCATGAGGCAGGGAGAACTGAGCCGGCAGAATTAACAGGGGCTGCAGGAATCGAGAGAAACATTGGTTGGCTTCACAGCTTTTCCCACACTGCGATTTTTGCAGAGCACACACACAGACACGCACACACACATCATGATTTGTGATATATCACCAGCTCAAAAATTTTGAAACCGGTACCATGATATGGACTTCAAACTGGTTTGGGACGATATATCGATATACCGCCCAGCCCTGATACAAATCATGATTCGTGATATATTGCCAGGTCAAAAATTATGAAACTGATCTCACAATACAGTGATACCTCGGTATAAGAACTTAATTCGTTCTGGAGGTCCGTTCTTAACCTGAAACTGTTCTTAATCTGAGGTACCACTTTAGCTAATAGGGCCTCCAGCTGCCGCCGCATGATTTCTGTTCTCATCCTGAAGCAAAGTTCTTAACCCGAGGTACTACTTCCAGGTTAACGGAGTCTGTAACCTGAGGCATCTGTAACCCAAGGTATGGACTGCCAAAGGGGTTTTGGATAATATACTGGTCAGCCCTAGACACCAGTAGCCACACCAGCCTTCAAGCATACCATTTCCCAAGTAAAAAAACCTGACTAAGAAGGCACATCGAAGCACGTAACATATTGATAGACTGGTTCTAAAAGGGAACTCATGTTGGCAAACTAATCCAGGAAGAACTAGACAGGTGCAAAAAAAAAGAAATTATTCCATTTATCTTAAAACCTTCCCCTTATGTGATTATAATGAATTAATAATCCTCTGCTTGTTATACATGAGGCAGAGAAGCAGCTTACATTCATTTTAGGCTCCTGCCCAATGGCAACCAGGCTCCGGAGAATTTACACACAACATGCATACACAGAGAGAGAGAGAGAGAGGCTCGCTCCCCAAGGGAGAAAATTAACATATCTGAGCCACTCAACCTGCTGATAACAAAGCCTGGAGGTTAACAAAAGCGAAAGAACAAACAAGGCTTGCGTGGAGGCTCATGGCACCAAGGCAGCCATGTTTTGACAGACGTCACAGTGACAGCTGATGGTATACCACTGGACTGAACACAAATAGCAACGAAAGCAGCAGTAGATCGGAATTAAGCACACCTACTGCAGTACATGGGATGCGGTTGGCGCTGTGGGTTAAACCACAGAGCCTAGGGCTTGCCGATCAGAAGGTCGGCGGTTCGAATCCCTGCAACAGGGTGAGCTCCCGTTGCTCGGTCCCTGCTCCTGCCAGCCTAGCAGTTCGAAAGCACGTCAAAGTGCAAGTAGATAAATAGGTACCGCTCCGGCGGGAAGGTAAACGGCGTATCCATGTGCTGCTCTGGTTCGCCAGAAGCGGCTTAGTCATGCTGGCCACATGACCCGGAATCTGTACGCCGGCTCCCTCGGCCAATAAAGCAAGATGAGCGCCGCAACCCCAGAGTCGGTCACGACTGGACCTAATGGTCAGGGGTCCCTCTACCTTTACCTTTATATGATACTCATGTGCAGATGCAAAGGGGGAGGATGACTGATATTGCGATTCTAACCAGCTATCCTTTTGCTACCCACCTGTTCAGCATGAGCATCTGCAGAGAGTGTCTGTGCATAAGCATTTTGTGTGTGAAAAGGAAGCAATTGCGCTCAACATCCTAGATTCCATCACTGATTAAATGTGCGAAAGCAGCAATCCCTCTTGCTGTTCTGGCTTCTGGGATAGCTGCACAGCCTGCATTCGCTCCCTAAGACGCACACACATTTCTCCTTACTTTTTAGGAGGGAAAAAGTGTGTCTTATAGAGCGAAATAATAATAATACTAATAATACAGTGGTGCCTCGCTAGACGAAATTAATCCGTCCCGCGAGTCTCTTCGTCTTGCGGTTTTTTCGTCTTGCGAATCACGGCTATTAGCGGCTTAGCAGCTATTAGCGGCTTAGCGGCTTTAAGAAAAAGGAAACAAACTCGCAAGAACTCGCAAGACGTTTCATCTTGCGAAGCAAGCCCATAGGGAAATTCGTCTTGCGGAACGACTCAAAAAACGGAAAACTCTTTCGTCTTGCGCGTTTTTCGTCTTGCGAGGCAATCGTCTTGCGAGGTACCACTGTAATTTATTATTTATACCCCGCCCATCTGGGCGGCTCCCAATCAAGTGTTAAAAACAATACAGCGTTAAATATTAAAAACTTCCCTGAACAGGGCTGCCTTCAGCATGTCAGGTAGTTGTTTATCTCTTTGCCATCTGATGGGAGGGTGCCACTACCGAGAAGGCCCTCTGCCTGTTTCCCTGTAACCTCACTTCTCGCAATGAGGGAACCGCCAGAAGGCCCTCGGCGCTGGATCTCAGCGTCCGGGCAGAATGATGGGGGTGGAGACGCTCCTTCAGGTATACAGGACCGAGGTCGTTTAGGGCTTAAAAGGTCAACACCAACACTTTGAATTGTGCTCGGAAACGTACTGGGAGCCAATGCAGATCTCTCAGAACCGGTGTTATGTATGGTAGTCTTCCCCAAACTGCTCCCAACTACCCCCACCTACAAAGGAGCAATCAGCCTTAAAGCACTGCCCCAACTATTCAATGGCAAGCGGGTGTCACTCACAGCACCAATCAGCTGACTGGCGCTGATAGGGAAGCCCCTCTGAAGTTGTCCATCTGCAGGTGCAGTTTGGATTCAAACCGGGCCTGCAAATGACCATTCCGGGGCTCATTGTCAGCACTGACAACAGGCCCCTTTTAAGTGGTCACCTGACATCATAATGATGTCAGGTGACAGACTTACCTGCAGTGTTAGAAACTCATATATAGACGGTGGAGGAAGATTGGAAGAAATTTAAAGATTACCTGCAGAAGCACTGTAAAATTAAGGAATGTTGAAATGACGTTTGATTGAAAATAAGTGGTATTGGTAAAGAGATGCTTAAGAAAATGTAAATAGGGAATGATAATTGGAAATGGATATTTATAATAATAGCTTAATATATGGAGTAAGGATAAATGTTAGAGGGTAAGGATTTGCTGAATTTAATATTTGAATTGGAATACAAAATGGGAGGTGTGAGGAGGTCAGGAAACTAGTGAAGAAACTATAAGATTTGAAAATATTTATCTTTTTTGTTTTTAGCTCTGATCTTTGGTATTTTTCTTTGTCTTTACTCTTTATCTTTACTATTTATTCTTTATTTTTCTTTCTTTTTTCTATCAACTGTTTTTCTACTGTGTATTTTTTCATTTCGTTTTGCTTTTGTATTTTAAATGTTGGAATTGGTTTTTATTGTTTGTGAAACATTAATAAATATCATTTAAAAAAAAAGAAACTCATATATAGACGTACACTCTAATTGCCACATAATGCCTTAAACCTGGGATACGGTCGCCACAATGGAATGTCTAGGCACCATTTTTGTTTGTTGCATTTTGTTTTGCAGTGGACTTTGTTGTTGTTGTTGTTGTTGTTGTTGTTGATTTCATTTCCATACTCCTTTATATTTCAAAGAACAAATCTCAGAGCCGTTTACAACACATTAAAACATCAAATAAAACAATTCAGAATACAGTCATATTTCATGTTACGTCCGCTTCATGTTACGTTCTTTCAGGTTATGTCCCGTGGCGACCCGGAAGTACTGGAAAGGGTTACTTCCGGGTTTCGCTGCTCGCACATGCGCAGAAGCGCAAAATGGCATCATGCGCATGCGCAGAAGCAGTGAATCGCAACCGTGCATGCGCCGATGCACCGCTGTGGGTTGTGCTCTTTTCATGTTGCGAACGGGCCTCCGGAACGGATCCCATTCGCAACCAGAAGTACCACTGTAAAATGAATGCAAGCTAAAGCTTCAATGGCAATATTTCAGATCCTTCTCTAAGAGACATTTTGCTTTCCCCAGTCACCAACTTTGCAACCAGAGATCTCCACGTGGTCGCAATTGGACCTGCGCTAGTCGCAAAATGTGCCCGGCGCCTGGCTAATTCTGAACACTGCCCACTTGTCAACGTGTCCCATCACAGGTGGGTGAGAGCATTTGGGAGCAGAGCCCACGGCCCAGATCCATATACTGACCCCTACTCTAAATCGTCAGGAAAGGGGCTGCAGTGAATGTGGAAGCGGAAGCAGGATTTGGGGCAGGACTCCACACAGTCCCAACCTTTGCATTCCTGGCACTTGCACCAAAGCCAGCTGATCTCATCCCAAAGGTATGTCCTCCTTTTATATGAATGCAATGGGCTCCTAGGTGAACACTTGCTCAGAAACTGCAGGAATGTCTTTCTGTAGATGTATGTATGTATGTATGCATGTATGTATGTATGTATGTATTACAGTGGTACCTTGGGTTAAAAACTTAATTCGTTCTGGAGGTCCGTTCTTAACCTGAAACTGTTCTTAACCTGAAGCACCACTTTAGCTAATGGGGACTCCTGCTGCCGCTGCGCCGCGATTTCTGTTCTCATTCTGAAGCAAAGTTCTTAACCTGAGGTACTATTTCTGGGTTAGCGGAGTCTGTAACCTGAAGCGTCTGTAACCCGAGGTACCACTGTATTATTATTATTATTATTGATTCAGGTAGGTAGCCGTGTTGTTCTAACGCAGTCAAAATAAATTAAAAAATTAAAAAATTGTCCAGTAGCACCTTAGAGACCAACTAAGTTTGTTCTGGGTATAAGCTTTCATGTTGTTGTTGTTGTCATTATCATCATCTATTTACACCCCGCCCATCTGGCTGGGCTTCCCCAGACACTCTGGGTGGCTCCCAACAGAATGATGATAATAATAATAATAATAATAATAATAATAATAATAATAATAATAATGTGATAAAACATCAAACGTTAACAACTTCCCCAAACAGGGCTGCCTTCAGATGTCTTCTAAAAGTCAGACAGTTGTTTATTTCCTTGACATCTGATGGGAGGGCGCCACCACCGAGAAGGCTCTCTGCCTGATTCCCTGTAATCTCACTTCTCGCAGTGAGGGAACCAGCACAAGGCCCTCGCAGTTGGACCTCAGTGTCTGGGCTGAGCGATGGGGGTGGAGACGCTGCTTCAGCTATACTGGGCCGAGGCTTATGGTACCACTTTCTGCTGGGAAGAAGCCATGAACAGTTGCATGGAAATGACTGTATCAGTGCATACATAACGCTGGCTCCCTGCTATCCACAATTAACAAATGGTTGTTGGGATATGTTATTGGCTTAATCGGCTTTGTTCCGTACTATCACAAAGAATGGTCAGCTTCCAAAATGTGCAAATTGGAAAAGAAAAAGTGAAGTTATTTCTGCAATATAAAAGCTAGAGTATGCCAGCAACTGCTCTGTGTCTATCCTACTACTATAGCAAATCGGAGTATATATATATAAAATGAAAGTGGCCGGGCTGGACGATGTGCTGACCCTTTCTGACCTTGGACTCTGTGAAATCTATGCAATTATCTAGGGGTAACAAAAGCATTGTATGAACATGCCTGATTCACCATGGAGCAAAGGGCAATGGCCTCAAAGTAGCTGTCATACATACATGAGCACGGCTGGCGTTGTGGCTACCGAATGATATTCAACATTTATCTCAGGCCCGCACTTTCAGAACTTCGTTCCCATTCACATGCAGCAGCAGCAGCAACAACAGTGAATATCAGCCCGTTTCCTTCTACAACCCTGGGCTGCACTGTGCATCGCTATAACCTGCCTCAGGGATTGGGGTCCTGCAAAAAAACAACACACCACTGAATCCCCCCACACCCCTCACCCCAAAAAACCACCGTTCCCTTTGCAGAGATCAAAAGGAATCTCATATTCCCAAAGCTCCAGGCCTTTCCTTATAAGCGGAGGAAGCTTTCAGGAGTCCCCACCCCTGAGGAGTGCCTCAGAGGACGACATGTTCAATCTGGCTCATGTTAGGCCCATTTAGGCCTCTCCAGGCTTCTTTTGTTCCCTGAGTGACAGCTCTTTTCTAAATGCCACCTCTATGGGCTGAAAAGGCCTGGAGGGTTGCTCTGCTCCATTTGCTGATGGCTTTTCCAACCGCCAGGCTTTTTTCCTTGCCTAACCACTTTAGCAGGCCTGCGTGAGCGCCCCACACTCGGTCCCTATAACAACCCCCTGGATTCCACCTCAAAGGGGGGGGGTGCGCTTGCATGCATGTGTATTAAGGAAGCATCTTATACGAAATCCCTTGGGATCTACTTCCTTCCTGCCGGCACGCTTCCTTTTTCGCTACCTTGTGCCAATACAGTGGTACCTCGGGTTACATACGCTTCAGGTTACACACTCCGCTAACCCAGAAATAGTGCTTCAGGTTAAGAACTTTGCTTCAGGATAAGAACAGAAATTGGGCTCCAGCGGCGCGGCAGCAGCAGAAGGCCCCATTAGCTAAAGCGGTGCTTCAGGTTAAGAACAGTTTCAGGTTAAGAACGGACTTCCGGAACGTATTAAGTACTTAACCTGAGGTACCACTGTACTCGATAGCCTAAGTGAATTTCAACCCGTTTTGATTTCATTTATTATTATGCCAGCCTTCCAAGGAGCTCTTGGTCGGATTCAAGTTCCCCATATTATTTTCAAAATAAATCATGCCAAGAGAGAGATTGCCTAACCCAGGGTCAGTCCCAAGGTTTAGCTCTCCTTGAGGTGATAAAGCTGTGTCTACACCAGTTTCTGAAGAATATTCCTTCATTGCACAAGAAGGAATTCCCTCCTCACGAGAAGCTAGATGTCAAGTGGAGAGAGGTTCTATCCTAGCTTTCCATATATTATGGTAATTTTCTATGTGTTCTGACTATTATTATTATGTAAGAAGTACAATCCAGGCATAGATTCACCATCTCCAGGAAATTTAGGTTTGGTACCCACTAATATAATGGTGGTGCTGTGGTCTAAACCAGAGAGCCTAGGACTTGCCAATCAGAAGGTCGGTGGCTCACACGACGGGGTGAGCTCCTGTGGCTCGGTCCCAGCTCCTGCCCACCGAGCAGTTCGAAAGCACATCAAGTGCAAGAAGATAAATAGGTACCACTCCGGCGGGAAGGTGAACAGTGTTTCTGTGCAAAACTCTGGTTCGCCAGTAGCGGCTTAGTCATGCTGGCCACATGACCTGGAAGCTGTCTGCGGACAAACGCCGGCTCCCTCGGCCAGTAAAGCGAGATGAGCGCCGTAACCCCATGGTCGTCCGCGACTGGACCTTATGGTCAGGGGTCCCTTTACCTTTTTACACCCTAATATACCTTTAAAGCACATTTAAAACCATAAGTGCCAACCCTATGGGGTTGAGATCCTCGACCCCCCAAAAACAATACATTGGGACGGAGCTGAGCACACACACCCCATCTCAAGGGGCTGGGTCTCGCAGGGCCTCCCCACAGCCATGGCGGGTCCCTGCAGCTTTGACGGGTCTTGCGGCCTCCTCCTGCTGCATGACGTCACATATGTGCATTGTGTACATGAGGTCACGCATGTGATGCCCCCCCTAAAGTTGGGCAGAACCCGGTGCCTATGTTCAAAGCACATTCTTTCCCTCCACGTCTTCTGGGCACCACAGTTTTGTTAAGGGCTGCCGGGAATTTTTACTCACTTTAATCTGGTCCTTAGGAGAGTTTTATTTTTATTTTCAGTTAAGGCATTTTATGACTGTCCTTTCATTGCATCTGTGTTGTTGGTTGTTGATTTTACTGCTCTTGCATTTTAAAAAAGATTTTAATCATCTTCTTGTCATTTTGTTTTCTCTTGATTCTTGTAATGCTGTCTTGTGTCAATGCAACCGAGAAAGGCACTGCAGAAATGTTACTATAAATACCTATTTTTTAAAAAAGATCCCTGAGCAGTATTTTGAACCCAAGCCTCCCTGGTTCAAAGCCCAAAACACTAGCCAGCCAGAGCCTACTACACAAGCTCCCTAGCCCAGAAAGAAAGGAAGGCAGACTTTCCATAGTATGTGCTCTCTCTCTTTTTTTTTTTTCCTTTTTTTTTTTTTTTTGAATGATTATCACCACTCAAGTTATTCAGGATATTCAGTGCAACGCTCTGTAGAAACCACATAGCTGGCATTAATCATCCCTTCTGCTCATCCTCGAAAACACAGGAATGCCATAAACACCTGGCTGTACAATTTGCCTTTTCCAACCATGTGACATTTAAAAAGTCAACATAAAATATTTAGGCAGTGTTGCATAAATAAATTACCGCTAGCCAAAGCAAGCATTCACACTGATCATTAATCAGAAGCAGGAGTCTGTACAAGCCACAATGTCTCAGGAGCGCAGAAAAGCCACAGAATGTTGTGCTGGGTGCAGAATTTTCGAGGATCTCAAGCTTTCTTTCAAAATAAGTAATAAATAAATCTAGTACTTGTGATTGCAATAATGGCTGAAAGTATATGGGCAATCCCTGCCTACGTCTCAGAAGCCAGAGGAGTTGCTTAAATAAATAAGGATTCCAGTGTTTGTTGTGGCGGGAGGGGGAAGCAGAGTTTCAGTGTTCTTGTACTTTGACCCTCACTACAGAAGGCCGGCGGTTCGAATCCCCATAACTGGGTGAGCTCCTGTTGTTCGGTCCCAGCTCCTGCCCACCTAGCAGTTCGAAAGCACGCCAAAAAAGTGCGAGTAGATAAATAGGTACCACTCCGGCGGGAAGGTAAACGGCGTTTCCGTGCGCTGCTCTGGTTCACAAGAAGCGGCTTAGTCATGCTGGCCACATGACCCGGAAGCTGTCTGCGGACAAACGCCAGCTCCCTCGGCCTATAGAGCGAGATGAGCGCGCAACCCCAGAGTCGTCCGCGACTGGACCTAATGGTCAGGGGTCTCTTTACCTAAACATTACAGTTAGCAGTAACAGAATTGTGCAAATTAAAGTATGGAAAACAGAAGAAGGGAAATTATGCAAAATCCCACTTTTGTTGTCACATGGCTCTGCTGTCACAAAATTTGGTGGGTCTCTCACAGTCCAGACTAGAGGGAGCTAGCCTGTGGGCCCCACCATACATGTCCCATAATCTCTGACAACTGGCCACAGTGGCTGAAGCTTTTGAGAACTGGTGTCAAAGAACATCTGGAAGGCCAAAGGCAGTGTTAGAAATTAGCCAGGCGCCAGGCGCATTTTGCAACTGGCTATTGACCATTGGCAACCAAGTGAAGATGCCTGGGAGCCAGGATAGCGCCTGACATCTCCACCCTGGGGAGGTTCACGCCTGGGGATCCTTGGATCTGGACTGTTTTCACACACTAATACCACACCCTGCAGAATTCTATCTGTTATATTTTATCTGCACAGTCAGAATGAATTTGAGGTAACAAAATGCTTTTTCTGTGCAGCCTCAGCAGGAGCAGTGAACAAAGGTACTTTCCTTCTTTAAGTTCAGTAAGTTCTCAACCTAGCTCAAGTTTGTCATCTGAACTAGCCAGATGTTTAACTGATATTTAGTCACAGTCAGTCCATCATTTGAAAAACAAGACTTTAGAGGCGTCTTGCCCAAAAATGTCAGCTAGACATTCTGTTTTGGCAACTGTAACCTTGGTTTAAAGAGCCATTTGGAGCCTAGTTTATATATCCAACACTGACCACAGGTTAGACCTAGAGCGTGAAATATGGCACATGGCAAGTTCTCCCTGCCATGCCCCTCAAACCACTGTATGCCAGATGTTGCACATACAGCCTCATTGACATGCAAGCCAATGATATGCAAAATACTCTTTAAAAAAACACACACTAAAAAACTACAAGTATATCCACTATCCCTTTGGCTTCAAGTTTCACAAGCTTAACATAGGAAACATAATTCCTTGCAACAAAATAAGCCTATTGGTTTTCAGTTTCTTCGTAGAGAGAAGAAAATTCTCTTGCCTCCTAGAAAGACAAGGTTTAGCGCCTTCTTTGCCTCTTAAGAATTTTGCTGTGTTCTGCAAAGGTTACACGGAGCATTGCCAGTTCTGTACAAAACCACTTCTTAGCGCCAGACCCTCTCCTTCTCCCTGGAGCTAATTGTGTATGTTTTCATCTACTTTCAGCAGCTGCTCATTAAAGAGTTGTCACCCTGCAAGAAAGGGGAGGGGTGCAAATTGCCTACAGCATCATGCTATTAATATAATTTCCACCGAGGGCCTATATACTGTCGCTAGGCTTCAGAGTCAGCCTGGCGGGTGTTGTTTTTTTAATTTTCCACCGCCACAATCTCATTTGTCCCCTTCATCTGGAGAGCTATCAAGAGCATTCAAATGACCAAGAAATCTGGATAAACGGGGCAAGTGTTGTAGTTAACAAAGTCTAATGTTAGACAGCATCTTAAAAAGCAGAGACATCACCTTGCCAACAAAGGTCTGTATAGTTAAAGCTATAGTTTTCCCAGTAGTGATGTATCAAAGTGAGAGCTGGACCATCAAGAAGGCTGATCACCGAAGAATTGATGCCTTTGCGTTATGGTGCTGGAGGAGTCCCATGGACTGCAAGAAGATCAAACCTATCCACTCTGAAGGAAATCAGTCCTGAGTGCTCACTGGAAGGACAAATCCTGAAGCTGAGGCTCCAATACTTTGGCCACCTCATGAGAAGAGAAGACTCCCTGGGAAAGACCCTGATGTTGGGAAAGATGGAGGGCACAAGGAGAAGGGGGCGACAGAGGATGAGATGGCTGGACAGTGTTCTCGAAGCTACAAACATGAGTCTGACCAAACTGTGGGAGGCAGTGGAAGACAGGAGTGCCTGGCGTGCTCTGGTCCATGGGGTCACAAAGAGTCGGACACGACTAAACAACAACAATGTTGGACAAATATTTCCTGTGTGTATGATTTCAGATACCGTATTTTTCGCTCAATAACACGCACCCGACCATAACACACATGTAGTTTTTAGAGGAGGAAAACAAGAAAAAAAAAATTCTACACGAAACAGTGGATGTATGATTTTTGTGGTTCATGCTGTGGCCACAGACATGTGATCTGATGGTGAGTTTGGGGTAGCCCAATGCAAAAATCCTGAGGATCCATGTGGATCCATGTTTGTAACCACATTTTGCACCCAGGCAACAGTGGGTGCGTGATTTTTTTTGGTGCAAACTGTAGCCATGGACATGCTATGTGATCTGATGGTGAATTTGGGGTGACCCAGTGCAAAAATCCTGAGGATCCATGTGGATCTGTGCTTTGTAACCACGTTTTAAGTGGGGAGGGAAGGAAAAGCACTCAAGGGACAAGGAGCACGTGTGTAGCAAGCTCTGCTTCTCTCCCTCCTTCCCCCCCCCCCCCTTAGCGAGCTGAAAAACTTTGCTGGAGGGACAGAGTCTGCTTGCTTTAAAGGAGCCTACCGGACAGGAGCCACTTACACGAGTGTAAGCGGCTCCTGTCCGGTAGGCTCCTTTAAAGCAAGCAGGTTCTGCTTCTCTCCCTCCTCCCTCCCCCCCCCCCCAGCGATCTGAAAATCTTTCCTGCTATTTCCAGCAAAGCGGGAGGAGATACAGAGAGCCTGCTTGCTTTAAAGGAGCCAACCGGACAGGAGCCGCTTACACTCATGTAAGCGGCTCCCCTCCCCTCCCGCTTTGCTCCTTTAAAGAAGCAGGCACTCTGTCCCTCTCTCCTCCCCATTCAGCAGCTCTTCTCCTGCTGGAAACCACGGAGAAGGCTCCGTAACACGCACAGACATTTCCCCTTACTTTCTAGGTGGGAAAAAATGTGTGTAATGGAGCGAAAACTACGGTATATAAAATCTCCATAACAAGCTTCCAAGCTCTGTCCACAACGCATACACAGATGCATGTGCTACAATGGCGCAGAAATGTACCATTTTCAGATCACTAGGTCATTTTACCATTCTAACAGCAATCTTTTGTGACACCTGTCCTCTAGTTTCTACTTATTTGTCACCTTTGTCTCCCCACGCTCTCAGATCGCCATGGGAGTACCTAGGATATCCTATTCTGCACAACCTTTGTGCATGTGTTCTCCCCCTCCCTGAAAAAGCAGTTATCCAAAACAATGTGAATTAGAGCAGCAAGCTGACACAGAGGTCATAGATTCTAGAATTGTAAAGTTGGAAAGGACCACAAGGGTCTTCTAGTCCAACCCCCTAAAATGCAGAAATCATTTGCCCAACATGGGGCTCAAACCCACAACCCCGAGATTGAGCGTCTCAAGCTCTATCGGCTGAGCTATCCCAGCAGCCATGCATCATGGTATTTTTCAAGTGCAACATTCCTCAGTGGCCCCACGATTTCTACTCAATTTTGCCGCCCTGCCATGATGTACAAACATCTGTGCAATTTGAGAAGAGATGATCAAATATGGATCTCGAGGCACACAGACCATTCTGAAAAGTGCTAGCTGCGAGCACAAGATAACTATGGCTTTGTTTATGTTGCCTAAAATACGTTCAGGTTCGGCTGCATGTACCTAGTTGTGCTTATGGGCAAGAATATTCAAATGTGCATCCCTTTGCTAGTAATGTGGTGTTGGGAAACAGCTGCATTCGGACGGTTTCCCCCACCTCCATCAAGCTTGCAAAAGAGTTTGTGGCCCCAGCCACCAATTATTACAGTCGCTGAACCGAAAGCAAATCAGACAGAAGGATCACTGTCTGCAGCAACAGAAAAATAATATCTGCATCAGAAATTGAACCTGGTGGATTATTGATGTATTCTCCTAAAGTTGATCCTGCAGCGGAATTGAGTTAAGTACCCAGTATCCCTTTACTGATAAGCTGGTTATAATGGCTCCTACAACCACAACTCTTTCCTTGGACGACTGGTGTTAGGAAAAGTAGTTTAGCGTATGGCAGATGCGGTCTTACAACACAGACCATAGTCTGGTGGTTTTCAGATCCACACTACCCCTACGATTCTACGACTGCACTAGTTCTGAGAAGACATAAAACTTGGGAAGCATATAATATCATCCATACTAACCCTGTGCCATGAGTGAATATCTCTTACTTTTTTCTGGGTCTCAGGCCCGCTTTTAAGGCTGACTTTTATGGTATCTACTTTGCTCACTATTTTTTTACTAAAACCCAGAGATCCACCAGCCAGCTACAAAATAGTGAGTGAGGATATCTCAACCCATTCCACTAAAAGGACGGCCAAAAAGGATGCCACAAATATATCAACTACCCTCCAGACCAGCATAGGCAAACAAACTTGGCCCTCCAGATGTTTTGAGACCGCAATTCCCATCATCCCTGACCACTGGTCCTGCTAGCTAGGGATCATGGGAGTTGTAGGCCAAGAACATCTGGAGGGCCAAGTTTGCCTATGCCTGCTCCAGACTGAGGATAGGATAGAAATTTTTGTCTGGTGCTTAAAAGCAGATAATGATGGTATCAGGCGTGCCTCCCTGAGGAGAATATTCCACAAGCAGGGAAGCAATCGAAGGGGTATCAAAGCAGCTTACAAAAGAATCACGCTCAAGTCTGATATCAGGAAGAGAAATAGCATGGCGTCCCTATGGTACATTTCCTTGCACTTCCCTTCTGTTGTGCTTCAACTTCTGCCTACTAGAGAACAACTCCTAATAATGTCTTCTGAGGCAAGACAGAGGCGCTGGAACTCACTAAACCAATGATGGAGGCTAGTCTTCTCCTTCTTAGACAAGCACATTGAATTCTAATTCACTGTACAAGTTTCACACTGATTTTCGTTTCTGAGCACAATTCAAAGTGTTGGTGATGAGCTTTAAAGCCCTAAACGGCCTCAGCCATGTGTACCTGAAGGAGCATCTCCACCCGTATCATTCAGCCTGGACACTGAGGTCCACCTCCGAGGGCCTTTTGGCAGTTCCCTCACTGCAAGAAGTGAAATTACAGAGAACCAGGCAGAGGGCCTTCTCGGTAGTGGCACCTGTGGAACGCCCTCCCATCAGATGTCACGGAAATAAACAACTATCTGAAGACATCTGAAGGCAGCCCTGTTTAGGGAAGCTTTTAATGTTTAATGTTTTATCACATTACAGTGGTACCTCAGGTTACAAACACCTCGGGTTACAAACACTTCAGGTTACAGACTCCACTAACCCGGAAGTAGTACCTCGGCTTAAGAACTTTACCTCAGGATGAGAACAGAAATTGCGCAGCGGCAGGCCCCATTAGCTAAAGTGGTACCTCAGGTTAAGAAGAGTTTCAGGTTAAGAACGGACCTCTGGAACGAATTAAGTTCGTAACCAGAGGTACAACTGTATTATTATTATTATTATTATTATTATTATTATTATTATTATTATTATTATTATTAAATCTCAAATACTACGTCATATCCCAGAAAGATTTTGGGCAGTCAGGATGGCCAGTAATTATTGTAGTCCTGTTTATTCCATGGACACCAAAGTTCCTGCCATTCTGCAAAATTCACACACTCACACAAACACAGTTGTAAAGGCACTCGGCTGCCAATTTCCCCTTCTCAAAACAGGACACCTTTTCAGTAGAGAAACAGCGGTGTTTTGTGTGTGCTACAGCACTGCAGAAACACAGAGAAACTAGACGCTCTACAGAATTCTGCTTCCTAAGAATTGTAGCCAATCCTAATTTTAAGAACGAAAACATTTGCACGCCTGCGGTTCAGAAAAGGGTCACAGGTGATCGCTATGCCGCACTTTCAAACTGTGCTTTTTGCTCTTGCGTGTCCAACAACCTTCGCCAGCTTGCCGAACAGGAGCCGCCATCCGGAACAAGCGCCAAACCTTCCCACCCAAGCTGTGACTCTAGAGAAGACACATCACCTTCAAAACACTCAACCTCGCTAACCTCCACTGCACTGATCGGGTTAGCAGTGCATCACCCCTTGGCCCTTTAATTACACATCTTTGCAACCATTAATCCTGATGCCATCAATTACTGGAGCTTTATCCCATTCAAAAAAAGGAAAAGGGGGAAAAAAGCATTAAGGGTCTAGCAAGCAGTCAAGTACCTCTCTTCTTTACCTGTCAATTACAGAGCATCGTGCACAACTGCAGGGCTGCGTTGCTGCGCCTATCAGGGTGCTCAAACAGCCACATACATGCTCACAAATATTCGCACATCCCATTATTCTTCCACTATCCACCCTCCCGGCATTATCCTTTTTGACAGCATGTCATCCACCCAAGTCCATTTTAGAACAGAGGCCCTGAAATAATACGACTACATACCAAATACCCTGACGAAAGCTTTGGTTTGGTAATAAGTTCTTTTACTGTTGGTTTGCTTTTTCCAAAATTATTGGGAGCAGCAGTGTGCTTATACATATTCTGGTGTTTGTTCTTTCCATAAGAAGCAGTACGCTTTGCTAATTGGTGATAGATGGTGTAGATTAAGGTTACCAAACATCCCCGTTTCCCGGGGACAGTCCCCGGATTTACAAATCAGTCCCCTGGCAAAATCCTGTATTTCCTACTGAAGTTGAAAAGTGTCCCCGGATTCATTGAAAAAAATCTGGTAACCTTAATGTAGATAGATAGGTGATAGATAGATAGATAGATAGATAGATAGATAGAGATTTGTGTGTTCCACAATGTTTTCGTAATTTAAATGTGAGGGCTTGAATGGTGATTCCTGATCTTTTTTTTTCATATGTGGTGGACTTTTAAAAAAGCAAGGGTGTTTTGGGATATGATACATGATGAGATAAAAAAGATGTTTATCGTGATTATACCCCCCCCCAAAAAAAAAAACACTCTGAAGTTTTTCTCTTAGGGATTATCAGGACAGAAGTTCCACAAAAAGATGACTAAGCTGTTTAAGTATGTAACGGCAGAAAGCCAGGATTTTCTGTGCACAAAAATTTAAGGAAGCTGTCTCCTCACCAAAGAAGAATGTGATACACTATGTGGAATCAGCAAATCCAACAGTTAAGAGAACCTAATGGCGATTGTTTTGTGGCAGAATGGAAGCACTTTTCCAGAATATTTAAAGAAATATTATAGTACGAGCAGGATTTGAACTGGGAACAACAGAAGGAATGAGGAATTATTGTGTGGTGGTTATGATATAAGAGAGAGAAGACAGGGTGCAGCAATGGGGGACAGAGTAAAAACACCATGAAAAATGGGAGGGGAAGTCGGGGGGGGGGACGACCCAAAGGAAAAATTATTATGTTTTGGAGAGAACATGTGAAATTTTTACATTTAATAAAATATAATGACTAGAAAAAAGAAGAAAAATGTGGTAAGTTTCACTAGCAAAGCTATAAATTAATTTTAGGCGGTATTTCAGGTAGAAGAGGTTTGTTTACCTACTTGAGGAAATAGCTGTATGTTTAATGGCACTACTTCATGATCTAGAAAGCAATTCAGCCCATGTCCATTGGGTGGGGTGGAGGCCGAAATGGTGCAATAAAGATCAGCGTCTCCTGATAACAGGCAGCCAGGGTTAATACTGTCTGAAGAAAGGCAGGCTGAAAGCACTCCAGCTGCAGCTGATGACAGGACATAAGGCTAGGAAGTCGGTAAAGTTCTGGTAGCCCCATTTTTAAAAGGATATCGCAGAGCTAGGAACCAAATGATCAAAGGGACGAAGGGACCTTCACTTCAAGGGAAAGGCTAACGTGTTTGGGCTTTCTCGGTTTAAGAGGAGGGGGGGCGACAGGGCATGACAGAGGTTTGACAGGACTTGATAGAGCTCTATAAAGTTCTGGACAGTGGATGATCTGTGGTTCTCCAGATGTTGACTCCAACTCCTAGACTCCCTTGGCCCATTGGCCAATGCTGGCTGGGACTAATGAAATCCAAAAACATCTGGAGGGCCACAAGTTCCTCTCCACTGACTTATAATTTGGGGGTTATTCAGTAAAACAGATGAGCATTATCAGTTCAAGACTGAGAAATTCAGAGAATTCAGGGCAAGCAAAAAAGGAAGTGCTTTTCTTCACACAACACATCATACATTGATAGAATTCACGCCAATTCCTGGAAAGCAGTCCAGATAGGTAAGAAAGGGACAGGGACTGGTGAGACTGGGAATCTAGGTGACAGCCTACAGGGTCAGGAGACAATGTGGAAACAGCAACTGAGGTCCAGCTCTGAGGGCCTCCTAGTGGTTCCGTCACTGCAAGAAGTGACGTTACAGTGAAGCAGGCAGAGGGCCTTCTCGGCAGTGGCGCCCACCCTGTGGAACGCCCTCCCGTCAGATGTCAAAGAAATAAACAACTACAGTGGTGCCTCGCAAGACGAAAAGAATCCGTTCTGTGAGTCTCTTCGTCTAGCGGTTTTTTCGTCTTGCGAAGCAAGCCCATTGACGGATTAGCGGATTAGCGCTATTAGTGGCTTTTAGCGGCTTATCGGCTTAGCGGATAAGTGGCTTAGTGGCTTAGAAAAAGGGGGGGAAAGGGGGAAAAACCCGCAGGAACTCGCAAGACATTTTCATCTTGCGAAGCAAGCCCATAGGAGATTTGTTTTGCGAAGCACCTCCAAAACGGAAAACTCATTCGTCTAGCGAGTTTTCCGTCTTGCGAGGCATTCGTCTTGCGGGGCACCACTGTATCTGAAGACATCTAAAGGCAGCCCTGTTTAGGGAAGTTTGCAATGTTTGATGTTTTGTTGTGCTTTTAATATTCTGTTGGGAGCTGCCCAGAGTGCCTGAGGAAACCCAGCCAGATGGGCAGGGTATAAATTATTATTATTATTATTATTATTATTATTATTATTATTATTATTTAGAGGCTTTGTTTGGACTACCTCCTGATAATAGCAGGAGATCCAAAATCAGTTTTCCCACAACGGGGGTTGGATCACTGGTCTCCTGCTGTCTCAGAAAGTTTGGCAAAAGTCTACTAAGCCGGATGATTTCACAGGCACAGGGAAAGTCAGGAACAAGCGAGGTGAAGAAGAGTAAGGCAAGGAGCCTGAAATATCACCAGTCCTCAGAGATCTGCATTCACTCCCAGTACGTTTCCGAGAACAATTCAAAGTGTTGGTGCTGACCTTTAAAGCCCTCAACGGCCTCGGTCCTGTATACCTGAAGGAGCGTCTCCACCCCCATCGTTCAGCCCGGACACTGAGATCCAGCGCTGAGTGCCTTCTGGCGGTTCCCTCGTTGCGAGAAGTGAGGCTACAGGGAACCAGACAGAGGGCCTTCTCGGTAGTGGCACCCACCCTGTGGAACACCCTCCCTTCAGATGTGAAGGAAATAAGCAGCTATCCTATTTTTAAAAGACATCTGAAGGCAGCCCTGTTTAGGGAAGTTTTTAATATTTAATGTTGTATTGTTTTTAACATGTGATTGGGAGCCGCCCAGAGTGGCTGGGGAGACTCAGCCAGATGGGCGGGTTATAAATAATAAATTATTATTATTATTATTATATCACAAGAAACGGCAGGGAATTCAAGCATCCAAGCTCACGTAGGGGGAAACCACATGAAGGCATTAAGCCAGGAAATTTGGAGGCCTTAAATGTTCCAAAGCGATGTACTGCTCAGGGGAAAGGGGCTTCAGCTTAACTTCTGAAAGGCCTTTATAGCACACACACACAGCTCACCACAGCAGTGTAACAGCCCTAGCTTCACCGTCCGGGAAAAGCGTACGCCTCCAACTCACAAGAAAGGCCACCTGCATTCCACCACAGAGATTAGCTGAAACAGAGCAACACAAATTCCCTTGCCACCCTGTTGAAACTGCCGCCTGCCTCCCCAAGTCCCCCTGAAACAGCAACTTCATCTGCTAAGTAGGTGGCAAATTCATCACAGCAGACAGGACTTATCTCTGGCTCTGGGTGAAAACAGCCCGGATTTACCAGGCCATTCACCATCAAGAAAACCCCCCCAGCAAATGACGCTTTGCAGATGCTGTGGCAGTGGAGAGAACAAAGCCTTCTTTGCCGCTGCTGCTACATCCCAAAACTTCTGAAAGGAGGAGATCTATGCAACAATCAGTCGGCTTCGACTCTCTCCTCCAGCAGTACTTGTAATCTAGCTAACCTTCCATCCTTGGTGGTGTCAGATCCTCAGGAAACCAGCTGTGCTTCAGTTGGAGGAGAAGACAAGGAAGTTGTGGCCATCAAACAGCATCCCTAGAAAGTGTCCTGAGTCTTGCAAGCAGCATAAAGCTAGCTGCACAGCTTAAACACATGGCCCAGTGGGAAGGGTCAGAAGCTCAGAGGTAGGGAGTCTACTTTCCATGCTGAAACCCTGGAGAACCACTGCTGGTGGTCAGTACAGATAATACTGAACTAGATGGAGCAATGGTCTAACTCAGTATAATAATAATACAGTGGTATCTCGGGTTAAGAACTTAATTCATTCTGGAGGGCCGTACTTAACCTGAAACTGTTCTTAACCTGAAGCACCACTTTAGCTAATGGGGCCTCCTGCTGCTGCCATGCTGCCGGAGCACGATTTCTGTTCTCATCCTGAAGCAAAGTTCTTAACCTGAGGTATTATTTCTGGGTTAACGGAGTCTGTAACCTGAAGCGTATGTAACCTGAAGCGTCTGTAACCCAAGGTACCACTGTACAGACAATACTGAGCTAGATGGACCAATGGTCTAACTCAGTACAAATAATAATAATAATAATAAATTTTATTTATACCCTGTCCTCCCCGGCCAGAGCTGGGCTCAGGGTGGCTAACACCAATAAAATTTCAGCAAAACCAGAATACGAAGAAAAGAAAAGAGAAGACAACAATTTAAAATACAGGTTAATGCAATTTTAAAAGTCAAAACCATAAGGGGAGGGAAACGTAAGGGTCAGACCGAGTCCAAACCAAAGGCCAGGCGGAACAGCTCTGTCTTGCAGGCCCTGTGGAAAGATGTCAAGTCCCGCAGGGCCCTGGTCTCTTGTGACAGAGCGTTCCACCAAGTCGGGGCCAGTACTGAAAAGGCCCTGGCCCGAGTTGAGACCAACCTAACCACCTGCTTCATGCCAGCTATGGGCTTGTGCTATTTTGTTATGCTAATGCAACTTGGGTAGGATATAGTGAACTCAAGGAGAAAGTTGGCCCGGGTGGGGGGGATTGGAAGGGGGTTTTTTTCTGAGGAAACTGGGAAGTCTGGGCACAAGTCACCCAACAGACGGGCAGCAATGAGGGGGAGAAGAGGCCCAGGAGTACAATGGAGGAGGGTCCTGGAGAGAGGCTAGAGAAGAGAAAAGCTACTGGACTTGAGTAGAATGAGTCAAGAGATAGCAAGGAAGAGATCAGGAGGAGATACATGGCTGGTGCAATGGAGTGGGCTTTGGTCTACGGCAGGTAGATCCAACAGGTAGATCGCGGGGGTGTTCCAGGTAGATCGTGAGATCTCTGGGGTGCTCCTGATCGACCCCCCAGAAAAACTCAACAACTCTGGGCATAGCTGTCAACGTTTCCCCTTTTTTAAAGGGAAATTCACTTATTCCGAATAGGATTCCTCGCAAGAAAAGGGAAAAATTGACAGCTATGACTCTGGACCACCCTCCCCACAAAAAGCTTAACAACTCTTATCAACTCCCACCAAAAAAGATCAACAACTCTTGGCAATGACAATGGGTAGATCACCGCCAGGTTTTTTTATAGTGGGAATAGGTTGCAGTCTCTTGGGAGTTTGACGTGCCTGGTCTAAGGGATTGAGACTTTATAATCAGACTACTGGGCCCAAAAATTGTTCTCAAAGGATTGGGGGGGGGATGAAATAGGAGAGGTAATTCAGAATTCATTTGAAATTCTGGAACAAGAGGGAGACAGACTAAAATTGCAGAGCTTTGAAAAACTGAAAAAGAAAGTGCGAGATTGGCTCCATTATTATCAAATAATGGAGGCATATAATTTGGACAAAAAAGTTGGTTTCCAGGTGGAAAAATCAAAATTGGAAACTGAATTGTTAGATTCCAAAATCAAGAATTTGTCAAAAATGTATAACTTGCTGTTGAAATGGAACACTCAGGGTGAAACGGTGAAATCAGCTATGATCAAATGGGCACAAGATGTCGGACATAATATAATGATGGCTGACTGGGAACAGTTATGGACCACAGGTATGAAATTTACGGCATATAATGCCTTAAGAGAAAACTTAATGAAAATGATTTATAGGTGGTACATGACACCAGTCAAGCTTGCAAAAATTTACCATTTGCCCGAAAATAAATGTTGGAAATGTAATGAGACTGAAGGTACATTCTTTCACCTTTGGTGGACATGCCCAAGGATTAAGACATTCTGGGAGATGATTTATAATGAAATGAAAAAGGTATTCAAATATACCTTCCTGAAGAAACCAGAGGCCTTTCTCCTGGGCATGGTCGGCCAATTGGTGCCAAAGAAGGATAGAACTTTTTTTATGTATGCTACAACAGCAGCAAGAATACTCATCGTGAAGTATTGGAAGACACAAGATTTACCCACCCGGGAAGAATGGCAGATGAAGTTGATGGACTATATGGAATTGGCGGAAATGACTGGCAGAATCCGAGACCAGGGAGAAGAGTCGGTGGAAGAAGATTGGAAAAAGTTTAAAGACTATTTACAGAAATACTGTAAAATTAAAGAATGTTAGAAAAATGTCAGAATGAAGTTATACGGCTTTAGTAGAAATATTATAAGGAATTAAGTATAGATAGGTTAATAGAGTATTAAAGGGAAAAATAAGGTTAGAATGAGTTAAGATAATTATAGGATTGAAAACAGGGGAGGATGGAAAGGAATTGCTGAAATAACTAACAGAAGTGGAATACGAAAAGGGAGGTGCGAGGAGGTCGTGGAAATAAGTGAATGAAAGATGGGATAACGAAATTGGTTGATTTATTTTATTGTCTTAATCTTGTTTTCTTAATTCGATGTGTTGTATTGTATTGTCTTTCTTTTTCTTTTTTTTCTTTTAGTGTTTTCGGAAAAATAATAAATATTATTTAAAAACAACAACAGAACTCATTTGCCCCATTTTTTATTTATTTGAACTACAGTTGTATCTTTGTTCCCAAACAGAATGCATTCCAGGAGTCCGTTCGACTCCAGGAACCGTTCGAAAACCAAGGCGCGGCTTCCAACTGGCTGCAGGAGCGTCCTGCAGCCAATCAGAAGCCGTACCGGACATTCGGCTTCCCAAAATAGTTGGAAAACCGGAACACTCACTTCCGGGTTTTGGTCATTCAGGAGCCAAGGCATTTGAGATCCAAGGTATGACTGTACTCTAAAATGTATCTTAGATGTGCCTTGTGACCAGTGTTTGAAATCTACCAGGTGCCAGGGGCATTTTGCACCTGTCTCTCAACCACTTACGACCAAGTTAAGATGCCTGGGCACAAGGATGGTGCGTGATGTTTCCATGATCTGAAGGTACATGCCTTGGAACGTGACTGTTTTCACACACTAGCAACCCACCCTGTAGAATTCTATCTCTTATATTTTAGCTACACAATCAGAATGAGTTTCGGAAAACGAAAAATCGTATTGAGAAGTTCGACTTTGGAGCCGTTTTGGCTCCCAGATGGCAACTAGGCATTGTGTTTTGGCGGCCGTAACCCTGGTTTAAGGAGCCATTTGGCGCCTAGTTTATACATCTGAGTTTCTAACGCTGTTTAGTGAGATAACGCTGCTTGGCTTATTCTCAGCCCTAACAATTCGCAACGCGGAAGGTTGTGCTACCGCGGCAATGCTACCGAGTTGACATATTGACATGAGGTTCTTCCGCTGCAACCCTTCCAGACTCCCAAAGCTCTCTTTCCTGGGGAGTCGCTACCAAGTTAAACCCACATCAACAAACACTGCAAAAGCAGGCTTCGTTTGTGTGTGACGGGAACAGCCTCCCACACTCTTCCCCCCCCCCAAGGCCCCTAGAAAAAAGGTTGGCTTTCACCTAAAGTCCTGCAGTGTTTGCAAGTAACTTTGGGGAGCACAAACTGTTGTGGCTGCCTTGATGTTTTCTCCAGGACTGATTGAACACTCCTATCCATGACAAGCTAAGCAGCAGCAACAGAAAACTAACATTTCTATCCATGAAACAGAAACACAGGCAGAAGGAAAGCTCTCTGTGTGCCCCCTTCTCTCTCTCTTAATAGAATCCTTGTCAAACTGGCTCCACAAGCAGCACTTGCCGGCCTTAAGATGCTATTATTAAAAATACCAACTCTTAAGAGTCTGCCAGAGAGGTGCGGGAGAAGCGGGTAGAAAACAGAGGTCTCCCCAGATAAGCAATTGTTAACATGATCCATATGGTACACAAGTTGCCTTTCTGTTTAACCAAAATGATAATGGCCAAAGAATGCAGGGGAAGGGGAAGGGGGGGTTCCTAGCAGAGAATGGGAGCCGGGACAAAGCCTGCTAGTTAAAGCGTTCTCTGGAGCCGAGTTAAAAGAAAAACTCATTGTGAAAAGGAGCTGCAGCTTTCTGATTCTTTGCAGCTTAAGGAACTGCGCCCACCCCCCACCCCACTCCCTGGCACATCCAAGACCAGGAAGCCCCAGAAGCCAAGGCTCGCTTTTCCTGCGCTAGAAAACAAAACAAAACACCTCGGTTATATGCATGTAAATTCTGGCAGGATTCTTTATTAAAGGTCGCCAGCTACAGAAAACGAACGTAAGGCACGTCATCAATCACAAGTTTTAACTGCATCGCGCAAAACCCCCAAACCGACCATTTTTGGCCTCCGAGCGTCTTTAAGACTTTGCAAGTTGTGTGTTTGAGAAAGACACTGTCCTGCTTCGCTGTACAGCAAACCCCTTTCCAAATGATATTAATACACTATTTGTCAAAAGTAATCCTCAAAGGGCAGCAGGAGAAAAGTATAACCTCATTCATGGTTAATAAATCGTTCATGGTTCATAAATTGATCCAAGGCAAATGCTCAATTTAATAAATGTGTTACACTAGTAAGGTATTCTCCTTATCACTATCCTGGTAATTGCTGAATTCAGAGTAACAGGTTTGCTTGTTTGTTTTTAAAAAGGCAAAACTGTTTCCATTTAGACTTTTCACAAAAATGCTTTAATTTGGAGGGGGGGGGGAATCTCTGTTATCAGGGACAACTGCGCAAAAAAGCTTAAGTACTTATTTTCTTCAAAGTAATTATAGGATGCGCTCTCTTTCATAATCCTTCAAGGATCTGCATCACGGAAAACCCCACTTTTGCAATAAAGTAGCCTTTGTAACAGCATAATCCGAAGCATGCTTATTCAGAAGGTAAATCCCACTGAGATCAACGAGACTTACTCCCAAGTAAACGTGCACAGGATTGCTTCAGTTGAAACAGTGCCTGTCACTTAAATAATGTTTAGTTGATTAGCCATCTGCTTTTAAACCAACTGATTAGATAGAAACACGTTTGCATCTTGTCAAAACCTAAGTACTGTACAGACATCCATTTGTGATACTGAAGGGAGTGCAGGGTAACTTAACAATCAAATGCTTCCACTCATTGTTGCAAGATCATATTTAATGGGGGGGAGGGTTTAAACATCCTTATTACAGTAATGCACCAAAAGCATGATAGCTGTTTGTTTGTTTGTTTGTTTGTTTGTTTGTTTTTAAAGCAAGTGTAGCCTTAACTCAGAATCTCACTGATTATCATTGGTACCAGCAATTAATCAACTAAAACTTTCATTGATCCATCTACTGATTAACCCAATTAAATCCTGCAGCCTCAAGTTTTAACTACTCAGTAGTTACAATATATAATATACAAAACAATCAATTGAAGAACCTTCCTTGTACTGGGCTGCTTTGCCTGCTGACTGAACTGCAGCTATTTGGACAGCCATTGACAATTTACCCCCCCCCCCCCCAAAAAAAAAGAAGAAGTCGCAGTCAAACAAACTGTGGTTGAGTCCACCCTAGTGGTATATAGCACTTTCAGGACTGCAGAAGATAAAATTAGGATAAAAATTAAAACCAGGCAGGCATCTCAACTTAAAAAACTGCAGAATTCACACAAAGCATTCTCTGTCCATATATCCCATATCGGCATAATCAATTTGGTAATTAAAGACAGATCTTCTCACCATTACAGGCACAGCACGTTGGAGATCACTTTCCTTCAGTAAATATGTGCACATTAAACAGAAACAATGCCCGGGCTTCAAAACCCATGGATACATAACCTAGAGGCCATGTTTGGGCTTAGGGTATAGTAATTCTTCCCAGGGGCAATTGGGAGTGGTGGGAGAGGAACATTATTAATATGTCTGCTCGATGGATTCCCGAAGCAGAGAAGAAGGGTTATAAATCTAGGTCAAGCCTACTTTTCAGCATTCCTAGATTTTAACAGCGGAAACACCCACTGGGACCAGCCAGCTTGATCTAACAGAGGGCAGCTGAATTATCTCAGAAAAAAAAAACCTTAGCTGCTCAATGGTGCTTCGCAAAAGCAAGCTCCCCCCACCCTTAAGCAGCATGTTTAAGTCCTGGGGTGTTTAAGTCCATGGGTTCCCATCACCCCCAACCAGCAATTCCCCAATTGTCTCCAACTGATGAGACCTGAAGCCCCATACAAATTCAGGGCAAGGCTGATTTAAAATAATGCCAATGGCAGAAAACACAATCACGGTCACTGTTTTAAGATGATGCTCCTTATGAGCCAGAAATTGGCTCACCTGCTGCTGATGCTTTTCTCCATGCCGCCCCAAGAAAAGGGGGGCACTGAATGATACAGAGCAAGCAGCTTCTCCTACAGCCAAACTGGTGCCTTCCAGATACAGTTGTACCTTGGGTTACATACGCTTCAGGTTACAGACTCCGCTAACCCAGAAATAGTACCTTGGGTTAAGAACTTTGCTTCAACATGAGAATAGAAATCGTGCAGCAGCGGCGTGGCAGCAGCAGGAGGCCCCATGAGCTAAAGTGGTGCTTCAGGTTAAGAACAGTTTCAGGCTAAGAGCGGACCTCCAGAACGAATTAAGTTCTTAACCCGAGGTACCACTGTACTGCTGAACTGCAACTCCCATCGACTCTGACCATAGGCCCTGCTGGAGGAGAGTTGGAAGTCCAATAATCTCTGGCATAGGCTCCATATACATTCCTTAATTTGAAGTTAGTAGAGAAAACACAGTGCTCAAAATTTGCCACCCTTCCCGTCCACAACAACGGGGAGCCATCATATATGTGGCACCCTCCCTGTGGAACGCCTTCCCATCAGATGTCTAGGAGATAAAGAACTACACAACTTTTAGAAGACATCTGAAAGCAGCCCTGCATTGGGAAATTTTTAATGTTGGGCATTTTATTATGTTTTTATATGTGTTGGAAGCCACCCAGAGGGGCTGGGGTATAAATAATAACATTGCTGTTATTGTTATTTGCAAGAGGTAAAGGTAAAGGGACCCCTGACCATTAGGTCCAGTCGTGGCCGACTCTGGGGTTGCGGCACTCATCTTGCTTTATTGGCCGAGGGAGCCGGCGTACAGCTTCCGGGTCATGTGGCCAGCATGACTAAGCCGCTTCTGGCGAACCAGAGCAGTGCATAGAAACGCCATTTACCTTCCCGCCGGAGCGGTACCTATTTATCTACTTGCACTTTGATGTGCTTTCAAACTGCTAGGTTGGCAGGAGCAGGGACCAAGTAATGGGAGCTCACCCCGTCGCGGGGATTCGAACCGCCAACCTTCTGATCGGCAAATCCTAGGCTCTGTGGTTTAACCCACAGCGCCAACAAATAGGGATTAATCAGAGCAACCTAAGCTTTCCTTTAGGGATTCCAGGAGGACTTTTCCCCCCAACGGCATCTTCTCCTTTGCAGCCTCCATAAGCTACATGCACGCATGTGCATTTTTGAAAGCTGCCTCACACACACACACATGCATGCATGCATGCGAATAACAGGCTATGAAGCACTCAAGAATCAAATACTTGAAGGGGCCCCCAGAGATGATCCCCATCCCCTCCTCCCCTTCCCCTGCCTGGGGTCGCATTTCTAGAGTGTGCAAAATAATGTCATGGATGATGGGAGAGACTCTGCCTCAAACTGACATTGTTTGAAGCCGCTCTGCATGCTCCCTGCAAGTTGGGCTAATTGACAACTCACTAAACCCACAACCTGAGGGGATTTTCAAAGGCAATCAATAGGAGATGCATGTGCAGCCCAGGGAGGCGCCCGGTTTTTTAAGCCCCCCGCCCCCTCCCTCCCACCGCCTGCAAGCGAGGGACCCTGGACGGTGGCAAAGAAAAGGGAACAGCCACTGCCACGCTGAATCAAAATTCCTCCAGAGACGGCTGCTTCTCTCGCCCCAGGGGTCAGGGCAGACACAGCATCCAAACAAAGGGCCCTGGTTTCTGGTTGCCCCCAAATATACCCGTGTTTGCTCCCTGCTCTCCAACTGGCGCTAAATAAATGTACACAAACGCACTCACACAGAAGCCGAGCATCTTCCCCCCACCCCACCCGGTTCCCTTTAAAAGCCCTACATTGCCCTCATCCAGAGACATCTCTCCATAGTCCACTAGTTCTTCAGTTTCCACAAACCTATAACTTCCACGGCCCTTCCCGAGCCCCCCAGATGGCTCAAGCTGCTGCCCCACTTCCGAAAGGCAATCCACGCGCAATAGGGGACATCTCCCAGCCCCGGACACGCACAGAGCGAGCCTCCCGAAGACCCACAAGCCGTGCAGGCGAGGTCTCTCTCCCCGCCCCACAAGCCCCGGCGACCTTTGCTCTTGCGCGCAGGGTTTGTGCCCCGACGGCACGAGAATAATCCGCAAACCCGCACCCCCTCCCAGTGAAAAATGACACACACACACCCTTTGCTTCCCAGAGAGTCATGTCGCCAGAACAGTAATCTAGATATTGAGGGCGATCAGGAGATTCCCCACCCCCACCAGCGATCTAGGAGGTTTCGCGTCTGGCACGACATAAAAGGTCGCGCGTAAAATCCACGAGGGGAACCCTGTCACCAGGCGCAAGCCTACAGCGCGCAACGTAAACACAGGAGCTTCAGACACTCTTGTTTTTTGACCAAAAAAAGGGGGGGGGAGCAAAAAAACCCCACTCCCTCAACACGCGTCTCAGCCCCCCCCGGGCAGTTTTTCAAAGCAAAGTACCCCCCCCCACCCACCCATGTATGTGTGTTCTCACCTCACGGCTGCCAACTTGAATAAAATATTGGGGGTCGGGTGGGGAAGCTGTCCCCCGCACAATCGATCGCACGACACACCGTTTGAATGGCAATGCCCATCAACTTGGGTGCGGGGCGCCCCCTCAAATATTTTATGGGGGATCGAAGACCTCTCGCCCCCTAGGAGTTGGCTCCACCGCGCAAACGACAACCGGCTAGTTTCCAGGGAAAGGAAGCCTTCGCAGCTGCATGTTTTGGCCGGGGAAACCCAGCCCACCCTACGTTGCCGATGATCCGGTGGATCAGGAGCACACCAGATCCCCAGGGCTCGCCTTCCCGCCCCGACGCGAGGCAGCCCGAGCGCCGTCTCCCACCCCACTCCCTTGCCCCGAGGGAGACTCCGATCCCCATCCCAACCCCTCCGGACGATCTTGGGATCAAGATCCCGGCCCGGCCCGTCGCCTAAGCGGCCCGCTGTCAGCGCCTCGCCCCCTAACTCACCTACTCATCCCGGCGCGTCCCTAGCGGAACCCGGCGCAGCCCCCTGGTCCGTGTGGCCGGGGCGCTGCGGCGGCGCAGGCGGGCGCGGCGCAGCTGTGGGTGGCCGCGGAACTCGGCATCCTCCTGCCGCCGCCCGGCCGGGACAACGCGGAGCCGGAGCCGGGATCTGCTACTGCCTCCGCTGGTCGAGCAGCTCCAGGCTGCGTGCCGCCCTCCGCTTGCCCAGGCAGGCTCTGCGTCTCCCGACCCGCCCCTTTCCCCCATGCGCCCACCCGCCTCTCTCGACGGCTCCACCTCCCTCCCCTTCGGCTCCCGGCTCCAGATTCACCGCCCATTCGATCCCCCCGCCTCCGATGACCTAACCCTTCCCGTCCGTCCAACCGCTCGGGCTTATTATCATCCCTTCGCGCACCAGGCGAGGAGGCGAGGGGAGGTGGCAGCGCGTTGGGCGCGCGGAGAAGCCCCGCAAAATGCTGTCGAAGGCTGCCTACGAAAGAAGGAATTCCTTCTCTTAAAACATCACGGTCAGGTAATCTGGTCAAGTGTGTACACAATTCAAGATATGTAGATATAGATCCATAGGCGTAGCCAGGGGGGTGCATGAAATAAACAAAATACAAAAGTAAATAATCAAAAATACTTCACTAAATGACTGATTGCATGGCAGATAACTCGGTTCTGACCCCAACATAAAGCCTGTGCCCCCAAAAAGAAATCCTGACTAGTAAAGGTAAAGGGACCCCTGACCATTAAGTCCAGTCGTGGCCGACTCTGGGGTTGCAGCGCTCATCTCGCTTTATTGGCCGAGGGAGCCGGCGTACAGCTTCCGCGTCATGTGGCCAGCATGACTAAGCCGCTTCTGGCGAACCAGAGCAGCCGACAGAAACGCCATTTACCTTCCCGCCGGAGCAGTATCTATTTATCTACTTGCACTTTGAGGTGCTTTCGAACTGCTAGGTTGGCAGGAGCAGGGACCAAGCAACAGGAGCTCACCCCATTGTGGGGATTCAAACCACGACCTTCTGATCCCTTCTGATCGGCAAGTCCTAGGCTCTGTGGTTTAACCCACAGCGCCACCCGCGTCCAAAATCCTGACTACACCCATGTATAAAATCCACCTCTCCAAATGTGCTTTGTAGCATTCACTTACATTCACGCAAAGCATTCCTCTTCCTTAGGTAAAGGTAAAGGGACCCCTGACCATTAGGTCCAGTTGTGGCTGACTCTGGGGTTGCGGTGCTCATCTCACTTTATTGGCCAAGGGAGCCAGCGTACAGCTTCCGGGTCATGTGGCCAGCATGACTGAGCCGCTTCTGGCAAACCAGAGCAGCACACGGAAATGCCGTTTACCTTCCCGCTGGAGTGGTACCTATTTATCTACTTGCACTTTGACGTGCTTTCGAACTGCTAGGTTGGCAGGAGCAGGGACCGAGCAACGGGAGCTCATCTTGTCGCGGGGATTCGAACCGCCGACCTTCGGATCAGCAAGTCCTAGGCTCTGTGGTTTAGACCACAGCGCCACCATTTATGCAAAGCATCCCCCCCCTTATGTACCTCTTAACTTCATACCATTGCACCAGATTATACAGAGTCTACATATATCTAGATTGTTATTGTTTGGAGGGTTTTTCAAAACATTATTTCATATAACAAAAGATTTAAAAAAGAAGCCAGACATGGACCGGATAACCTCAACATGACTAGGTAGTCATTTCCTCCTCCTCCTCCTTCTTCTTCTTCTTCTTCTTAAATAATATTAAATTTATATACCACCCTTCTTCAAAAAATCTCAGGGCAGTTCACAGAATAAAATCCTAGTTAAAACACAAGTACCGTATTTTTTGCACCATAACACTCACTTTTTTCCTCCTGTGCGTGTTATGGAGGGAATGCCTACGGGTGGCATGCCTACGGATTTTCATCCTCTAAAAACTACGTGCGTGTTATGGTCAGGTGTGTGTTATAGAGCGAAAAATATGGTAATTAATTCAACCAAAACAATACGCCCCTTCCCATAGATACATTTAAAAGGCTGTAGCATATTAATCAGCTGAAGGCCTGGTTAAAGAGGATTATTTCTGTCTAGTGCCTAAAGACATATAATGAAGGCGCCAGGCAAACCTCCCTGGGGAGATCATTCCACAAACAGGGAGCCACTGCAGATAAGGCCCCGTTCTTGTGTTGCCACACTCCCGACCTCACATGGAGGAGACACACAGAGAAGGGCCTCAGGTTATGAACGCAGATTCTGGGACAGCTTTTGATGCGATTCTGGGGTTGGATTAATTGGCGGATATATAGACTATACTGGGGACTGTAGTGATATTTCAGATTTATCATTGTGTGCTTTCCATTATGTTAGTGATTACTGTTCAGTACAATGTTGTACGGAAACCAAACTGTTCGTAAGAGAAGATTCCGGCAGAGATTGGCACACCGCTGCAGTCAAAATTAGTGGCAGCTTTTGCCTTTGGCCTCGGTGGACGAAGGATCGGGCTTCACATTTACAGGTTGTCTCCATAGAAACAGGAGAGGATCCCCAGAAGGAGGGGCACGGAAGAGGACTGAGCCAGGGAGAAAATTACCCAAGTAACCATTTACTACCAGCATGAATAAAATCCTGTAGGCCTGGAAATGGGGGAATGTGGAACAGACCAGGAAGCAGTACGCAAGAGTAAAAAAACCAAAGGGAAATGGGGAATCAGAACAGGGCCTCAGTCAGAACCAACTGCGAAACCAGTATCTCAGTTGCAAACACTTGTGATTGAAGGCTCAGAACGGAGATACATGGCTTTCCAACTAAGAAAATGGATCTTTGAGACCCAGTGGCGTAGCGTGGGTTGTCAGCACCCGGGGCAAGGCAAGCAATTTGCGCCCCCTAACCCATGGATTTTAGTAGGGGCAGAGAACTGCGAGTGCCAGCGCGCGCCCCCCCCAGATGTTGCACCCGGTGCAGCCGGCCCCCCCTGCACCCCCCACGCTACGCCACTGTTGAGACCAAATCACTGCTGGTGGTGAAGTTATTTCTGTTGTTGTTTTGAAAGCCACAGGCATCTTAGGAAGAACAAAAGCCCAGAATTCTAAACCGAAGGAGTAGCAGGCATGACCCCAAAGGAGACGCTTACAATGCAATCCTAGCTGTGTCTACACAGAAGTAAGTTCCCATGAAGCTTACATCCAGGTAAGGGGGGTTAGGATTGCAGCCACCATATTTTTTTAGTTGGTTGTAACATGGAGGGAAATGATACTGCCCTCACGTAGGAGATTTCCACCTCTGGCAGAGCATAAATCAGGCTTCCTCAACCTCGGCCCTCCAGATGTTTTTGGCCTGCAACTCCCATGATCCCTAGCTAGCAGGACCAGTGGTCAGGGATGATGGGAATTGTAGTCTCAAAACATCTGGAGGGCTGAGGTTGAAGCCTGGCACAAAGGATATTGCGCAAATGTTTTCCCCCCCAATTACAGTGGTTCCTCAGGTTAAGTACTTAATTCTTTCCGGAGGTCCGTACTTAACCTGAAACTGTTCTTAACCTGAAGCACCACTTTAGCTGCTGCTGCCACGCTGCCAGAGCACAATTTCTATTCTCATCCTGAAGCAAAGTTCTTAACCCGAGGTAATATTTCTGGGTTAGCGGATTCTGTAACCTGAAGCGTTTGTAACCTGAAGCGTATGTAACCCGAGGTACCACTGTAAGCACTGCGCCACTACAAGCTTTGAATACTGAAGAATGGCATAGTATGTGGTGCGTTCCAAACCTTGAGGAATTGGAAGATGGGACTTGCTAGCTAGTTAAAGGGGCACAAAAACTCAAGGAAGGGACTGAGAAATAAATGGGCATGCATACAGTCAAATGAATGCCATGGTGAAACGCATTTCCAGACAATAGTACAGTGGTACCTCAGGTTACATATGCTTCAGGTTACATACACTTCAGGTTACAGACTCCGCTAACCCAGAAATAGGTTAAGAACTTTGCTTCAGGATGAGAACAGAAATCGTGCTCCGGCGGCACGGCAGCAGCGGGAGGCCCCATTAGCTAAAGTGGTGCTTCAGGATAAGAACAGTTTCAGGTTAAGAACAGACTTCCAGAACGAATTAAGTACTTAACCCGAGGTACCACTGTAACGTAATTACAATAGTTGATACTGTACCTATTTTACCAAGGTTGCATGAACTGGAAGTTCATCGCTTAAGCCAGGGGTCAGCAAACTTTTTCAGCAGGGGGCCGGTCCACTGTCCCTCAGACCTTGTGGGGGGCCAGAGTATATTTTGTGGGGGAAATGAACAAATTCCTATGCCCCGCAAATAACCCAGAGATGCATTTTAAATAAAAGGACACATTCTATTCATGTAAAAACACGCTGATTCCCGGACCGTCCGTGGGCCGGATTTAGAATGTGATTGGGCCAGATCCAGCCCCTGGGCCTTAGTTTGCCTACCCATGGCTTAAGGGAACAGGACACAGGATTTGGGACAAATTCTGCAATATGATTTAAACAAGCTATGTGGAAACTGGCTGCTGTTTGAGGTGATTGTCCCTTGCTGTGATTGTCGGCGTTTTCTTTTTATATTTGATTTAATACAGGCTTCCTCAGCCAGATGTTTTTGGCCTACAACTCCCGTGATCCCTAGCTAGCAGGACCAGTGATCAGGGATGATGGGAATTGTAGTCTCAAAACATCTGGAGGGCCGAGGTTGAGGAAGCCTGATTTAATACTTTAAGTTGCTGTTTACAGTCATCCCTGGTGTTGAATATGCTTCTGGTTGAGCATTTTCAGGTTACGCTCTGCAGCGACTCGGAAGTAACGGAACGCGTTACTTCCAGGTTTTGCTGCTCGCGCATGCGCAGGCACTCAAAATGACATCACGCGCATGCACGGAAGCAACAAAACACAACCCGCAGTTGCACAGTCGCGTGTTACGTTCTACTCAGGATGCGAACATGGCTCCGGAACGGATCCTGTTCGCATCCAGAGGTACCACTGTATGGGGTTTTATTGCCAGGATGAGAATTAAACAGCATAGTAGCAGCAGCAACCAAGCATCAAATCTTGATTTATTCCAATTCATTAATAATAATAAAAACATCATTTACGAACCAGCGTTATGATTAATAATCCCTTCCCCCGCAACCCCTCCCCTTCCCAATCCCCTTCAAAAGTAACACAATGATCAAAAAGTCTCTGCTGTTTAATTACCTTTCCGTTTGATCAGCCATAGACACCATCAGCAGAAATCTAGGCTGACACCTCCCTGTTAAAACATCAGGTTGATCCTGCGGGGAAGTTGACATTCCTCAGAGCTCATTAGTGGTTTGACAGCAAAAAAAAAAAAAAGAAAGATATGACAATCCCAGGTCCAGGAATTTTATTTTTTATTTTAAAGAAAGAAAGAACATGTGATGGCAGATATTTCCCTCCCCTTCCCCGCCCCGTCCTGGCCTGTTGGTTCACCTGGGGCGGAGGGTGACATATCAACAGCTTAGATTACGTTTCAGTAGGCAATGCACAGCTGTGCTAAGAAAATGCGAGCAGCTTTGCTGCCAAAAAAACTATTAAGCGTCAAGAGTCTCCTGATGAAAGCGAGGCTCTTCCTTGTCCGTAATCCCCCCTTCTTCCTTGCTGGGATGGAATCTCAGGTCCCGAACGAGTGACAAGTGAGGGTTTGAGACACGGGTTACATATGGTTCTGAGTGTCACAACCCCCTGACACTTTTGTTCAAGCTGCAGACATTAATGCTTTTAGCTCAAGAGGTTCGTAGCATGTTGGTCAAAGAACGGTCACACTTAACAGTCATTCCTTCTAATTGATGGGCCTATTAAGACCCACTTTATAGCTGTGCCGCTATTCAGGAAACAGAGCTTGGTGTCACTGCCGATAGCTCACTAAAACATCTAGTTCAGGGCCCCGCCGTGAGGAATGGGAAGGCAAATAATGCAAAATATGATGACCTCTAAAGCTCTATTCAGCCTGGACCCAGCGCTCAGGCTTCTTCCACCTTTATGTTCCATCACAACTTCTAAAATGAATCCGGAATTCTTTTAAATTAGGGCTGCCATTTTCCCGGAATTTCAAAGGCAGAATTGACATCCAAGGGGAATATCCAAAATGTGTTCCTACTTTGAAATTCATCTCTTCCCGAGGATTCACTAAAGCCCAACACCTGTGTGTGTGTTACAGAAATCATACAAGACATTTAATTCAAAATGGCATGTGGCAGCTAGAGATGTGATTTATTAATTAACGTATCGTTACCTGGCCCCATGTCCTTGGGATGAGGGAGGTGACACAACTTTCCTGAGAAGAAGGATTGATGCTTAAACTACTTTGATAATTTATTTATAAATTGCTGTCGATTAAAAAAAATAATCAGAGCAGTTTAGAATAATTGTACATAAAACCATACAATAAAAAACATACCGAAAAGTTAAAATGTAGTATGACATTTGCCTGGCTTCATATAATAAAATACTTTTATTTTCTCAGGTTTTAATTATTGTGGCTGGTTTTTATGAGCTGCTTTCGAATGGCTGCTGTTACACTATGTATTGCTTTATGCTGTTTTCTCTGTTTTATCGAGTAGGTAGGTAATAATAATAATAATAATAATAATAATAATAATAATAATAATAAATAATTTTATTTATATCCCGCCCTCCCCAGCCGAAGCCGGGCTCAGGGCGGCTAACAACAATAAAACAGTACAAAAGTACAACATAAACAACATTCTAAAATCATTCATTATAAAAATTAATGCCATTTTACTGCATTTTTAATAATAACTTAAAATCAGAAATCAGCTAACCATCGTGGAAGGATATATTCTCAACTGCCCTCATAAGCTTGATGGAATAGAAAAGTTTTCAGAAGGCGTATAAAAATTGAAACAGGCGGCGATCGATGAATCTCTGTTGTCAAATTATTCCACAATACTGGGCTGATGACGCTTAAAGATGTGTTTCTTGTTGTTGTCAAATGAGATTTGCCAACACGAGGGACAATCCAGTTCATCTATGTGGCTCAGCTGGTATATAAGGCTTCAGGTAGCCCTCAAGATATAGGGGTCTCCTAACAACTCTTAGCAAACTACAGCTCCCAGAATTCTTTGGGGGAAGCCATGGCCGCCTCAAGCGGTATAATAGTGCTTTAAAAATATGGTGTGAATGTGATCTTGGGGACACAAAAAGGGTGTGGTGTGTGGGTGTATGTTGGAATGGGTCTGTGATGTCGGCTGGCTAAAGGTAAAGGGACCCCTGACCATTAGGTCCAGTCTTGGCCAACTCTGGGGTTGCGGCGCTTATCTCGCTTTATTGGCTGAGGGAGACGGCATACAGCTTCCGGGTCATCTGGCCAGCATGACTAAGCCGCTTCTGGCAAACCAGAGCAGCGCACGGAAACGCCGTTTATCTTCCCGCTGGAGCGGTACCTATTGATCTACTTGCACTTTGATGTGCTTTCGAACTGCTAGGTTGGCAGGAGCAGGGACCAAGCAACGGGAGCTCACCCCGTCGCGGGGATTCGAACCGCCAACCTTCTGATCGGCAAGCCCTAGGCTCTGTGGTTTAACCCACAGCGCCACCTGCATCCCTCAGTCAGCTGGCTTAACTTCTGCTAAAAGAATCTAACTGGGGGAGTGTAGCAAAGTGAAGAGGACTTTTGTTCAAAGCAATTCAGGAGCAGCTCACTGCGTCTCACGAATAAGGCACAATTTTGCGCAACAAAAGCAGAAGTCTCTGGGAGACGGAACAGAAGGACACACATCACACAGAATGTGGCGCAAACTGCATCAGCTCCTCACATAGGAGCCAACTCTCCCAATAAAATATTTGAGTGGGCCTTGCGCCACCCCCCAAAGTTGATGGGCGTTGCCATTCAAATGGTGTGCATGCCCCATGTCTTGTGATCAGTTATGGAGGGCGAGGCTTACCTGGCCACTCCCCCAATATTTTATTCATGTTGTCACCCCTGCAGCTATGGCCTTAAGCCAACATTTCCCTAATATCTCCTAGCTGGGTCTTGGGTCTTTCTGGATATTAAACTTGGGTGTGTTTTCCACACTCCTGCTCAACATGTGGGATGTATCATCACTGAAGCAGTCAAGTACAACATTTTCTTGTTGCCTAGAGTGGACACGCAGGGGGATGTGGCTCCAGGCAAGGAGGACTTCTTGTCATACCTGTTCTGGAGCCTCCTCACCTTGCGTGTAACCAGGTAGATGGCCGTGATCATGGATGGATTTAGGTTTGATGAGGCCCTAAGCTACTGAAGGTAATGGGGCCCTTTATATATCCAGCTGTCCTTTGTCAACAACAAGCTGCCACTGTTTTTTGTGTTGAATATATGCTATATGGTAATTTATGGACCTAATAGGTATCTAAAGCCATTTGCACATAATAAAATAGGTATTTTTTCAAAGTAGTTGTTGAACTGAAATCTGGAACAGATTAAGTTTGAGAACTAAGGTACCACTGTACAGTCATGCCTCGGGATGAATATGCTTCAGCATAAATATTTTCGGGTTGCGTTCTACAGCGACCCAGAAGTAACAGAGTGCATTACTTCCGGGTTTCGCCGCTCACGCATGCGCAGACGCTCAAAATGACATCACGTGCATGCACGGAAGCGGCGAAACGTGACACGCGCAGTCGCGTCTTACATTCGCTTCAGAATGCGAACGGGACTCTGGAACGGATCCCGTTCGCATCCAGAGGTACCACTGTATATAGAAATGAGCAAACCAGTGATATTTTAGGGAGCAAGCGAGCAGGCAGGGACCATTACAGTGCTATATCGGTTTAAGAACAGTCCTGTTTATGAAAGATTCGGTTTACGAACTCTGCAAAACTGGAAGTAGTGTCCCGGTTTGCAAAGTTTACCTCGGTCTAAGAATGGAATCTGAACGGTGGAAGGGCACCGGTGGTGGGAGGCCTCATTAGGGAAAGCGCGCCTCAGTTCAAGAATGGTTTTGGTTTAAGAACGGACTTCCGGAAACGATTAAGTAAATCATGGTATCTCTGTACTTACATCATAGGAGCCTACACAACACAAAACACTGTTGCTGTATGCATGTTTTATTTTATTTTATTTTTTATCTTATATTTGGGAAATGTATATCCAGGTGTTTTTTTCCTTTAAATTTTTCGGGGGCCCCTAAGAGAGTGGGGCCCTAAGCTATAGCTTGTTTGGCTTATACCTAAATCTGGCACTGGGCGTGACCCTAGCAGATCCTGTAAAAGGGCTAGCCACGCAGCCATCTTCCCTTACAGTGGTACCTCGGGTTACACACTTAATTCGTTCCGGAGGTCTGTTCTTAACCTGAAACTGTTCTTAACCTGAAGCACCACTTTAGCTAATGGGGCCTCCTGCTGCTGCCATGCTGCCGCCGCGCGATTTCTGCTCTCATCCTGAAGCAAAGTTCTTAACCTGAGCTACTATTTCTGGGTTAGTGGAGTCTGTAACCTGAAGCGTTTGTAACCTGAAGCATATGTAACCTGAGGTACCACTGTATTTCCATTTTCTACTTTCGCACTTCTCTCTTGGACCTCCTCTCCTGGTTCTTAGCCAGCACATAGCTCATCTGTTCTACGAGGCAGAAAGTCCAAAGCTTACCTCAGAATTCTTTGCTCTACAAATGTAACTGTAACCACAAGATAAAGTTTGCCTTCGGATTACTGCTGTGAACTGAATGTAAGTAAACTTTTCTCTTACTTTTAAAGAAGATTGTCGTGTTATTATTATTATAAAAGGGGAAACTTACCAGGAACAATCCAGACTGGATTGCTTAATTTAAATGATTGAAACGTATCCATCAACTTGCTTCCAGCAATCTGCAAGGGATGTGCTCTGCTGCTTGCTCACTAGTGTGAGTGAGGAGGGATAATATTGAATCCATATATCCTCTCCTACCTTCCTCAACATTCCCACAACATGCCTATATAGATGTGTGTGTTTGTGTGTCCATTCAATCAGCTTCCAGGACAATAAGCAAACGTCCGCCTTGCAACTGTAGGGTAGCCCAATTATTGCTGCCTCCTGGCATCTCCCGTTTGTCCAATCAGTCAAGGCTCAAGGATAGGACTTGGCTGTCCAGGCAATGAGCGTGCTTCTGTCTCTATCCCCCTGTAGCTGTCAGCAATTGTGCTGGCTACATTAGAGAATCCCAGAGTGTCTTCCCTTGTTCTCTTGTCACTGCCTTTATGTCAGCGGAGAGAAGGGGAATCAATGTTGCGTTGGGCTTCCTTGCTCCCACAGGCGTCACAGGGAGGAGGCATCCAAGACAGAGCTTAATTTTCTAAGACACATTTCAGACTTTTGCGCAGGTTCGGGACTCGGTGCCTTAAGCTATGAGGAAGGAGACAAACATGCTCAAGATTTCCGTAGGATTATTGCACCTCGGTTTCAGCTGCTACAGAATGGCCCAGGTTGCATTTAACAAAGGCACATTAAAAAACAAAACACCATGTACAGTGGAACCTCAGTTTTCAAGCATCTCGGAAGCAAAACGTTTCGGTTTCCGAACACCGAAAACCCGAAAGTTATTACTTCCGTTTTTGAACTCGCCTCGGAAGTCAAACCGTCTTCCAGAACAGATTACGTTCGACAACCGAGGTTCCACTGGATAGTTTAAAGTTTTCTAATGATAACAAGTTCCCCTTCCATGACAGATGTCTCATTCGTACCTTTTCTGGGTGGTTAAAACATGGGTAGGCAAATTAAGGCCCGGGGGCCGAATCCGGCCCAATCGCCTTCTCAATCCAACCTGCGGACGGTTCAGGAATTAGTGTGTTTTTACATGAGTAGAATGTGTGCTTTTATTTAAAATGCATCTCTGGGTTATTTGTGGGGCATAGGAATTCCTTCATATATATTTTTTCAAAATATAGTCTGGCCTCCCCACAAGGTCTGAGGGACAGTGGACCGGCCCCCTGCTGAAAAAGTTTGCTGACCCCCTGGTTAAAACAAGGAGGAGGGTGGCAGCGTCAAACAAGCCTTGTCTTCAGGAAGTCCTTCACCAGCATATTATTTATTTATTTATTTATTTATTTATTTATTTATTTATTTATTTATTTTATATACTGCCCTTCATCCCAAGATCACAGGGTGGTTTGCAGTATAAAACAGTGTTTCCCAATCTTGGGTCTCTGGTTCAGTTTTAGGACTACAATTCCCATCATTTCTGACCACTGGTCTTGATAGCTAGGGATGATGGGAGTTGTAGTCCAAAAACTGCTGGAGACCCAACCCAAGTTTTGGGGAAAAAACACTGGTATAAAAGTACAAAGCACACAACATAACAACAGCAAACACAATACCCACCCCCCCAAAAATACACACATAGTGTTGATGGTAGCACACGCCAAGGCACACACTAGTGCAAGAATCACAAAAACGCTATATGTAGCAGGGACACTGTTAACTGCTTTGGACTGAAATGTGAAAACAAGACTAGAAGCGGTTATTAAAGCAGATAATGAAGGCAGAATCTGGGTCGGTTTATATGTCATTTGAAGGCAAAAATTCCAGATAATTTTTTTCCTCCTGTTTATTGCAAAAATCCTGACTTCTCTCCAAACTACAGAGGAGAGGCAACCACTGTGATGACGAGGCACTAAGGGTGAGCTGTCAGTTGTGCATATCTCACAAATTACCAGCTCCATATGAGAAAATCTCCTAAAAGACACAAGTCTGATTACACCATGTGTTTGCCCTAGGGAACACCAACAACCATGAACTGGGAGGTGCAGCTTTCAGATTTGAATATGGACTGCTCCCAGTCTTGCAGATTGCAAACAGCCCCTCTTCTAAAAAGGGACTCACAAGAGATCAAAGATCTAGCATTGCCTAGTTTCTTGCTCTGAGGTATGTGTGTGATGATTAAACTAGGATCAAGAAGACCACCAGAAAGATCATAGTACTGTACCGTCGTACCTCGGAGGTCAAGCATAATCCATTCCGGAAGTCCATTCAACTTCTGAAACGTTTGACTTCCAAAGCACAGCTTCCGATTGGCTGCAGGAAGCTCCTTCAGCCAATCAGAAGCCCTGTCGGACATTCAGCTTCCAAAAGAATGTTCAAAAACTGGAACACTCACTTCCGGTTTTCGATTGTTTGGGAGTCAAAACGTTCGACTCCCAAGGCGTTCAGGAGCCAAGGTATGACTGTACTACAGTGTTCATTAAAAGAAAAATTCCCAGCTCACACCTAGGTGGTCTTTCATCTTGCCAATTTATTTTCAAGTGCTATGCCAGAGTGGCAAGTTGATTAACAGTTTATGTGGCCTGAGCTAATTTCATTTGTCTGATTTATTAACGTTACATAAAGTTTGTGTTGGGTGGTTGATTTAACACTCTCTCTTCTTATTGCTCCCCAGAGAGGGAAAATTGGGGTGTGCTTTTCAACCTCTCACAAGTATGAATGCATCTGCATGCTTAACAAATATCACTGTGCCACTAATTGGGGGGAAATGTGGTGTGTCAGTGCAGTGCCAAGCTTTTCTTCGAATTCCAAATTCTTCTGCTGACATAGCTCACAAATTAAGCAAGGCAGAGTCGTTCTTCCCATAGCAGTGTGATAAAAAGAAGGTGGGAAAATATGGCAATTTATTTAATGTGCATGGTGCCTCTCTTCATTTAAGGAACAGAGAAAGCCTCGTGTGGTCTGTAATGGTGAGAACACTCCAAGACAAATGACTCTGGAATCCAAGGCAATTGACTCACTTACAGCACAGTTTTAGCCATGAACTCGGGCTTGCATGAGAGGGTAAAAAGCAATAATAAAGGTTTATTTGCTTACGTTCAAAGCAAGAGGAAGAACACACAAGTAATAATAAATAAAATAAAATAAAATTTTATTTATACCCTGCCCTTCCTAGTTTAAAAACCAGGCTCAGGGCGGCTAACAGCAAATATAAAACATTGATTAAAATACGACTTAGAAACAGTAGAAATTAGTAGATCCCTTGTGTGGAGACGATGAAGAAATGCTGTTGGGTGACAGAGAAAAGGTGGAATTGCTCAACGCCTGTTTTGCCTCTGTCTTCACCCAAATGGAAAGCAGTGCTCAAACCTGGTGATAACAAAATAAATGATGCAAAGAGGGAGTTGCCGCCCAAGATAGGAAAAGAGGTGGTAAAGGAACACTTAGCAACTTTAAATGAATTTAAATCTCCATGGCCTGATGAGCTGCGTCCAAGGGTACTAAAGGAGCTTGAAGATGTAATCTCAGAGCCTCTGTCTATTGTTGTTAGTTGATATGGGCGAATGAAGGAAGCAATGAGTTAAGAGAGGAACACCAGAAGAAGATTTTGGATTTGATATCCCGCTTTATCACTACCCGAAGGAGTCTCAAAGCGGCTAACAATCTCCTTTTCCCTTCCTCCCCCACAACAAACACTCTGTGAGGTGAGTGAGGCTGAGAGACTTCAGAGAAATGTGACTAGCCCAAGGTCACCCAGCAGCTGCATGTGGAGGAGCGGGGAATCGAACCCGGTTCACCAGATTACAAGTCCACCACTCTTACTACACCACACTGGCTCTCACCAGTGGTGAGAAGGAGTCGGGGGCCAAGCCCATTGTTTCCTTCGACTATATTAAAATAATATCCAACAATATAAACATGGAATCCACAGTTGCACCCAAAGCCAATAGATAGCAGGATTGAGGGATGCCATTTCATTGACTGGTCTCGAGAGCAGAACTGAAGTTCTTGATAACAGTTTGGGACGAACTTCAGAAAGAAAAGAAATAGAAGAAAACTGTTTTCTGAGAAATTTTGGCTGAACCCTAGTATTACAAATACAGTGGTACCTCACAAGACAAATGCCTCGCAAGACGGAAAACCCGCTAGACGAAAGGGTTTTCCGTTTTGGAGGCGCTTCGCAAGACAAATTTCCCTATGGGCTTGCTTCGCAAGTCGACAGCCCATAGGGAAATATCCGGGACAGCGGGGAAGCGCAGCGCGTCTTCCCCACTGTCCTCGGACCTCCTCCGAAGCCGGGCGGTGGGGCGGGAACGCCTCCTCCCCCCGCCGCCGCCGGGCTTCGGAACGATGCTCCGAAGCCGGGCGGCGGGGCGGGAACACCTTCTGAAGGCGGGCGGGGGGCGAAAGTCTTTGTCCCCCCTGCCTGCCTTCCCAGGGGCTTTTAAATTGCCCCGGACAGCGGAGAAGTCCTCCGCTGTCCCGGGGCGATTTTAAAATGCCGCCCGCCAGCATTTTAAGATCGCCCGGACAGCGGAGAAGTCCTCCGCTGTCCCGGGGTTTTTTAAAATGCTGGGGGTGGGAAGAAAAGCCCTTGTCCCCCCCCCCCCCAGCCTTCAGAAGAGGTCCGGGGACAGACTGTCCCTGGACCTGGTCTGAAGGCGGTTTCCCTAGGAACGCATTAATTGATTTTCAATGCATTCCTATGGGAAACCGTGCATCGCAAGACGAAAAACTCGCAAGACGAAGAGACTTGCAGAACGAATTAATTTCGTCTTGCGAGGCACCACTGTACAGTGGTACCTCAGTTGTTGAACGTAATCCATTCCAGAAGACCGTTTGACTTCTGAAATGTTCAACAACCGAGGCTCAATGGACGGCTGGCAGAATCCATTGAGAAAATGGGGAAACGCACCTTGGAAGCCATTTGACTTCCAAGGTGCATTCGAAAACAATTACTTCTGGGTTTTTGGAGTTTGAAACGTTCAGCTTCCGAGACGCTCGAAAACCAAAGTTCCACTGTAGCACCTTAAGCATGTTAAACATAAAAGCAGATTGGAATCGCTGTCAGAACCCCTTTACATTTAGTGATCTTGCAAACATGACTCAAGACTGAAAAGGAAGGTTGGTCATTCTAAATGGGATGTTGTAGCGTAAAAAATAAAAACTGGATTGCTCAGTCCTATAGCCAAGGGCCCATTCCTATTAATGAGCCCTAGATTCCTGTTAGGGCCTGCTCATGAATTTCCCTCTGAAAATGGTGCATGTAAAGAACAAATTTTCCCCATATATATGTAGAGGTAAAGGTACCTCTGTTAGGTCCAGTCGTGGACAACTCTGGAGTTGCGTGCTCATCTCGCTCTATAGGCCGAGGGAGCCGGCGTTTGTCCACAGACAGCTTCTGGGTTATGTGGCCAGCATGACTAAGCTGCTTCTGGCGAACCAGAGCAGCACATGGAAACGCCGTTTACCTTCCCGCCGGAGCGGTACCTATTTATCTACTTGCACTTTGACGTGCTTTCGAACTGCTAGGTTGACAGGAGCAGGGACCAAACACTTGGAGCTCACCCCGTCGTGGGGATTCAAACCGCCGACCTTCTGATCGGCAAGCCCTAGGCTCTGTGGTTTAGACCACATATATGTATATATGTAGTCATTTCCAAAAAGCAATTCCATGAGCAAGAAGTGTTGAATTCAGACTCCTTAGCGATGAAGAGGACAGCCAAAGTGTTTATATTCCCCCCCTTTTTTTTTACTAATGCACAAGTATAGGCTTCCAGCCATTTTAAGACACTGCCGCTTCAAACATCCTGAACCAATTCTATTCCGTCCTGTGAGGTCAATGTATAAACTGGCTCTGTTGCCTGCCTGGAACAAATAAAGGTGCTGATTTTCAAAAATGGGAAAAAAAAGTAAGAAGGAGAGGTTTGAGATGGCAACTCTCCCCTAAGAACCTCCTTGGAGAGCACAAAGGCAGAGGGGCAGAGTCCATCAGCCTCACCTCCTACATCTGGTTGTGCTTAAAATTCATGTTTCTAATGGGGGAGGGTTGCCTGTAAGAAAAGGGAAAGAAGGGGGGGGGCGAGGCTAGGACACAGATGAAGCAGAAGGCTGGAGCCAGAGGCTCTATTGGTAGGGAAGAGAACCCAGCCGACCCCAAGCAGCAGTGCTTGGGAAAGGAAAAATGCACTTCAAGGTGCAAAAGAAGGCTGGGGAGGGAGGTTTCAGCAATGCAAATGGCACTGTGTACAGTGGTACCTTGTTGTTGTTGTTTTATAAAATTTTTATTGGTTTTTCACAATTTATATAAACACAAACAATACACAATACAAACAAACAGACACGTACACAAACATGTATAATTTCAAATCCTTTTTTCTTAAACCTTACTTCACCGACTTCCCCGTACCTCCCCTTTCTGCATCCCAATTTCCAAATTTGATTCAGCAAATCCTCCCCCTCGATTTTATCTAATTTTCCCTTATTCTTTTCTTTTACTTAATCTTTTACAGCTGTAGTCCTCTTTTTTCTATAACCTCAACATTTTAGCACTCATTAATTTTACAATATTTCTTAAGATAAATTTTGAATTTCTTCCAATCTTTTCCACCGTCTCTTTCCCCTGGTCTCGGATTCTGCCGGCCATTTCAGCCAGTCCCATGTAGTCTATCACCTTCATCTGCCATTCTTCCAGAGTGGGTAGATCCTGTGTCTTTGGGTAGGTCCTGTGTACTTTGCGATAAGGATTCTTGCTGCTGTAGTAGCATACATAAAAAGTCCTCTCCTTCTTTGGCACCAATTGGCCGACAATGCCCAAGAGAAAGGCTTCTGGTTTCTTGGGGAAAGTGTACAGTGGTACCTTGGTTCCCGAACGGCTTAGTTGCCGAACAAATCGGCTCCCAAGCGCCGCAAACCCAGAAGTTTGCGAATGTTTTTCAGAAGCCGAATGTCCGACGCAGCTTCCACAGCTTCTGATTGAGTGCAGGAAGTTCCTGCAGCCTATCGGAAGCCGCGCCTTGGTTCCAAACGTTTCGGGAGTCGAACGGACTCCCAGAACAGATTAAAACCAGAAGCATTTTTACTTGGTTTTATAGGTCAGGACGTTAATAGGCAAGATGTTAAATTGTTTTTATATGCAACAACTGCGGCAACAGTATTGTTAGCCCAGAAATGGAAACAAGAAGAAACTCCGACGAAAGAAGAATGGCAGACGAAATAAATGGACAATGCAAAATTGGACAAAATGGCAGGAAGGATCCGAAACCTGCGGGACCAGAGATTTACAGAAGATTGGAAGAAGTATATGAATTATTTGAAGAGCAACTGTAATCAACAAATTACGCTAGTAGGACTACAAGACGTTTTGTAAGGAGAAATATACGAAGTGTTGCAATGTAGAAAAAGATAGAGATATTGGTTATGAGTTTGAAATGTAATAGGGAAGATAAGAAATGCATACTGAGAGATTAGATTGGAAAGTTTTCAGACAGGATTGATGGAAGACAAAAATTTGAATAAGATGTAAAGGTATGTTTAATTACGGTTGAAAATGATATGTTTTAAAAAAACTAATAAAAATTATATTAAAAAAAAAGTTCAAGAACCAAGGTACCACTGTACTGCCCTTGTGGCAATTAGAAGAAATGCTTCATTGCTCACCTTAAAATAGGGTTGTCAACAAACAACCAAAGGAGAGAGGGGCAACTTGCCCTCTTCCTGTTCCATAGATCCATAGATGTAACTTTTTGCAGCATGTAGGTAAATAGGATCATAGCTCAGACAGTAAATCATGAGACTCGAAATCTTAGTTCGTGCCCCATGGTGGGCAAAAGATCCCTGCATTGCAGGGGGTTGGTCTGGATGACCCTCGTGGTCCCTTCCAGCTCTACAATTTTATGATCTGTAATGTCTTGAGCATATCACCAACTAGATATACAAGGTGTGACCGGAAAGTTTGGTGAATGGTCACAGAAATCGGACAGCAAGAAATATTCGAATATCCATACCTTTGTTGTTGTTGTTTAGTCGTTTAATCGTGTCCGACTCTTCATGACCCCATGGACCAGAGCACGCCAGGCGCGCCAGTCTTCCACTGCCTCCCGCAGTTTGGTCAAACTCATGCTGGTAGCTTCAAGAACACTGTCCAACCATCTCGTCCTCTGTCTTCCCCTTCTCCTTGTGCCCTCCATCTTTCCCAACATCAGGGTCTTTTCCAGGGAGTCTTCTCTTCTCATGAGGTGGCCAAAGTGTTGGAGCCTCAGCTTCACGATCTGTCCTTCCAGTGAGCACTCAGGGCTGATTTCCTTAAGAATGGAGAGGTTTGATCTTCTTGCAGTCCATGGGACTCTCAAGAGTCTCCTCCAGCACCATAATTCAAAAGCATCATACCTTACAGACCTTCAAAGTAGGCCCCCTCTGATACAATGCACCGTTGACAACGTTCGTAGAACTGTTGGAAACTTCTGGAGAAGTCCTCTTTTTGTACTGCTTTTGGTTACTTCGTCACAGCAGCGTGTGAAATGTTGGGAAATCTGTGCCCTTTCAGTGCAGATTTCAGTTTTGGAAAAAGAAAGAAATCCCATGGGGCCAGATCAGGAGAATATGGAGGGTGGGACAACTCAGCAACCTCAGCAACGATTTCACGTGGAATATTCTTCCACCATCATTTGGACGGACAAACGGCGATCCCGTATCAGTAACTCACGAACTCTGTCAACATTTGCCACTGTTCTGCTCGCTGATGGTCTGCCAGACTGAGGGTCATCTTCGATGGTTTGCCGCCTTTCACAGAAACGATTAAACCACTCATAAACGGTCTTTCGAGTTACAGCTTCATCTGTGTACACAATTGTGAGCATTTTGTGGGTTTCCGATGCCGATTATATGTTCGAATATTTCTCGCTGTTCGATTTCTGTGACCATTCACCGAACCTTCCGGTCACACCTTGTAAAAGGCACAGGAGCAGGGAGAAATGTTGCCAACCCTACCTTGAAAAGTGGCTACAGTATGCAGTGGTACCTCAGGTTACATACGCTTCAGGTTACAGACTCCGCTAACCCAGAAATAGTAGCTCGGGTTAAGAACTTTGCTTCAGGATGAGAACAGAAATCGTGCTCCGGCGGCAGCGCGAGGCCCCCATTAGCTAAAGTGGTACTTCAGGTTAAGAACAGTTTCAGCTTAAGAACGGACCTCCAGAACGAATTAAGTTCTTAACCCGAGGTACCACTGTACACACAGAGAGAAAGTCACACACACATCATCTCCCACTTATTTCCATTTATAATTGTAGAAGTTTCAGCCAATTGGTAAATGAATTGACTGGCTCTAAACTTGCGCTCGGGGAAAAAGCCAATTGTTCCGAAGAAAAAGATGAAGAACTTTATGCACAGCGGACAGAATCTCAGGAGAGAAGCGTCGCTTCTTTTTCTTACATGAGGGAATGTCCCTTCTAAGATGGCATTGCCTCATTTGTGGTGCTTGCAGAGGCTCACGTTAACATATTCAAAAAAATAAAATAAAGCTGTACCATTGTTATCAACTATCACAAGCAAATAAATATACGCCACATGTTTGAAGCACGTGACTTCCCCGAGAGAATCCTGGTGATTGTAGTTCCCCCACGCACAAAGCTGTAACTCCCAGTATCCTTAAGAAACTACAACTCCCAGGATTCTTTGGGGGACCATATGCTTTAAACATGTGTTGGGTGTGCTTTAAACAGGGATCTTTTGAGATATTATTATTGAAGGCTGAACCCTAAACTCACAAGGGAGTTAAGTCTGATGTGAACCTCTGTTGAAAGCAAAATAAAAAAATTCCTTCCAGTAGCACCTTAAAGACCAACTAAGTTAGTTCTTGGTATGAGCTTTCGTGTGCATGCACACTTCTTCAGATACACCCAGATTCAGTGTATCTGAAGAAGTGTGCATGCACACGAAAGCTCATACCAAGAACTAACTTAGTTGGTCTTTAAGGTGCTACTGGAAGGAATTTTTTTATTTTGACTATGGCAGACCAACACGGCTACCTATCTGTGTCTGTTGAAAGCAGTTTAAGATGTCTTAAAGGCAGCTTTGATAAAACCCAGTGTGTGACTTCCATGTGGTGTGCCTACACACACACACACACACACACACACACACACACACAGCACAAAAGCTGAATGGACTTTCCAAAGTCAGAGGCGCCCACATGCTTCTGAATGCCAGTTGCTGGGAAACAAGAACTACGAGAAGGCTATTGCTTGAATAAAGCATTTGGATAAAGAGAAACAGCTGCAAATCTGATTTCTTCATTCGACTTGTAGCGGTTTGGGTGCAATCACATAAGAGAGAGCACACCTGCAACTTGCCTGTGTCAGGGCCAAAGTGTCAAGGCTCAAGTGGGTCCTGTCATTCCAGGGGAATGTTAGATAGGAATCTGGTCCGCTTGCCACCTCCCTGCTTGGGACAAAGGGGAGAACTGCAGAGAAACCAGCTAAGAATCTTCTTTGCATCTCTTGGCTGGAGCTGCTAAAGTGATCCTCCTTGACTCTTAGAAAAGCTTCTTGCTCGGGCTGATTTGCCAGCCGAAGCAGTACGGAGCCTTTTGCCTCCGCCGATATGAGGCCACAACTCTATTTATTGTTACATTGATATCCCAGCTCTCCTGCAGAGAGTCAAGGTGACTTCCATGGTTCTCCTCTTCCCCATTTTATCCTCACAATCACCCTGAGAGGTAGGTCAGGCTGGGAGACAGTGTCTCACCCAAGGCCACTTTGTTGTTTTCGTGGCTGAGTAGGAATGTGAAACCTGGGACTCAGCTACATTAGTCAAGAAACAGTGTTTTGAATGCGTTATAAGCATGTACCACCAGATGGCACTGGAGAGCAAAAAAATATTTCTGAGCGGTTTTCCATAGCGTTTTTTTTTCTTTTCTTTTGTTATAACAATTTGATTTCTTACTTATAGCGTTTTCCCCTCTGTGTGTAGATCCAGCCCTGGTCTCGCTGGTCCTAGTCCAACATGGTGATTTGACACAGTCATTCTCTCTCTCTCTCTCTCTCTCTCTCTCTCTCTCTCTGTGTGTGTGTGTGTTAAACCATGATGGTTCCCA
>NC_139555.1:15296614-15620364 GCF_965112155.1 Podarcis liolepis | reverse complement strand
ATGTTTTTATAAACTGTTACAAAAGCTACCCAGAGATGGCTGTCTTCAGATGTCTTCTAAAGGTTGTACAGTGGTACCTTGGGTTACATACGCTTCAGGTTACACACTCCGCTAACCCAGAAATAGTGCTTCAGGTTAAGAACTTTGCTTCAGGATAAGAACAGAAATCGTGCAACAGTGGCGCAGCAGCAGCAGGGAGGCCCCATTAGCCTAAACTGGTGCTTCAGGTTAAGAACAGTTTCAGGTTAAGAACGGACCTCCGGAACGAATTAAGTACTTAACCCGAGGTACCACTGTATTACTTATCTCCTTGGCTTGGAGGTTGCATAACTCCATACCCTCCAATATTTCTCCAATGAAAATAAAGATGCTCTATCATACCCTCCAACATTTTTTCAATGAAAATAGCAACATCCTAAGGGAAAGTGAGGGACGCGGGTGGCGCTGTGGGTAAAATCCTCAGCGCCTAGGACCTGTCGATCGTATGGTTGGCGGTTTGAATCCCCGCGGCGGGGTGAGCTCCCGTCGTTCGGTCCCAGCTCCTGCCCACCTAGCAGTTCGAAAGCACCCATAAGTGCAAGTAGATAAATAGGTACCGCTTTATAGCGGGAAGGTAAACAGCGTTTCCGTGTGCTGTGCTGGTGCCAGCTCGCCAGAGCAGCTTCGTCACGCTGGCCATGTGACCCGGAAGTGTCTGTGGACAGCGCTGGCCCCCGGCCTCTTAAGTGGGATGGGTGCACAACCCCAGAGTCTGACAAGACTGGCCCGTACGGGCAGGGGTACCTTTACCTTTAAGGGAAAGTGGGACATTTCCAGATTAAATCAGAAACTGGGATGGCTTCTGCAAATCCAGGACTGTCCCTGGAAAATAGGGACACTTGGTCTGCTGTCTTCTACCAAGTAAGACCATTGGTCCATCAGGCTGGCCACCCTGGCTGGCAGCCGCTCTGCATAATTTCACATAGGGGGCATTCCAGCCTTGGTTGAAGATGCTTTGGAATGAACCTGGCAGGTTCTATTCCATGGAGCTACAACTCTTTGCTAGAACATCTACCTTCTTTGTGGAATGCGGGTGGCGCTTTGGTCTAAACCACTGAGCCTCTTGGGCTTGGTGAGTGGAAGGTCGGCGGTTCAAATCCCTGCAACGAAGTGAGCTCCTATTGCTCTGTCCCAGCTCCTGCCAACCTAGCAGTTCAAAAGCACACCAGTACAAGTAGATAAATAGGTACTGTTGCAGTGGGAAGATAAATGGCATTTCCGTGTGCTCTGGTTTCCGACACGGTGTTGTTCCAGAAGTGGTTTAGTCATGCTGGCCACATGACCCGGAAAGCTGTCTGTGGACAAACGCCGGCTCCCTCGGCCTGAAAGCGAGATGAGCACCGCAACCCCATAGTCACCTTTGACTGGACTTAACCATCCAGGGGTCCTTTACCTTTACCTAAGCTAGAAGTATTACTTTGGGGTTTAGGGCCTCACCTTCGCATCTTGTTTTATCGGCAATCTTGGGAGATGTGCTGCTGCATAAATGGAAGGAATCGCAGACATGGACGTTCTTATTATTTCTAATATATATATTGCACCCTTAAATGGCCAGTTCCCAAGGCAGCCTTCAAAACACAGGTCCTGGTGTGCGTGGTCACCCACCCGGGACAAACTGCAAACTGGAGACCAAACTCTTGGGATATGCTCAGATTCCTGAAACGCATCCTGCTCTCCACAGACCGACTGGGGTTTTGGAACAAGATAACTGCGCAGTCAATAGGGTTTCAATTAAAGACGTGTATCCTAATTTTCTCGTGCAGGGGCTGCTCAGCGCGTGCATTTAACCTGGAGTGGTCTCTAAATACTAACAGGCAACTTTCCGGTATCAGGCCAGAGCCCAGAGGGGACACAATGGAGTCTTGTTTCTGGTAACTTGAGAAGCCTTATTCCTAGGTCTTTAATTTTAGACTCCAACACGCTTGCATTCCTGAGCATTACAATGGCCGATATTTATACCCTGGAATGCAGGGCCCAGTACTAATTTAACAGGCCTGGGGTAACCAAAAGCTGCTCTGCTCACTGGGCTGACACAGAGATAAAAACCTGGAGCAGGCGAGGTTTATGGGGCTTACAAATCCTGGCATTTGTCCCCTTCTCTCCCTCCAATTTCTCATAAAAAGCCAAGCTGACAATCCCTATAAATTCACGGGCCACCTGAATGGACAAGCCAGCTGCTGCTAATGAGAAATGCGAAATGGCAGCAATGCTCAGCAGCGGCAAAATTAGAAGGGTTGTGGCGCGGCTGCAAAGCCCAAGGCAAGAAGAGAAAAGGGAAGATCCTCTGTCCTAACGGGGGCGAAACATGTATGCGTTTTGTTTTTCAGGCACACGAATGCCACCTACACAACCATGAATTTGAAGCGCAATCCCTGCCGCAAGGAATCCTGGGAATTGTAGCTCTGGGAGGGATAAACAACAGTTCCATATTGTTGTTGTTTGAAATTTTATACCACACTTTATACAGAGATCCCAGGGCGGTCTACAATATTAAGAACACTATGTTAGGACACTGTCCTACATTCAGAAATTTCTGGCAGAAGGTAATAGACTACAGCATGACTACAAAGAACAATCTAAAATTTGCAGAGGAAAATATTCTTTTGAATTATATACTCAACACATGGAAACTTACAAAGGGGCAATATGAATGTACTCCCTCAGCCCTTATTACGGCAATATGACTGGTCTTTGTAAACTAGAAAAATAAAAATGCAGCTCCCTTGAATGATTGGATTGAAATATGTACAAACTCGCTACACATGAACAAGCTGTGTACATGCCATGGACAAATTTAACAACATCTAGAATTCATTTTTATAAAAACCATATTTGATTAAGGTCTGGTTAACTATAACAACAATTTTTTGTACACAATACATTTTTTTTCTTGTTTTGTTTTCTACATGGATTTCTTTTTTTTTTCTTTTTTTGTGTCTTTTCTTTCTCTGTGCTCTTGTAATTTAGTACTGTTTTATTTTTCAATAAAGAATGTAAAATAAAAAGAATGTAATCTATGCAGCATAAGAATAAAAACGTAGTACAGTGGTACCTCGGGTTAAGTACATAATTCGTTCCGGAGGTCCGTTCTTAACCTGAAACTGTTCTTAACCTGAAACACCACTTTAGCTAATGGGGCCTCCTGCTGCCGCTGCGCCACCGGAGCACGATTTCTGTTCTCATCCTGAAGCAAAGTTCTTAACCTGAAGCACTATTTCTGGGTTAGCGGAGTCTGTAACCTGAAGCGTATGTAACCTGAGGTACCACTGTATGCAGCATAGTAGCACACAGTATTACAAAATAATCATAATAACCGCCCCCTCTGCCCATATAACAGACCATAGATTATTTAATGGCTGAAGGCCTGGGTATAGAGGAATGTTTTCACCTGGGGTGTAAAGATATGTATTGATGGTGCCAGGAGAGCACAGATGGGGAGCCACCACAGAAAAGGCCCATTCTCTAGAGGCAATGAAACACTTGCCAGGGTGAGGTTGGTGAATGGACCAGCGGATCTCTGTTTTATTGTATCAGATGGGAAACTTGGACTGCAACTTTCCCAAGGCATCCGGCTTTTCCCAAAGCAGTATATATGAACCCGGCCCTCACAGATCCAATGCCAGGTTTTACCTGGGGCATAGCTGTCAACTTACAAATTTGAAAATAAGGGACCAGCAACCTCAAAAATAAGGGATCAGCAGCCAAAATAAGGGATTTTCTGAGCACAGGTATGTTCAACTTCTGAGCCCCTCCGAGCCAAAGGCAGAAAGTCCAGCCAGCAGCCAAACGAAGCTTCAAACCGTGGTTCCCACAGTGCAGCAACCCGGTAAAGGAGATGCAGCAAGGAAAACCACCGTCCCCTCTCTGCTGGGAAGCGCTGAGCAAAGGCGAGTCCTCAGGCAACGCGGCCGATTTGATCAGCACAAGGCATGCAAGCTCCACCCCCCAGTCGTTCTTAAACTCCTTATTGGGTGAGCAACGCAGCCAAGCAACACAGTTGGAGCCTCCCTCCTCCCTGGTCGGCAGGGAGGGAGGGAGAGGAGCTGTTTCATTTGAAACCCGGGAAATTTAAGGGACATCATCAATAAGGGACAGCAGCAGGACAGGGCGCTGCGATAAGGGAGTTTCCTCATTATAAGGGAGTTGCCTCATTATACCTCCCTGTCCCCAAAGCACACAGAGCAGCTCTGCAATTCATATGGCCTCGGCCCAGTATACCTGAAGGAGCATCTCCACCCCTATCGTTCAGCCCGGACACTGAGGTCCAGTGTCTGGCGGTTCCCTCACTGCGAGAAGCGAAGCTACAGGGAACCAGGTGGAGGGCCTTCTTGGTAGTGGTGCCCACCTTGTGTAACGCCCTCCAATCAGATATCAAAGAAATAAACAACTACAGTGGTACCTCGGGTTAAGTACTTGATTTGTTCCGGAGGTCCGTTCTTAACCTGAAACTGTTCTTAACCTGAAGCACCACTTTAGCTAATGGGGCCTCCAGCTGCCGCTGCGCCGCCAAAGCACAATTTCTGTTCTCATCCTAAAGCAAAGTTCTTAACCCAAGGTACTATTTCTGGGTTAGCGGAGTCTGTAACCTGAAGCGTCTGTAACCTGAAGCGTATGTAACCCGAGGTACCACTATATCTGACTTTTAGAAATAAAATTAAAAATTAAAAAAATGTCCAGTAGCATAGCATTGTTCTGGCTATAAGCTTTCACATGCATGCACACTATATCTGAAGAAGTATGCATGCACACAAAGCTTATACCCACAAGAAACTTCGTTGGTCTCTAAGGTGCTGCTGGACAATTTCTTAATTTTTTAAAATTTATTTCGACTGCATCAGACCTAACTGACTTTTGACATCTGAAGGCAGCCCTGTTTAGGGAAGTTTTTAATGTCTGATGTTTGATCATGTTTTTAATATTCTGTTGGGAGCCGGCCAGAGTGGCTGGGGAAACCAGATGGGAGGGTATAAATATATTATTATTATTATTATTATTATTATTATTATTATTATTATTAAACCTCCCTTTAAAAAAAAAAACTACTGCCGGGAGCCCATCTGAAGGGCAAGAGGAAGAGCTACATGGAGAGCTAATCTAGCTAATGGCTTCCACGATATGGGCATGTGGAAGATGAGTTCCGTGATGCCAGACTCACGTCGTAGGGTCAATTTTATTTTCTTTTTTAATCCACTGTAGCTTCATCTAAGGATTTTAGGTCTGCCTTCCCACTGAGGCTGCTGTGGGATTTCTATACCCGGCTAGGATTAACTCGGAGGCAGCAGAATCCGCCCCCTCTTGGATATTACCAGTGATGGAGGAGGCCAAGATTAGTTTTGAGTGGAGGCATTATTATGACACTTCGTGACCTTGGGCTCTGGCTGCAGCTGCAGTTTTATGAGCTTAATATGAAATGGTCCTTTTGATCAAGCTAATGTCATGGTTTCACTAACTCCACGCTCTCCGCCTGCCCCCCTCCTGCCCCCCTGCTCCTAGTCCCCTTTCCCCAGCCCTCGGCTTCTGAGCAAATCACCACAAGGAAGCTGCGGCGAGTGCGCGATCCTTTCCTGCCGATAAAAACAGATTAAACAGAGCGAAAACTAGACATCAACCTGGCCAAAACCTGAGAAAACATTGTGCATTTTATGAATACAGTGGTACCTCTGGTTATGTACTTAATTCGTTCCGGAGGTCCGTTCTTAACCTGAAACTGTTCTTACCTGAAGCACCTTTAATAATAATAATAATTTATTATTTGTACCCCGCCCATCTGGCTGGGTTCCCCCAGCCACTCTGGGCGGCTTCCAACAAAGATGAAAAATACACTAAAATGTCACATATTAAAAACTTCCCTGAACAGGGCTTTAGCTAATGGGGCCTCCCGCTGCTGCTGCTGAACCACCGCAGCACGATTTCTGTTCTCATCCTGAAGCAAAGTTCTTAACCTGAGGTACTATTTCTGGGTTAGCGGAGTCTGGGTTAGCGTCTGTAACCTGAAGCGCATGTAACCTGAGGTACCACTGTACGAGCAGCTCAAAACTCACTGTGCATTGAGTGCTCTTGGGCAAAGTGAAAGGGAACTGTGGCGCTAGAAAGCAAAAGATGGAGAGATCAGAGGAAGTCGAGTTTTCTGGTTTGCTCCAATCTGTTCGTATGCATACCTTCCAACATTTCTCCAATAAGAATAGGAACGCCCTATTCAGTGATGATGATGATGATGATAAAAGGCAAAAGATGGAGAGATCTGAAATGTCGAGGTTTGTGGTTTGCTCCAATCTGTTTGTATGCATACCTTCCCAACATTTCTCCAACAAAAATAGGGATTCACTATTCAATAATAATAATTAATAATAATAACAGTTTTACTATTTATAGCCCACCCATCTGACTGGGTTGTCCCAGCCATTCTGGAAGACTTCCAACATACAGTAAAACATAACAAAACATTAAACATTTTAAAACTTCCCTGTACAGATGGCTCACGGGGGTCTCATAACTCCATACCCTCCAACATTTCTCTGGTGAAGATAGGGACATCCTAAGGAAAAGCGGGACATTCTGGGATCAAATCAGAAACCAGGGCTCCTTTTGTAAATCCGGGACTGTCCCTGGAAAATAGCCTTGTATCTTATTTCCAGCTGATGAAGACTATTACAAAACAGTAGTATTATTCCGGAGACACTGTCCTTCTGAGGCTTTTGAGTCGTCTTCCGTTGAAACTTTTGAAAGACTATTGAGAGACTTTACTTTTGAAACTTTTGAGACGTCTTCTGTTGAAATTTTTGAGAGTCTATTGTGAGACTGTCCTTAGACATCTGCTTTGAACCCATGGCTTGAGGGTCCTCTCTACCACTCAGTTATATTGTACATATGAACTTTGATTGGCTTATTCCTATAATTTGAATGATATCATCATTCTGTTATATGTTGCTGTTTAGTCATTTAGTCGTGTCCGACTCTTCGTGACCCCATGGACCAGAGCACGCCAGGCACTCCTGTCTTCCACTGCCTCCCGCAGTTTGGTCAAACTCATGCTGGTAGCTTCGAGAACACTGTCCAACCATCTGTCCTGTCGTCCCCTTCTCCTTGTGCCTTCAATCTTTCCCAACACCAGGGTGTTTTCCAGGGAGTCTTCTCTTCTCATGAGGTGGCCAAAGTATTGGATCTGCCCTTCCAGTGAGCACTCAGGGCTGATTTCCTTCAGAATGGATAGGTTTGATCTTCTTGCAGTCCATGGGATAGGTTTGATCTTCTTGCAGTCCATTCTGTTATGTATTCTCTACTAACTATTAGCTTATGTGTTGTCTTTGTATTGTTGTGCCTGGAAAATAGGGACACCTGGAGGGTCTGTGCATGGCAAAGATGGAGGACTAGGAAGCCCAGGAAAGGTGTGATTCAACCAGCTGAGGCTAGGAGGCAGCAGCCAATGGCACAGGCCCCGTAAATTATCTCCGTGGCTGGGCCACAATTGTATCCCATCCGCGTGCGTACGATGGGAAGCCGTCCAGGCGCCTGCGAAAGAGGTTCAAACTTTTGCCAAGTGCGGGGCAGGCAGCTAATTGAGAGAGGAGCAGCATTATCAGATAAGGGAAGGGGTCAAAGTCACAAAAGCTAAATCCTTGACCTGTTATTTAAGAGGTCAGGTAGAGTTCAATAGACTACTCCGGGCCAATTCACTCAATTAAAATATTAAAAGTCCAAGTCAGAAACCGGGAGATGGGAGCTAAATCTCGCTTCTGCACACAGGGTGGGAGGTGGGGGGGGACACAGGGATTACGAGAGCATTCCTGGCAGGCAGGAAGGGAAAGACTGGTTGGAGGTGGGGGGGGGGGAGCCAGAAAGGGGAGAGAGAGAGAAGAGGCACACAAGATTTGTAAGAGGGTGGGATTTCAAACGGCGTTAATTTAAAGGCAAAACTCAGCTGCTAGCGCTAAGAGAGAATGTTCGTTGGCATTTCAAATAGAGACCAACGCCATTCAGTGCTGAAAGAAGATATATCAGTGGACAGGGGTCCCAACTTGAATAAGATATTGGGGGGGGGGGTCAGGTAAGCCTTGTCTTGCGGAATTGATCACATGACACAATGCACACACACACTGTTTGAATGGCAATGCCCATCAACTTTGGGAGGGCGGCCCTCTCAAATATTTTTTTGGGGGGGCTAAAGGGACCTCAGCCCCTAGGGGTAAGCATGGCTTAAACACTGGCATGGCTTCTCAGGTTTGAATTCCACCCCCTTCTTTTGGTGCATTTGCCTAGGAGAATCAGCAGATGAACTTTTTTTATTCAAGTGGTCATAATCAAAACACATATAAACTAAGATATTTGCTTACCATCCAGGTCACTGGTGTATGCGTCATCATCCCCAAACCATTGTAGATATCTCCCGTTGCTCGGTCCCTGCTCCTGCCAACATAGCAGTTCAAAAGCACATCAAAGTGCAAGTAGATAAATAGGTACCACTCCTGCGGGAAGGTAAACGGAGTTTCCATGCGCTGCTCTGGGTCACCAGAAGCGGCTTAGTCATGCTGGCCACATGACCCGGAAGCTGTACGCCGGCTCCCTCGGCCAATAAAGCGAGATGAGCGCCACAACCCCAGAGTCGGTCACGACTGGACCTAATGGTCAGGAGTCCCCTTTACCCTTTACCTTTTTTATATATTTTTAAAAAGAACAAAAGCTACCAGCATTTATTGTGTACTATTATATTCTAATAGATTATTAAATATTACTTTGTTTGATACAAGAGCCTACGTTTAGATGATACAGGAAAATAATCTCAAGGATACTGAAGCAATGAATTCTGTTCAAGAATGAATGCAGGGAGGAGAACTGGAGATGTCAACATACTGTTGTGAACCATAATCAATGTCTGGTGAGAAGTTCCAGGAGCTGAGAGCCTTCCCAGCCATCCCTCTTATTTTTATGGTTTGGAAAGTGACAGGGAAATGAGTGATTTGAACAAGTGTCTAATGGAAGGGGTGTAAACACGCAACAGGCAAAACAGGATTGGTGCGCCAACTTGTGCCAAAGTTTGAGGGCGCCCGATATCGCTCAGGAAACATCACAAGCGCAATGTCGCATCGTTGGGAAGAGGCCGACCCATAGCTGTCAACTTTTCCCTTTTTAAAAGGGAAATTCCCTTATTCCGAATAGGATTCCTTGCAATAAGAGGGAAAAGTTGACAGCTATGGGCCGAGCACGGATCTGAGTGCAGCGGAGCTTCAATGGTTGTCGGCTCCTCCTCTCTCGCGCTCAGCTTCTTCAGCCCCTCAACATTTGGGGGGCAGGCTGCCCCCCTCCCCAAATATATTGTTGTTGTTGTTTAGTCATTTAATCGTGTCCGACTCTTTGTGACCCCATGGACCAGAGCACGCCAGGCACTTCTGTCTTCCACTGCCTCCCGCAGTTTAGTGAAACTCATGCTGGTAGCTTCGAGAACACTGTCCAACCATCTCGTCCTCTGTCGTCCCCTTCTCCTTGTGCCCTCCATCTTTCCCAACATCAGGGTCTTTTCCAGGGAGTCTTCTCTTCTCATGAGGTGGCCAAAGTATTGGAGCCTCAGCTTCACGATCTGTCCTTCCAGTGAGCACTCAGGGCTGATTTCCTTCAGAATGGAGAGGTTTGATCTTCTTGCAGTCCATGGGACTCTCAAGAGTCTCCTCCAGCACCATAATTCAAAAGCATCCATTCTTCGGCGATCAGCCTTCTTTATGGTCCAGCTCTCACTTCCATACATCACTACGGGGAAAACCATACCTTTAACTATATGGGCCTTAAAGGCTTGTAGGCTTGCATATTATAGGCTTGTAGTTTACATTCAAAATTGGGAATTTCGATAAGGAGTTTCATATTTTGGGGGGTGGGGGAAGTGAATGTAGGTTTCACCATTACTGTGGAAGGAACTGGATTTGGGTGGCAAGCAGACCCCTGCTTACCACCAGGCTGTCCAATTCCATGGGAGTCTGAGGCCCATAAAATAAACATTCAGAATCTAGTCAGCTACAAGACGTTGGACAGCTCCGTGGACATCTGCAGAAGAGGTTGTCCCTGCAGGGAGCTAGAGGACCTGGAGGACTTTTGCTTCTTAAAGGGCCCTCCCCGTATTTTGCAGTCTTTGGCTTCTGAATGATTGGGGAGATAGATCCCATCCAGTTCTGAATTTCTATGATTCTATTGATCCCCTTAAACAGACATGGCTTCCCCAAAAGGGTTGGGGTTGGACTCGATGGCCCTTGTGGTCTCTTCCAACTCTATGATTCTATGATTCTATGAAAAGCAGCTTGGCAAGTGTGGTTTGTTAAGGGTGCTGAGAGTTGTTAGGCGACCCCCTATTCCTCTTCCAGAGCTTCTATTCCCAGAGTGGTTTAACAATAAATCCTTCATCACAGGGAACTCTGGGAATCATAGCTCTTGAGGGAAATGGGAGTCTCCCAACCCTTAACAGCTCCCAGAATTCTTTGGGGGAAGCCATAATTGTTCAAAGAGGCATCATCGTGCTTTAATGTGGGTGTGGCCTGTGTCAGAAGTTGATGACAGGGCTGTGTCCAAGACTGGAAGAGCCCAGAATAAAGTACTAGTAGGTCTTCGCTCCATGTTCCAAGGTCCCTGGGTTGTAGACCCTATGAAAATTCACCAGTGTTTTAGTACAAATTTCTTTCATATATACAGTGGTACCTCGGGTTAAGTACTTAATTTGTTCCGGAGGTCTGTTCTTAACCTGAAGCACCACTTTAGCTAATGGGGCCTCCTGCTGCCGTCGCACCACTGCAGCACAATTTCTGTTCTCATCCTGAAGCAAAGTTCTTAACCTGAAGCACTATTTCTGGGTTAACGGAGTCTGTAACCTGAAGCGTATGTAACCAGAAGTGTATGTAACCTGAGGTACCACTGTACACATTTTTGCAAAGCCATCTCCTCTAATATTATGCATGCTTGTTTGTTATTTTCACCAATGTATGCATTTATGTGCCCATTTTACTCTAATACGTGCATTTCCATGCACAGCACTTGGCTGGAAGAATGCATTGCAAAATTCAGAGAAGTGAGAATTTCAAAACATGGCCGTGATTCAGTCCTCACGTCATTTTGGAAGCTGCAAATCAGGCAAGTTCACCTTTAAATGCGAACAGCATTTGAACTTCTTCCCCAGCCATTCTGGTAGGTAGCTACATGGCTGGTCTCTATTTCATCGCTTCCTCTGAGATCTCAAGTAAGATAGGTTTTGCAGGAGCTGAGCTACTGGCTCAAAGAGAAGCATCTTACAAGAGGAAAAGTGCTCCTCTGCTGTTATACTAAATCCATTTTAATTAGGGAAGACAGCAAATGTACAAACTTAACACAACATCTTTTTATTAAAAAAAAAAGACACAAACCCCTTCTTAGCTTACATGCTGTTTGTGTAAATGTGTGTGTGTGTTTGCTTTTAAAATACCTTTTGGAAAGGGATTTGAGTAAATCCATATACAAGAATAGCCGACCTATTTCTATAGCATTGTTTTCTTGGACCATACAATGGGGATTTCTAAGCCTAGGGAAGGGGTTTCCCCTCTACCAGGTTAGGATTTGTTGATCTTTTTTTAACAAGCAGGCAGATATATGCTTGCCGTTTCCCAGAATAGGCTCCTCCTCGCCCTCAATTAAGAAATGTGGAAATAACCTAAAGAAACGAGGAAAGACTTGATGCCAAATCTGGTGTTGCTGGCAGGCCTCTTCCACGCAACCCAACCTTGCTTCTTTTCTGCATTGTATAATCTCTCCTTTATTCCCTCCATAATGAAAGCCATCCCCTGTTACCATCCAACCGTGCCTCCTGGTTCCCCCTGCACCCACCCCCTCCCCATTAAACTGAGTTAGATTAATTGCTAACACATCTATATTCACCCAGGTCCCCTCGCCTTTTGATTACTCCCTGACAGAGATTAATTGAAGGTGCTTTAGAAGGTGAAGAGCCTGGCAGAGTGTGTGCATGCGTGCGAGCGAGCGAGCGAGTGAGCACACACTTGCACATAAGCACATTAGGGTATATATAAGGCATTTCGGATCAGGGGTTTGAACGTTGACTTAGGCCACTAGGCATTCGTTTGGCAGCTGAATAAATTTGGTTTTTCTCAGTGCCCATATCTGGAGACATTTTGGGAATAGGGAGAGAACCAGAGAACAGAACTGAAATGCCGATAACTTAAAACAGCTGCAATCAAACATTTGCCATACAAGGGGAACGAGGTAACTGAATACTTGTCCCACTAGAGAAATCCCTTTGCTAGCTGGCTGTTCTTCAAGATGGCATTTTCAGCAGAGGCAATGTTAAATGCTGCTCAACAAGGCCATGTTTGCATACAGGTGCTGGGAGAGTTGTTCCACATTTCAGCAGAGAGTGTCACATGATTTCAAGAGTCTGGTTTCTTCCTCCTTCAGCACTAGACTGGGGCAAGTTACTTCTGTCCTCCTTGCGGTGGGGATATCGGAGGAATCAAGAGATTGCATTCTCTTGAGATGCAGAATGAAATTGGGAAAGTATCTGACGGGGAAGATTAGTAGTGATGGGAGACTTAAATTCCCCTTTAAATAGACAGGGTATACAGTGGTACCTCGGGTTACATACGCTTCAGGGCTACAAACGCTTCAGGTTACAGACTCCACTAACCCAGAAATAGTACCTCGGGTTAAGAACTTTGCTTCAGGGTGAGAACAGAAATCGTGCTCCGGCAGCGTGACGGCAGCGGGAGGCCCCATTAGCTAAAGTGGTGCTTCAGGTTAAGAACAGTTTCAGGTTAAGAACGGACCTCTGGAACGAATTAAGTACGTAACCAGAGGTACCACTGTACGTGTGTTCTGCTCTCAACAAAAATATAAAATTTCTAGATGCCCTAAATGACAGTATCCTAGAACAGTTGATTGTGGAACTGGCCTTCCCTGAATTTAATCCTGAACTGCACTCAGATCCTGGTGGATTAGGGCAGCACGGCCGGTCCTGCTGTACTGGGTTCTGAGTCTTGGGGGTGTCGCAGAGCACTGCAACTGTTATGTAATGAACTGAGCAGAACAGAAGGAAAGAGGTGGAGGAGGTGCAAAATTTTGGCCTTGCACAGGGAGCTGCTAAAATTTGAAAGACTGAAGTCCAGCCCTGGTGCAAGGCTTGGAAGAAATTTGTTGTTGTTGTTTTTAATTTTGATATGCTTTACAGTGGTACCTCGGGTTACATACACTTCAGGTTACATACACTTCAGGTTACAGACTCCGCTAACCCAGAAATAGTACCTCGGGTTAAGAACTTTGCTTCAGGATGAGAACAGAAATCGCGCAGTGGTGGCGCAGTGGCAGCAGGAGGCCCCATTAGCTAAAGTGGTGCTTCAGGTTGAGAACAGTTTCAGGTTAAGAACGGACCTCCGGAACGAATTAAGTACATAACCAGAGGTACCACTGTATTGGTTTTAAAACCTTGTAACATAAGTAATCAACAGAAAATAAAAATAAACAAACATTCATTCCATAGTTGGTGCTTGTTGTATGTAACAATTTGCAGTTGGATAAAGATCTACAACGAACTTAAAAAATATATATGTTTAAATGCACTTTCCCCAAGAAGCCCAAAGCCTTCCTGCTAGGAATAATGAGTAATGAAATCTCAGAGAAATTCAGAAGAATTTTCATGTATGCCACAGTAGCAGCCAGAATTTTAATTGCAAGAGGTTGTAAAGGAGGGAGAAATTTGATTCTGTCCACATTTAAAGTGGAATCTAATTTGTGCTTTCCAAAACAAGCTGAGAACTGAAACATGGACCTCTGAAATTCATAGTTGTCCACATTTTGAAGCTCATTTCTCCAGTCTAGTAATGTCTCCAAAAATGCATGTGATGGAATGAAGCGCCCTTTAAAATGCACGCATTAGTGAAAATAACAGCATACATCGTAGGGGGTAACTGCTTTGCAAAAATGTTTATGTTAGGCAAAATTGCATGCAGGTGTGTAAACAGCACTAGAAGAAAATCGCACTAAAATGGTGGCGAATTTTCATGGGGACTAAAAAAAAAAATTATCAAAGGGATTGAGGCAAAATGTGGAGAGCTGGACTCAATGCTGAAAACACGAGAAATTAGAAGCAAACAAAAATGGAAGGATTTGTCCATCCCTATGCAAGACATAATTTTTGTTGAACCAACTGGAAACAGAAACCACATTACTATTAAATTCAATATATATGTAAGTTGACAATTGACACGGGTCACATTTGACTTCAAAAGAGGAAATTTCTTTTTAAAAATGAGAAGACTGGGGTGGAAGGGGTTGAAAGAGAAAGTCAAGAGGGTCAAAACTCCACAACGAGGAAATGTTACAAAGTTTGGGGCTCAGTTTATTTTAAAAAGCAAGTAAGAGGTATACTAATAATGTGTCGTAGAGACAGAGTGGATGGAAAGTTGTTTTTCTCCCTCCCATATAATACCTGGAACCTCGGGTCATCTAATTAAGCTGTACGGGGAGAGTTTCAGGCCAGACAAAAGGAAGAACTTCTTCACATAGCAAATGGTTAAACGATGGAATTTATTACCACAAGTTGTGGTGATGGTCACCAACTTACCGTATTTTTCGCTCTATAGGACGCACTTTTTCTTCTCTAAAAATTAAGGGGAAATGTGTGTGCGTCTTATGGAGCGAATGCAGGCTCCTTGGCTTCAGCAATAGCAACGCGAAGCCTCCGAAGCGCAGAGGGAGCGCTCCCTCCTCACTCCGGAGGCTTCAGGTTCCTTTTGCTGAAGCCGGGAGAGCAAGACTCTCCTGGCTTCAGCAGAGAGGGAGAGCTGCGCAGCGTCCCTTCAGCCAAGCGGGAGGAAAAATGGAAGGGGCTCCATTTCTCCTGCTGCTTCGCTGAAGGGGCGCTGAGCAGAGAGGGGGAGAATTTTTTTCTTGTTCTCCCCCTCTAAAACAAGGTGCGTCCTATGGAGCGAAAAATACGGTAATTTGCTTTAGTTGCAGAATGTAGCAGCGCACAAATATCAGCTCTTAACTGGAGTCAATCAGAGTTTGCACATACTACACATGTTCTTTGCCAGCTGATACTGGGTTAAATTGCTGGATTTTTAAAGTCCTTCAGTCGAGGTGCTTTAGGGCAGGGATATGTGAAATTGGCTCAGCACGGCCAATTTTAGGAATTATGAGGATGAGAGTTGGTGGGCATGCCTATGACTGCCTTAGAGAATGCCTTCTCCTCCACACACACACGTAAATTAAGATCATCTGAAGATAATCACCACCACTCCCAGTCCTGAGACTGGAGACTGACTCTGGGATTTTTTGCATCATCATCATCATCATCATCATTTATTATTTATACTCCGCCCATCTGGCTGGGTTTCCACAGCCACTCTGGGCAGCTTCCAACAGAATATTAAAATGCAATAACCTATTAAACATTAAAAGCTTCCCTAAACAGGTCTGCCTTCAGATGTCTTCTAAAAGTCTGCTAGTTGTTTTTCTCTTTGACATCTGATGGGAGGGCGTTCCACAGGGCGGGTGCCACTACTGAGAAGGCCCTCTGCCTGGTTCCCTGTAACTTGGCTCCCTGTAACTCGGCTCCTTGCCAGAAGGCCCTCGGAGCTGGACCTCGGTATCTGGGCAGAACAATGGGGGTGGAGACGCTCCTTCAGATATACTGGGCCGAGGCCATTTAGGGCTTTAAAGGTCAGCACCAACACTTGGAATTGTGCTCGGAAATGTACTGGGAGCCAGTGTAGGTCTTTAAGGACCGGTGTTATATAGTCTCGGCGGCCGCTCCCAGTCACCAGTCTAGCTGCCGCATTCTGGATTAGTTGTAGTTTCCAGGTCACCTTCAAAGGTAGCCCCACACAGAGCGCATTGCAGTAGTCCAAACGAGAGATAACTCGCATGCAAAGCAAACACTCTTCTCCTTGCCTAAGACTCCACCCTCTGACTTCTTCTAGGAGAAGAGCCTTTTCAGTGGTGGCCCCTATGTTAATAACACTCCCTCACTCTTAAGCGAGGTCCATCAGGACTGCTCAGTTGGAGTTTTTTGGCAATTAGTACAGATGCTTCTATTCCATCAAGCTTTATGCAGCCTCGGTTTTTGCTGATTACTGGCTCTTTTAAAGCAGATTACATTATTAAAATTATACCTCGTTTGCTTAACGTTATTATTTACGCTGCTGTTTTGTTATAAGCCTCTTCGGGGGAGGTATACATATTTAAATAAAATACATAAATAATGTCACGCTTGTGTCTACACAGGCATGCACACAAGCCTTTTAAAACTTTGCATGTAGGTATATCTTAGGTTAAGGGGTAGGTAAAAGAAGGTGACCCACATCTGCTCACCCTTAAAAAAAAGGAGGCCCTTCCACTAATTTAACTTAAAAGGAATAAATAAAAGCTTTCAAGGAAATTAGCAACAGGGGAAAATAGACAAACACTAAACAAGTATTGACATCTGTCAAAGAGAACATCAATATTGATTGACCAGAGAGGTAAATATTAACCAAGTCAAAGCTTAGGTCAATGCTGAACTCAAGGGACAATAAATTTACATGTGCCTGGACACAAGAGCATGTGTTTGTTACAGTCTCAACATTCAGAACATCTTCACCTTGCAGGCTGGATATTCTGCTCAGGTGAAGAGAATTCAGTGACTTCTGGTTGTATCATACATGCTTCCTATATCCCATTGCTGATGGCAAGCAGCGAGTGGATTAGTGGTCAGTTTTCAGTGAATCGCCTCCAGCCTGCTGGTTGCTGAGAATCTTTTGAAAAGAAAAATGGCGGACTAGGTAGATCGTGGTCGAGCCAAGAAGGCACTGTCTTTTCTTCTCTCTCATAAAAGTGCACACACTTAGAATCACTCAACACAGAGCACCTAGCTGAAATATCATATACCCTCAAAACAACCTGCTCGGATTTAGAGATCTTCAGGGGAAACTCTTCTCTTGGTCCCACAGGGGTGCAGGGAAGGCGTATCCTCCAACATTCTCCGATGAAAATAGTGCCGTCCCATTCCATAAAGATTATTTTACTCTTTATACCCACACATCTTACTGAGTTGACAAACGCACAGATTGTACAGAGACACAACCGGCTCAGCTCCTCACTGAATGTGGGAAACTGAGGTTTGCTGCTGCATACTTGGGACGCGGGTGCCACTGTGGTCTAAACCACTGAGCCTCTTGGGCTTGCTGATCAGAAGGTCGGCGGTTCGAATCCCCGTGACGGGGTGAGCTCCCATTGCTCAGTCCCTGCTCCTGCCAACCTAGCAGTTCGAAAGCACATCAAAGTGCAAGTAGATAATTAGGTACCGCTCCGGCGGGAAGGTAACCGGCGTTTCCGTGCGCTGCTCTGGTTCGCCAGAAGCGGCTTAGTCATGCTGGCCACATGACCCGGAAAAACTGTCTACAGACAAAATGCCGGCGCCCTCGGCCTATAGAGTGAGATGAGCGCCACAAACCCAAAGTCGCCCACGACTGGACCTAACGGTCGGTGGTCCCTTTACCTTTACTTTGACAAAGCAGCACCCCACACTTAATAAGTGGGATTGTTTTCTTCTGATATGATAGTAACAGTTGTGAGTCTATATGTCTGCATTTAGTGCAGAATACATAACTCCACTGCTTTCATGTCCAAATAAATTAGGCACCAAACACATCACCACTGATGCTTAGACTCTCTACGTACAAACCCAATCAAATCCCGTTCCTCTCCTTCTATCCTCCGGAGAAAAAGAGGATTGCGCCAGAGCTTTAGGAGAGAAATATAATATCATCCATGAGACGGTTGCTCTGACACATGTTATTATCTGTCCTGGAGAGAAGGTTGTCGCACTCCACTTCTCAAATCAAATAAGGAGGGGAGAGGATGGGCTGCAAGAAAAGAAACAGCCCCTGTATTTCAGAAACCAGGTATGGATTTTAAAAATTATAACCCAGCCACGATTCCGCTTTCCAAGGCATTGGGGCTGGTGTACCTAAGGTCAAAGGCGTCTCTATAAAAATGTAAAAAATGAGGTTGAGAAGGAGGGAGAGGATATTTTATGTATAGATAATTCAATAGCTGTGTGGCCTGGAGCGACGACGCTCCAGCGACTTTGTCCCTGCTTTAATTACAATACTGTTGCAAAACTGCACTATATCCTGTAGCGATTCCTTGATCTCACATATTGACCGGATGCACACTTCATTTGAAGGATGAGAAAGCCTTTGTTTGCACAGAGGAGGTTTGTGTGTGTGTGTGTACTCATTTAATTATACTGTTCCCCATCATGAACCAAGAGTCCGCAAGATCCAGCTCTTCTGAACTCCCCTGCCTACATTTTGCTTCGGCGATGCTCAGTTCCTTTAGGACTTCCTCATCAAGGCCAGTTCTAATACAGAAGGCAGCACAACCTTTTAATATAAATGATGTAAACAAAAACCAGTGGGTTCACATCCTCTCCGAATGGACGAGATGCATTTGGGAGAACCGTGGGCAATTGGAGCACATCGCCCATTCAGCCCACCTGCCAGGGCCCATGAGAAATATGCCGGTGCAACAGAAATACTCCTGTCACCAGAATACCCCAGTAAAAAAGACAGATGCCCGCTTGGCCACGGAATAAACTTTTTACCTGTTATGTCAGCTGTTGGAGGCTGTGATCGCACAGTACCAGATGCTCTGTTACAGCCCCCAGAAGAACATTTATAGGTTCTTTTCCTAATGTTAAACAGGAGGGACATAGACTAGGCCTGGCCACACACAGTTCTTAAGGTGAACCCAGCAGATCAGCGGGAGTTACTTGATCAGTCTAATCAGCAGATAGCTTTATGCAGACCCCCTCCCATGTGTTCCTATTTTCTTTTTCTTTTTCAAATATTTTTATTGAGAATTTCAACACAATAATTTTAACAAAAATACATCATCCACATTGTTCCCCCCCCCCATTTCCCCTCATTTCTCCCCCCCCCATCCCTCCCAGCGACTTCCCTCAGCTCCTATCTCTGGTTTCTCAACATATGTTTTTAGCTGCATGTTATGAAATTGTAATGATCCTCAATTTATCTACTTGTAGATTACCAATAAAGATTTGTTGAATGTTTATTCAAAACCTGCCAAGGAGTCCAATTCGTATTGTTGTTTCTTCAGATATTTCGTGAAAGGTTCCCATTCATCTTTAAATTCACAGTTATCTTTGTCACGTAATTTATGTGTCAGTTTTGCCAATTCCGCATAATCCATCAGTTTTTCTTGCCACAGTTCTTTCGTCGGGGTTTCTTCATTCTTCATTCTTCCGTCCTTGTGCTATTAAGACTCTTGCCGCCGTTGTCACATACATAAAAATTTATTTAAGTTTCTTTGGCAGGTCCTTCCCCATAATCCCTAACCAAAAAGCTTCAGGTTTTTTCACAAATGTTAAATGAAACATTTTCTTTAACTCGTTATTTCCCAAAACATTTTAATTTTACTGCAATCCCACCACATATGATAAAAAGTCCCTTCTTTTTCCTTGCATTTCGAACATAGATTTGAGCCTGTTTTGAACATTTCCCCTAATTGTACAGTGGTACCTCGCAAGACGAATGCCTCGCAAGACGAAAAACGCGCAAGACGAAAGAGTTTTCCGTTTTTTGAGTCGTTCCGCAAGACGAATTTCCCTATGGGCTTGCTTCGCAAGACGAAACGTCTTGCGAATTCTTGCGAGTTTGTTTCCTTTTTCTTAAAGCCGCTAAGCCGCTAAGCCGTTAATAGCCGCTAAGCCGCTAATAGCCGCTAAGCCGCTAATAGCCGTGCTTTGCAAGACGAAAAAACCCGCGAGACGAAGAGACTCGCGGAACGGATTAATTTCGTCTTGCGAGGCACCACTGTACTGGTGCTATGTACCATCTGTACATCATTTTCATGTAATCCATGTGTCCCTGTTTTCCAGGGACAGTCCTGGATTTACAGAAGACGTCCCGGTTTCAGATTTGATCCCAGAATGTCCCGCTTTTCCTTAGGACGTCCCTATTTTCATCAGAGAAATGTTGGAGGGTATGGAGTTATGTACCCTCTGAGCCAAGGAGAAGGGAAGGCAGCCAAGTGAGTCTGGGCCCAAGGGGATCAGCCTTTTTCCTGGCTCTCTCCCCACTCCCCGCTGGCAGCCGATTGTCCTGCTGAGATGGGGGCGGGGTGACGGTTACCCTGTAGCAAGATGGGTGGCACCTAGGCCAGCCAGGTAATCCCACGTGGTGTCGCAAACCCCGCCCACCTCTTGGGAGGGGGTGAGCGGATGTTCCAAGAAAGGCAATGAAATACAGTGGTCACCTGTTAGCCCAGAAATGGAAGCAAGAAGAAATTCCGACAAAGGAAGAATGACAGATGAAAATAATGGACTATGCAGAATTGGACAAAATGGCAGGAAGAATTCGAAACCTGCGGGACCAGAGATTTACAGAAGATTGGAAGAAGTATATGAACTATTTGAAGAGCAATTGTAATCAACAAATTATGCTAGTAGGACTACAAGACGTTTTGTAGGGAGAAATATATGAAGTGCTACAAAGTAGATAAAGAATAGAGAAATTGGTTATGAGTTTTAAATGTAACAGGGAAAATAAGAAACGTATACTAAGAGATTAGATTGGAAAATTTTCAGACTGGACTGATGGAAGTCAAAATATTGAATAAGATGTAAAAATATGTTTAATTACTGTTGGAAATGGTATGTTTAAAAAAACTAATAAATATTATATATATATATATATATATAAAGAAATACAGTGGTCACCATTTTTGAAAGCTAGGAGGCGCGTATTATAATTTTCCACATCTAAGGTGACACAGACGCTGTAGTTTCTGGCTTTAAAACAGGGACAGCATTCCCTTTAAAAACAAAATGAATGAGCTGCATTTATGTCATTTGATTGAGTTCAGCTCACAGGATAAACTATGCCCTAAAAATGCATAGTCTGAATGAATACCGGGAGAAGACAACATGGAGAAGGAAGAAGCAAAGACACCAAGCAACAGAGAGAAACAGAGACACAGGAAAGGCAAAGCTAACAAGCGAGGAATGTGAGCAAATGAAGGAACCGAGACTGGCAGAGAGACTGTTTCCCAAAGTGAGTGTGTGTCTTAATTTGAACCCAGAACTCTTCAGCCCACACCCAAAACTATCCACTGTGATGTGACTGGAACACTACAGCCCCATAAAACCGCATGGGAAGCTTTTCTTTAAAAGCATGCTGCTGCTGTGCTATATTTTGTTTTTGACATTTGTTGTTGTTGTTGTCGTCGTTGTCGTCGTCTGCCACGTCTTCCAGAACTAGTTACAGAGCATAAGAGGCCTTGGTTTCTAGCTCACTAGATTCCCTCCCTCCACCTAAAAGTCGGGAAGGGAGAAAATTTTTGCTCCCCTCTGTGTCTTCTCCCTACCCCAATCTCAGATCTCTTTTTCAATCTGAGATAGGATCCAACGGTTTTGTCTCTCTCTCAGCTGCCTGTTCTGTACCTCTGCTTCGGTGGCTAAAAGGCAGCGCCTTTCTTAGCAGGCAGAGGAGGTGAATGAAGCTATTTCACTTGAGGAAATTTAAAATCTCGGATCAGCCCAGCCTTCTACTCCCACCCTCTGATTCATGGATTCATTGGCAAAGAAAGCCAGCCCATAAAACGCTTTTCAACCCAAACCAAAACACATTAAATTAAAACCACATGAATAAACAGCTCTTCCCGCTCCTTTTTTTTTTACAATGGGACAGTGGATTAACTCATCTTAAAGACCGCAGATTGCAAATCGACACACAGCACTGTTGATTTTAGCAGAGCTGCATCAACTTACACCAGACGAGGGTCGGTAGCCATGAGGAATAAATAACGCTACAGGGAGAGGGACTATCGACAGCCAATGATTACAAATCCTGTAGACACTTTCGCGTGGGGACCTATTGATGAGCGAGGTTGTTATCAGTCCCTGGCACCGAGGATCAGTCAAGCCTCCATCTGGCAAGGATGAGGAGCAAATTCTTTGGCACTGACACAAACGCTTTGCGTAGCTCACCTAATGGGCCATTGATAAGGGAGCGCATGGGAGCAAGGGACAGAAGTGCCTGACAAGGACAATCAATCCATTTTAATGGGTATTATTAATTTGCTGCAGAAATTGAGCTTTGATGACAAGGAGGCTGACGAAGCCTCAAATTTCAGCCATCAGTCATCCACTTCCACCCGATTTTAGCCGGCACCTGATTCATTAATCACATGCTCGCTAGCAAAGCCTCCTCCCCCCCCCACCTTTGATTGGGGAGGGAATTTAAGACATACAGGTTTGACAAATCCCAACCCTCCAAGTGTCCCTACTTTCCAGGAACAGAAGCCAGCCCGGTTTCTGATTTGATCCTGGAATGTCCCACTTTTCCTTGGGATGTCCTTATTTTCATCGGAGAAATTTTGGAGCGTATGGAGTGATGCAGTCACAGAACCTAAGAAATAAGGAACTGCGCATCCTTTAGAAGGCATCTGAAGGCAGCCCTCTATAGGAAAGTTTTTTTTAATGTTCATTATTTTATTATGTCTTAATATATTTTGGAAGCTGTCCAGAGTGGCTGGGGCAACCCAGTCAGATCAGTGGTGTATAAATAATAAAATTGTTATATAATAATAATAATAATAATAATAATAATAATAATAATAATAATTTATTATTTATACCCCACTCATCTGGCTGAGTTTCCCCAGCCACTCTGGGCGGCTTCCAATCAAGTGTTAAAAACAATACAGCATTAAATATTAAAAACTTCCCTAAACAGGGCTGCATTCAGGTGTCTTTTAAAGAGAAGATAGCTGCTTATTTCCTTCACATCTGAAGGGAGGGCGTTCCACAGGGCGGGCGCCACTACCGAGAAGGCCCTCTGCCTGGTTCCCTGTAACCTCACTTCTCGCAATGAGGGAACTGCCAGAAGGCCCCTGGCGCTGGATCTCAGTGTCCGGGCTGAACGATGGGGGTGGAGACGCTCCTTCAGGTATACAGGACCGAGGCCGTTTAGGGCTTTAAAGGTCAGCACCAACACTTTGAATTGTGCTCGGAAACGTACTGGGAGCCAATGCAGATCTCTCAAGACCGGTGTTATGTGGTCTCGGTGGCCACTCCCAGTCACCAGTCAGTTGCTGTTGTTGTCATTGTTGTTGAATAGGACGTTCCTATTTTCATCAGATAAATGTTGGAGGGTATGCGAATCCCAAAATGCTGAACACATCTAAAAGGAAAATAGAATGGAGGAACTTTACTTTCAAAATTAATCATCTTATAAAGAATGGGCAAACTTCCAGTATGAGATGCTGTTGCAAATGAATGTTCTCTGTGAGGAGAGATTGCTTATTAAACCATTTGGAGACCGGCAGCTTTGTAAGGAGAGATTGCTTATTAAACCATTTGGAGACCTGCAGCTTTGTAAGGAGAATAGGAGGCACCAGGTAAGGCCCTCAATTTAGGAGAGGTCTTATCAGAGGGCACCATGTCAAGAACTCCCTCAAAGTTGAAGCCAATCCTTTATATGAGGAGTAGAGTGGGAGGCAGGCAACAGAAGGTGGAAATAGGGAAACAAGAGTGCTATCTGGGCTCAGGCAGTTAAGACCAGAGTGAGGCAGCTGGCAGGCAGCAGGTCACCAGCCTGAAGTTTTTTTAAGGAGTTTATACAAGGTTGGAAGCCAGTCTTAGGTTTCAGAAATCATTACTTCCTGCTCTCTTTGCATAGTTGAATTCCTGGATCTGGGGCTGGGCCTCCTAAATCTATCACATAGGGGGAATTGCCTTTACAGTAGCAAAACTGTCCAGAGAGGAGTCAGTTTATTTGCAGTTTCCAGATTATAATGACAATACAGTTGTGGAACACACATGAATGGGTGGGTGTAAGATAACAAAAAATGGAGGTAATTGCAGGCAGGAGGTGATGGATCAAATCAGACATATTCAGTTGGGGTTTTAAAGAAAATCCAGCAACGATCATGCAATGTCAGCCAACAGCAGTTTTCCCAATGAAGTAAAGCCTTGCTGTCTATTAATAGCTGTCTATTAATAAGTCAAGAGGGCTACTGAAGAGTTGTTCATCAAATCCAAATGGGTGCAAACTGGGGAAATAATCACTTAGTCTTTGATCAGCAGCAGGCATTGAATGTTCACACCACATAATGAGTCAGCCAGGAATCGTTACCAATAATGGCAATGTTTGCAAGAAATATGGGAGAGAAAAAACAAACCAGAAAAATTTGCCTTGTTTCAGTTTAAGGGAATATGAGAACAAAGGCAGAATTCTGAAGAACGTCTATGGACCCAAAACTACAGGAGGAGGGTGGAAATGTAAAGAAAAAGAAGGCACCTTTTACCATATGTGGTGGACGTGTCCAAAGGTCATAGAATCATAGAATCATAGAATCATAGAGTTGGAAGAGACCACAAGGGCCATCGAGTCCAACCCCCTGCCAAGCAGGAAACACCATCAGAGTACTCCTGACATATGGTTGTCAAGCCTCTGCTTAAAGACCTCCAAAGTAGGAGACTCCACCACACTCCTTGGCAGCAAATTCCACTGTCAAACAGCTCTTACTGTCAGGAAGTTCTTCCTAATGTTTAGGTGGAATCTTCTTTCTTGTAGTTTGGATCCATTGCTCCGTGTACGCTTGTCTGGAGCAGCAGAAAACAACCTTTCTCCCTCCTCTATGTGACATCCTTTTATATATTTGAACATGGCTATCATATCACCCCTTAACCTCCTCTTCTCCAGGCTAAACATGCCCAGCTCCCTTAGCCGTTCCTCATAAGGCATCGTTTCCAGGCCTTTGACCATTTTGGTTGCCCTCCTCTGGACACGTTCCAGTTTGTCAGTGTCCTTCTTGAATTGTGGTGCCCAGAACTGGACACAGTACTCCAGGTGAGGTCTGACCAGAGCAGAATACAGTGGCATTGTACAGAAGGTGAAAGACTTCTGGGAAAAGATATATAATGAATTGAAAAAAATGTTGAAATGTACATTTATTAAGAAACCAGAAGCCTTTCTACTTGCAATAATAGGAAGGGAATTGCCCCCAAAAGATGTTAGATTGTTTTTGTATGCCACAACTGCAGCGAGAATTTTACTAGCCAAAAATTGGAAATCACAGGAAATACCAACAGTGGAAGATTGGCAGATGAAGATGTTGGACTTTTTGGAGCTGGCCAATTTACTGGAAGAATCCGCGATCAGAAAGAGGAGGAATACCAAGAAGTATGGAAGAATTTTAAGGAATATTTAGCAAAATATTATAATATAATATAAGTGGAAAAACTTGCAAGTACTAAATTTGGCTTAGGATTAAAGTATGTTGAAATGTATAATAATATGGATTGAGAATATTTTGAAAAGAAAAGAAATTAGCAATTTGAACAAGTAATTTTATTAGAAAGTGGATATTGGGAAATTGCTGAAATGAGCTTTAATGAAAATCAGTTAGGTTTTGAGGAAGTCTTTTAATAATGGAATTTAACTTGGATTTGTACCTGTAAGAAGTATTGTATGTTTGTTTTTCTTTTTTATATGTTTTGTTATTTGTCTGTCATTTTGTGTCTTATTTGTTATAAATTTGGAAAACCAATAAAAAAAATTGGGGGGGGGGGGGACAACAAAACTACAGGAGGCGGGCTCTGGAACAAGGAAGCCTTATTGCATCAACAGCAACAGAGGAGGCCAATGGCAGTTCCAGGGCCATTATGAATGCTTACTTGATGGTCTGGACAACTAGGAAGCTTCCACTATCACAATTCCACCTGATTAACCCTGGAATTGTGAACATTTCTCTGCAATGGGAGGTGGTATCAGTCTATCACAGGATGGAGGTATCGCCTGCTAAACGAATGCACAAATGTCCTCGTCAAAAAGAGTCATACGCCAACACTGATGACACAGCAGTGCCATCTCCCGCTTGGACTACTGCAATGCGCTCTACGTGGGGCTACCTTTGAAGGTGACCCGGAAACTACAATTAATCCAGAATGCAGCAGCCAGACTGGTGACTGGGAGCGGCCGCCGAGACCATATAACACCGATCTTGAAAGACCTACATTGGCTCCCAGAACGTTTCCGAGCACAATTCAAAGTGTTGGTGCTGACCTTTAAAGCCCTAAACGGCTTCGGTCCAGTATACCTGAAGGAGCGCCTCCACCTCCATCGTTCTGCACGGACACTGAGGTCCAGCACCGAGGGCCTTCTGGCGGTTCCCTCACTGCGAGAAGCCAAGTTACAGGGAACCAGGCAGAGGGCCTTCTCGGTAGTGGCGCCCCCCCCCCCCCGTGGAACGCCCTCCCACCAGATGTCAAAGAGAACAACAACTACCAGACTTTTAGAAGACATCTGAAGGCAGCCCTGTTTAGGGGAAGCTTTTAATGTTTGATGTATCACAGTATTTTAATATTCTTTTGCAAGCTGCCCAGAGTGGCTGGGGAAACCCAGCCAGATGGGCGAGGTATAAATAATAAATTATTATTATTATTATTATTATTATTATTATTATTATTATTATTATTATTATTATCAATAGCTTGGTTGGGGAAATGGTTATCACAGCATAGCACACTCCTGAAGCAAAAGATGGCACTTCAAAGCACCTATTGGTGGGACGCAAGCTTGCAAAGCACGATATTATCACCTGAAAATGTCTGTCTCTGTTATTCATATAGGGAAACAAGAGTGCTATCTGGGCTCAGGCAGTTAAGACCAGAGTGAGGCAGGGCCTTTTCAACACTGACTCCGGCCTGGTGGAACGCTCTGCCTCATGAGACCAGGGCCCTGCAGGATCTGATTTCTTTCCGCAGGGCCTGTAAGACAGAGTTGTTCCACCTGGCCTTTGGCTTGGAGCCAATTTGATTCCCTCCCCCTCTTTCTTTTTCCTTTTTCCTTTCTCCTCCTGTGATGAGGCTGCATTTTAATATTTTAATGTTTCAATATTTTAATTGTTGTATTTTAATCTTGTTTTTAAGTTGTATTCATTCAACTTGCTTTTATTATTGCTTGTTAGCCTCTCTGAGCCCGGCCTTGGCTGGGGAGGGCAGGGTATTAATAATAATAATAATATAATAATAATAATAATAATAATAATAATAAGAATTGGCTCCTGAGTCATTTGTCCAAGGTCTTGTCAAGAGTCCGTGGAACAAGGAATCAAACCTAGGTTTCCTGGGGTCTAGCTGAGGTAGGGATGAGGGAGAAAGTAAACCAAACTTGCATTTGTAGACAAATCTACCTAATTTACTTTTCCTGAAACAAAAGAGAGCAAAACTTGCAGCATCCTTTGAATTTTGCACCTTTCTGAATTTTGCAATGTGCATCTCCACGTATTGTAGATGAATATGCATATAGTAGGGAAAGTAAATGCATATATTAGTGGAAATAACACCCAAAAGTAGAAATTGCTTGCAAAAATGTATATATTTAGCAAAATTGCAGGCAAATGCTATGTTGGAAGATATTTGCACTAAGAAATCGATGAATTTTCCATGAGGAATTAAAAATTAATAATTCACAAACAGATATTGGGAACTGGATTTAAGACTGGAAAAACAAGAAGCTAAGAGGAACCAAAAATGACAGACCACAAAACTGACCCACCACAGATTTGGCCCTCCAGACCTTATTGGAATACAGTGGTACCTCAGGTTAAGTACTTAATTTGTTCCGGAGGCCCGTACAGTACTTAACCTGAAACTGTTCTTAACCTGAAGCACCACTTTAGCTAATGGGGCCTCCTTCTCATCCTGAAGCAAAGGTCTTAACCCGAAGTACTATTTCTGGGTTAGCGGAGTCTGTAGCCTGAAGCGTATGTAATCTGAAGCGTATGTAACCCGAGGTACCACTCCAGTCGTGACCGACTCTGGGGTTGTGGCGCTCATCTCACTTTATTGGCCGAGGGAGCCGGCGTACAGCTTCCAGGTCATGTGACCAGCATGACTGGTGAACCAGAGCACCACACGGAAACACCGTTTAGCTTCCCGCCGGAGCGGTACCTATTTATCTACTTGCACTTCATGCTTTTGAACTGCTAGGTTGCCAGGAGCAGGGACAGAGCAATGGGAGCTCACCCTGTCGCAGGGATTCGAAACACCAACCTTCTGATCAGCAAGTCCTAGGCTCTGTGGTTTAACCCACAGTGCCACCCATGTCCCCTTATTGGAATAGGTAAAGGTAAAGGGACCCCTGATCATTAGGTCCAGTCGTGGCTGACTCTGGGGTTGCGGCGCTCATCTTGCTTTACTGCCTGAGGGAGCCGGCGTACAGCTTCCGGGTCATGTAGCCAGCATGACTAAGCCGCTTCTGGCGAAACAGAGCAGCGCACAGAAACGCCGTTTAACTTCCCGCTGGAGCGGTACCTATTTATCTACTTGCACTTTCACGTGCTTTCGAACTGCTAGGTTGGCAGGAGCAGGGACTGAGCAATGGGAGCTCACCCTATCGCGGGGATTCGAACTGCCGGCCTTCTGATCGGCAAGTCCTAGGCTCTGTGGTTTAACCTACAGCGCCACGCGTGGAATACATCCCCCTTAATGCCTGACCACTGGCCATAGTTGCTGTGTCTGCTCGGTGTAGGATCCTGACAACATCTGGAAGGCCACAGGTTCTCCACCAGTTGTGCATAGCATATCGAGGAAATGGACGTTGCTTCTCAACTTAGAGCCTCCACCTTTCCTGGCTTGTTATGAAAAGCAAAGCGTGTTGCAGCTGCTTTTCGCTGCCTGCCACATTGCGTATGTTGCGGGTATCATGCATATCACTAATTTATCCTGAAGCACACCGAGGTCAACTAGGGTGCAATGCTCAGAGACCAGAGTGAGAAAAAAGTTCTTGACAGCAGCAAGCAAATCTCTGGTTTCTGTCAAGCCCTGACGGAGGTTTCCAGGGCTGATATGGCAGCTGGCTTCTCTATGAAGGCTGCTGCAAGGAGCGTGGCTCTGGATCTTTTGCTGGAGAGGACTGAGAGAGCATCCTTTAAAGAGGGAAGGCACCCAAATAGCATATGTTCTACTGAAGGGATTGTAGGTAGCAATGGGTAGAAACATAAAGCAAAAACTTAACATTTCCAGTTTGAGGGAGTTTCTTTTGTCGTACCTTTGGTCTTATTGAGTCTTGTTGAGTTCAACAGGTAGGTTTGTAGGGCAATCTTGTACAGTGGTACCTCAGGTTAAGTACTTAATTCGTTCCAAAGGTCCGTTCTTAACCTGAAACTGTTCTTAACCTGAAGCACCACTTTAGCTAATGGGGCCTCCTGCTGCTGCTGCTGCGCCGCCAGAGCACGATTTCTGTTCTCATCCTGAAGCAAAGTTCTTAACCTGAAGCACTATTTCTGGGTTAGCGGAGTCTGTAACCTGAAGCGTATGTAACCTGAAGCGTATGTAACCTGAAGCGTATGTAACCTGAAACAGCACTGTACTTGCCTACACAGAAGTTAGTCCCACTGAATTCATGTGGTGTTTCTCCCAGTGGATTGTAGACATACTGATATCTTGCCTTTTTTCCCAGCTGGAAGAGGGATTAGGGATATAAGATGTTTGCCTTTTTAAAGTCCAGGCTTCCCAGCCTTCAAACCACTGAGAAAATAAAATTTCCGCTTTTGAGTTTTAACCCGTAAGGGTAAGGTAAAGGTAAAGGGACCCCTGACCATTAGGTCCAGTCGTGGCCGACTCTGGGGTTTCAGCGCTCATCTCGCTTTATTGGCCGAGGGAGCCGGCATACAGCTTCCGGGTCATGTACCTATTTATCTACTTGCACTTTGACGTGCTTTGGAACTGCTAGGTTGGCAGGAGCAGGGACTGAGCAATGGGAGCTCACCCCGTCGGGGGGATTTGAACCGCCGACCTTCTGATCGCCAAGTCCTAGGCTCTGTGGTTTAACCCACAGCACCACCCTCGTCCCTACAACCCGTAAGGGTAGCTTTTGTTAATACGCACCTTGGTTTGTGATTTCCTGCAAAGGATTTTGATGACTTCCCCCAGCTAACATCTGTACTGCAGAGAATTCAGCATTTCCAATATTATTTTGCACCTAGGGGTTAACGTAGCCCTCCCCACACTCACTTTTTGTGAAAACCTATTTACGAGTCCTGCAAAGTGGTCATGTGGGCATCATGAGCCCTGAACAGGGCCTGTGACATCACAGGGATCAATAACAGAAATCCTTCTCTCTGACACCTTGGGACTTATAAAAAAAATTAGAGCTTTAGAGTCTGCCAATGAGCTGTATTTGGATAAATTGCAGTGTTTTGCTCCACTATATCACATGAGGAGGTTGTTGGGTCTTACTCCTGTGCAGGTGAGAACAAGGCCAAGAGAGTCTGTATTTTGTAGCAAATAAGAGAATTTTAATATAAGTTTTATTAGGGTTTATAGTGAAAAAATACAAAGCTTAATATCAAATATCTTTTCCCCCTTTTTTATCTGAACTAAGACTTTGATCTAAATACAGTAAAAACATAAAGAAAAGAAAGGGAAGAAAGGGGTATAAAAAGAAAAAGAGAGAAATAAAGAAAGAAGAGCAGAAAAGAAGTTAAAAGAGAAAGGAAAATAAGATTCAGAAACAACTTCCAATTCTTCATTTGTCTGCTATATATAAACAATATTCACTTTGTCCAATCCAATATAACCCCAACAAAGCCACTTTCTATAAGCAAACATTATCTTCAGTCCTCAAATCCACAGATCATTATTGCTTTCTCATGCAAAAAGTCTACGAGAGGTTTCCAATCTTTAACAAATGTTAGCAGTATTTTGTAGCAAATGCAGATGTTCAGATTTATCAAGTGATCACTGTGACATGTGAACTCATTGTTGCATCACCGGTTCCCAGCTCATTTACTATTCTAGGTCACTACCAATTTGATATGCTTATCATAACACCTGGTCTTCCCTTTTTTGCAAGGTAGCATGCGCCTCACCTTCTTGGACATTATTCAGCCCATCCGGGCTGGTCTGCCAGCATCAGCCACTGGAGCAGCAAAATGTTGATGATATTGGTGAACGCACCTCATGGAACCCAAGTCTTCTGTGCTATTCAGAGAGCAGCTGTAGGGCAAGCTGTGTGGCATGCTCCGTTTTGTCCTCCAACAGCTTGTGATCAAACCCACCCTCCAGAATCTGCCACCTGAGGCAGCCTCCTCACTCTGCCCAATGATAGGGCCTGCCCCAGAATCAACTGTTCGCCTCTCTAGGTTTAAAAGGCAGAAATAATTGAGAACCGGACATTCATCTTGCAAGCGGTCAGGGGAATCGCTTGCTGCTGCCTGTCCATCGTTGCCTAACCTGAAGTAACGGGATATTTTTATTGCTTTTTAAATGAGACAGAACCTCACCCTTCTCGAGGAAATCCCAGGGATGGGGAAAACATCTTACGACTCAGAGAAGGAACACAGCATTGACCAGAGCAGAATGGGGAGTCGTGAAGACAGCCACGTCCCGTATTTCCATTTGACAGAACAGTCTCTTATTTGCCTTTAAGCCAACTTTGAGCTGGGATGCTGGCGAAGGATAAAAAGGACCGCGGTGGTGTTTTGCTGCAGCTTGAAAGTGTAGGCCCTTATTGCTGGTGACATTTGAATTTGGCGTTTGAAATGTTTCAGTTCTTTGTTTTGACACATTGATGTTGGAAGCAACTGGGGAGAGGAGTTAACTTTCCCTCCTATAATTGCTGCCAGATTGAGACCCTTCCCACCCCCCCGCCGCACGCAGTCCCCCAGGGGATCCTGTCATAGGCTCAGCGGAGGTCATTAGCAAGTGAAGCGGGAGCGCAGAGCCCTTCGGATACTGCTGGGGAGGGGTGGGGGTGGAGGAGGAGGAGGGGATGAAGGCATTGCAGAAAGGGAGGCTCAAGGGTTTCTGGTTCACGGTTTGCACAGCTTTCGGTCTACGGAGAAGCATTCGACAGCAAGGGCGGTTTGGCAGTCATAGAGACAAAGTATGCCGCAAGTTGCAACAACTGCCCTGCTCATATGGCATTCCAGTGTGCGTCATGACCCAGAGACCTTGCAGCGCATGGAGGCAGTGGCGTAGAGCAGGGAGAGGGCCACAGGCAGTGGCGTAGCGTGGGGGGTGCAGGGGGGCCGGCCACACCGGGCGCAACATCTGGGGGTTAGGGTTAGGGGGCGCAAATCCACGGGTTAGGGGGCGCAAATTACTTGCCTTGCCCCGGGTGCTGACAACCCACGCTACGCCACTGGCCACAGGGGTGGTTGCTTGAGGTGCAAGATTGTTAGAGGCACAAAATTTCAACACCCGGTGCTAGGTTGGGATGGTATGGGGATGAGGGATCAACTCCCTTCTCTTACGGGGGCCCAATTAGTGCCATTGCCTTCCGTTAAGATTTTGGGTGTAATCCTTGATGCCTCCCTTTCCATGGAGGTGCAGGTTACAGCAACAGCCAAGGCGACATTTTTTCCACTTTCGCCACATCAAGCAGTTGGTCCCTTACCTTTCCCGCCCCACCTGGCCACAGTGATCCATGCAACGGTCACCTCCAGGCTTGACTACTGTAATTCGCTCTACGCAGGGCTGCCCTTGAAGCTGTCCCAGAAACTCCAGCGGGAGCAGAATGCTGCAGCGAGGCTCCTCACGGGGTCTCTGCCATGGGAGCATATTCACCCAGTGATTTTCCAGCTGCACTGGCTCCCGGTGGAGTACAGGGTCAGATTTAAGGTGCTTGTTTTGACCTTTAAAGCTCTTCATGGCCTAGGACCCTCGAACCTACGGGACCCCCTCTCCTGGTATGCCCCACGGAGGACCTTAAGGTCCATAAATAGCAACACCCTAGAGGTCCCGGGCCCTAAGGAAGTTAGATTAGCCTCAGCCAGAGCCAGGGCCTTTTCAACTCTGGCTCCGGCCTGGTGGGACGCTCTGTCTCATGAGACCAGGGCCCTGTGGGATCTGATTTCTTTCCACAGGGCCTGTAAGACAGAGTTGTTCCGCCTGGCCTTTGGCTTAGAATCAGTTTGATTCCCTCCCCCTCTTTCTTTTTCCTTTCTCCTCCTGTGAAGAGGCTGCATCTTAATGTTTTAATGTTGTATTTTAATCTTGTTGTGTTTTTTTAATTGTATTTTAATCAACTTGTTTTTATTATTGGTTGTTAGTCGCCCTGCGCACGTCCGTTGCTGGGCTCCATGGATAACAGATTCTCCATGCAAACCAGGAAGTGACATCTCCAGACAATAGAACAACTCTTCTTTTCTTATCCCTGTGGCTGCGATCTCATGGGTGACACGGATGCCAATAGGCAGTTGAATGCGCATGCGTACGCCATCTGCTTCCCTTCCACCCACCCCCTCCACACGGCCCCAGGTGCTGGCAACCCACGCTATGCCACTGTGCGGAGAAGGAATCTGATGAGGATGAGCTTCAGGCTGCTTGGAAGAGTCTCCAGTCTCTCCCCTATCCCCTAAATGAGGGGATGGATGCCCTCCATCTCATGGAAGCCAAAGAATACAAAGTACGTCCAGTGCAGCCTTCTGATGATGCTGTGCTGAGCTCAACTCGGAGGCTCTGCCTTCTCTGCCCCCTCAGTACTTGAGGGGCTGAGTCCCCTGCTAAGGAATATTGAGGGGGCTGATGGCACTGTCACCCCCTAGAGGTGGTACACAGCCAACTAGATCATGGGTAGGCAAACTAAGGCCCGGGGGCCAGATCTGGCCCAATCACCTTCTAAATCTGGCCCACAGATGGTCCGGGAATAAACGTGTTTTTACATGAGTAGAATGTGTGCTTTTATTTAAAATGCATCTCTGGGTTATTTGTGGGGCATAGGAATTCATTCATTTCCCCCCAAAAAATATAGTCCGACCCCCCCCCAAAAGGTCTGAGGAACAGTGGAGCGGCTCCTGGCTGAAAAAGTTTGCTGACCCCTGAACTAGATGCTTCTGGGAGAAGCACACAAGCACATACCCTCCCACATTTCTCCAATGAAAACAAGGGAATCGTATTCAACAACAACAACAACAACAATTTTATTATTTATACCCCACCCATCTGACTGGGTTGCCCCGGCCACTCTCTTCCAAAATATATAAAAACATAATAAAACATTAAGCATTTAAAATCTTCCCTACACAGGGCTGCCTTCAGATGTCCCCTAAAGATTGTATAATTACTCCCAGTATGCTTCCGACCACAAGTGTTGGTGCTGACCTTTAAAGCCCTAAATGGCCTTGGCCCAATATACCCGAAGGAGCGTCTCCACCAAGGTCCAGCGTCAAGGGCCTTCTAGCCGATTCCCTTACTGCGAGAAGTGAGGTTACAGGGAGCCAGGCAGAGGGCCTTCTCGGTAGTGGCGACTGCTCTGTGGAACGCCCTCCCATCAGATGTCAAGGAAATAAACAGCTATCTGACTTTTAGAAGATATCTGAAGGCAGCCCTGTTTAGGGAAGTTTTTAATGTTTGATGTTTTATCGTGTTTTTAATATTGTATTGGGAGCAGCCCAGAATGGCTGGGACAACCCAGCCAGATGGGCAGGGTAGAAATAAATTATTATTATTATTATTATTATTATTATTATTATTATTATTATTATCATCATCATCATCATCATCATCATCATCATTATGACTTATCTCCTTGGCTTGGGGGGGTTGCATAACTCCATACCCTCCAACATTTCTCCGATGAAAATAGGGATGTCCTAAGGAAAAGCGGGACATTCCGGGATCAAATCAGAAACCGGGACGGCTTCTGTAAATCCGGGACCGTCCCTGAAAAATAGGGACACTTGGAAAGTCTACAAGCAGAGCCTGAGCACCAGAGGACTCTTCCCTCCTGTGGTTTCCAGCAACCGGCATAGGCGCTGACTCCATGGGGCTTGAGGGGGCCCGAGCCCCCTCAAAAATTCGTTGGGGGGGCTCCGCCCCCCCCAATAATCTCCGGCGCCCCTCCAGCAGAGCGCCATCGCCGCCCCTCCCCCAGCCCAAAATGCACAGGGAGGGTCGGGCTGCATGCCTCCTGCCCTCCCTCCCGAGCAAAAGCTCCACCCAATTTCCTTTGGAGCTGATTAATAGGCGCAGCACGCTCTCCCCTATTCGCTCAGGAGGAGGAGGCGCCACTTTATTTGCATATTCATGAGCTTATTTATTATTCATGAGCTTTCCCGGGGCCCCCCAATATTTGTTATAAGTCCGCGTCCCTGGCAACCGGCGTTCAGAAGCATTGACTGCCTCTGACAGCATCATCCTTCCCTTTCTGCCAGAGTAACATCACCTCGCCAACAAAGGCCCAGATAGTCAAAGTTATGGTTTTCCCAGTAGTGATGTAAGGAAGTGAGAGCTGAACCATAAAGAAGACTGATTGACAAAGAATTGATGCTTTTGAATTATGGTGCTGGAGGAGACTCTTGAGAGTCCCATGGACTGCAAGAAGATCAAACCTAGCCATTCTGAAGGAAATCAGCCCTGAGTGCTCACTGGAAGGACAGATCCTGAAGCTGAGGCTCCAATACTTTGGCTACCTCATGAGAAGAGAAGAGTCCCTGGAAAAGCCCCTGGTGCTGGGAAAGATGGAGGGCACAAGGAGAAGGGGACAACAGAGGACGAGATGGCTGGACAATGTTCTCGAAGCTACCAGCATGAGTTTGACCAAACTGCGGGAGGCAGTGGAAGACAGGAGTGCCTGGTGTGCTCTGGTCCATGGGGTCACGAAAAGTCGGACACGATTAAACGACTAAACAACAACAACAACATCAATGGGATGCTTAAGTCATCTCCCCCAGCAGAAGACAGTCAGGCCCAGACCTGTGGATGTTCTGATACAGAATTGCATCAGGTTCCTTCTCCGGAGCGCCCCATCTCGGTATACCCAACCTGGCTGCATCTTCATCTTCCCTGCCCCGTTCTGCCTTTGGTGCTCCCCCCCTCCTCCCCCCACCTCTGCTTCACAGAGCCCTGTAGAAACTTGCCGGTTGTCGTCCCGTGGCTGGTGTATTGGCTATGCAGAACTGCTTCGGGGAACGGGACTAATAAATTCAGCTTCATTTGTGTAAGGCTGAAGAAGAAAGGTTCAATTTTTTTTTTGGTCCTCGGGCAATTCTGTTAATGAGAGATTATTTATAAGTATGAAAGGGCAGAAGAACCGCAGGGAAGAAGGTCAGTGGGGAGGGTTTGGAAGCAGGTGACCTGTGCATTTCACCCTAGAGCTCTGCCGGAAGGTGAAAATAAATAAATACAAGTATTTTTTAAAAAACGTCTATTAGAATTTATCATATCAGTGCCCTCAGACTGCCAAAGCAGCATAGGACTTCATTTAGCATTTGTGCACAGGCTATCTATCTATCTATCTATGTATGAGACAGTCAAAAACCACTAGTGATTTCTTTTGCTGTTTCTCACAAAAATTTAAAAAAATGTTCACATTTTGTTTTAAGGCAGGATGCAATTGCAGCTCAATTTTGTGAATATGAAAGCAATTTAAACACTACACACACACACACACACACACACACACACACACACAAACAAACATACACACACACATATATGCATACATGCACACACACACACACAATTTTTATTAAATTTTTCTATTTTACATTTTAGAGTATTCATTTAAACAACCTTAAATCAATGACTTCCCTTATTCTTTTTCCGTGGTTCAATTTGCATCCCATAAATCCCTGCATATTTTACAAAAACTAAACCATTCAGTATTCCATTATTACAACCATCAAAACTTATCTACACTGTTGAATTTATCTTTATGCTGCCAGCGTTTTTAAATGTACCCAATTTTCACCCATATAGTCAATAAACATTTTCCAATCTTCTTTAAACGTACGTTCTTCTTGTTCTCTTAGTCTATGTGTATGTTAAATCTGCAAGCTGCACATATTCCATCAGCTTGAGTTGCCATTCTTCTTTAGTTGGGGCCTCGCTCGTTTTCCATTTGGGGGCTAGCAAAACACAGGCCATGGTAGTGGAATAGGTTGTTTTCTGCTGCTTCAGAGAAGCGGACACGGAGCAATGGATCCAAACTACAAGAAAGAAGATTCCACCTAAACATTAGGAAGAACTTCCTGACAGTAAGAGCTGTTCGAAAGTGGAATTAGCTGCCAAGGAGTGTGGTGGAGTCTCCTACTTTGGAGGTCTTTAAGCAGAGGCTTGACAACCATATGTCAGGAGTGCTCTGATGGTGTTTCCTGCTTGGCAGGGGGTTGGACTCGATGGCCCTTGTGGTCTCTTCCAACTCTATGATTCTATGAATACATAAATAGCCTTTTTTGACACCTGGGAATTTCCATCTGAATTATCCGAAACAAAAAGGATTCTGTTTTTTTGGAAAATGTACTTTTAAACTCCCCCCCCCCAATTCATTATAAATGATTCACAGATGGTATCTAACTCCGAGAAGACTTGCTAAAATGTTTAAGTCTGAATCGGATAAGTGCTGGAGATGCAATGAGGCTGAGGGTACGTTCTATCATATGTGGTGGACTTGTAAAAGTGTCCTGGGCAATTTAAACACTTTTAAAGCAAACTTTGCAGAAATGAAGCCTAAACCCACAATTCTCCTGGAAGGACGATTCTCTTCTTCTTTGGAGATCACTCGTAGCCGAGTAAGATTGTCTTCCATAAATATGGTTTTATTAATGAGTCTGTAAGTGACTGTGGAGGCCAATTCTGGACCCACACGTCCTTCCACAGTGGAGACATAGGTTTCCAGTCGGGAGTTGATCATGGTGTGGATTTGCCAAGTGTGCCTTCCCCTTAGCACGTTTCTCCCATTCATCCTGAGTTTGAGTGTCTTCAAAGCCCATGACGCCTTTGGTAAAGGCTGTTCTCCAACTGGAGCACTCGCAGGCCAGTGTTTCCCAATTGTCTTAAAAAATGTAGTATAATTTTTTTAAGATTTGCCTTGAGACAGTCTTTAAACCTCTTTTGTTGACCACCAGCATTACGCTTTCCATTTTTAAGTTCAGAATAGAGTAGTTGCTTTGGAAGACGATCATCAGGCATCCGCACCACATGACCAGTCCAACGAAGTTGATGTTGAAGAATCATTACTTCGACACTAGTGATCTTTGCTTCTTCCAGTACACTGGCATTAGTTTGCCTGTCTTCCCAAGTGATGTGTAAAAAAATTCGGAGACACGTTTGATGGAATCTTTCGAGGAGTTGGAGATGGCGTTTATAAGTGGTCCATGTTTCACAAGCATACAGTTAGGTTGGTAGTACAATAGCTTTGTAAACAAGCATTTTGGTTTCCCTGAGAATGTCCTGGTCCTCAAACACTCTGCACTTCAATTGGGAGAAAGCTGCACTTCCAGAGCTCAGGCGATGCTGGATTTCGGCATCAATGTCAGCGCTTGTGGAAAGATAGGTAGGAGAAGTGATGGACATTTTCCAGTGTTGCACCACTGAGTTAGATTTGTGGCGCTGCAGAGAGGTTATTTTGTACTTGTTGGTGCAGCACTTTGGGGTTTTTTGGATGTTGAGCGATAGGCCGTGATGTGAAGCCTTCCATTGTGAGTTGCGGCTCATGAGGAGAAATGGCAGCGCCATCATTCAGCTTTTTGAAAATACATAGAGCTTACTGGATATCTTAACCTTCCCCCAATGATAGGACATGAAGTTTGGTACAGTACACCTGTTTCCTCAGAGAAATGGGTGAGAATGTATTTATCTTATTTTTTATCCCATTTGCCCTACAAAGAGCTCAGGGCAGTGAACATGGCTCTCCTCCGTCCCTCCATTTTATCCTCACATACCTGTGAGGTAGGTTAGAGGCTGAGAGACAATGAGAGCACTTCATGGGAAAGTATGAATTTGATTATGTGGTGAGGTCCTCCCTTGGTCTGGTAGCTGTTTTATCATCATCATCATCGGTGCTTTTTTTGTGGTGTAGTGGTTAAGAGCGGTAGTCTTGTAATCTGGGGAACCGGGTTCGCGTCTCCGCTCCTCCACGTGCAGCTTGCTGGGTGACCTTGGGCCAGTCACACTTCTCTGAAGTCTCTCAGCCCCACTCACCTTACAGAGTGTCTGTTGTGGGGGAGGAAGGGAAAGGAGAATGTTAGCCGCTTTGAGACTCCTTAAAGGGAGTGAAAGGCGGGATATCAAATCCAAACTCTTCTTCTTCTTCTTTAAAAAATGTTTAGGGGTACTCTCATTTTGACTCTAGAAAATGACCATTTTATAGTTCAAAAGTAAATACAGTAAATGGACAAAAGTACAAAGATTCACAAAATGTTTAGGGGTGTGCGTACCCCTGCATGCCCCCAGAAAAAAGCATTGGTGACGATGATATAATTAGGGTTTCCATACATCTGTAATTTCCCGGACATTGCCAGGATACTGTAGTCAGAAGGAGCAGTGTGCAAGAAGAAAAACAACTTTGTCCAAAAAACTCAACAACTTTTGTGTCCGCATTTTCACTTTTTGAAATATGGCGACCCTATAGGACGTGCCTATTTTCGTCGGATAAATGTTGGAAGGTATGAAATCATCCTGACTCATGCCTGGGTTAGGCATGACACCAGCTCTCCCCAAACTTGGTCTCTGGCATGACAAATATGCACAAATGCAGCTACGCGTACATTTTTAAAATATTACATGCAATGCCTTTTTTTAAAAAAAAAAATACAACAGACACCCTTATAAATAGCTTATTGAATGACATAAAGGATATTTGAACTTCAGCAGAATTTTGAAGAGGAAGAAATAAGACCTGTGGAATGGGAAGATGGAGCACACAGAGATCAGCTTCAATTTTTTTTAAAAAATAGGGGGGGTGGACAACCCAATGTACAACCCACTTTATTGGAAACACATGGAATATTTCAAGGTGACATCAAAGCTGAGGAGGAGGTTTACAGAGGAACAGGCCAGATTAAGAGAAAGGCATCTGTTTTGTTGTGCTGCTCTCTCCCTCATTAGGTGAAAAGGATCCCAGCCACGCTGCGCTCCCCCCCAACCCACTTTCATTACCCCTTTTCAAGAGAGAGAGAGGGAGAGCAAACAAAATATAACCACATGGCTAAGCCGTGCAAAATATGGCAGGAATGAGAGGGTCGAGTTACATGCTCCATCTCTCTGCAGGACTTTGATTTTAGACAGCCCTCTGCGCCCCCCCTCCCAGCCCCTTGTCACTCAGGCCCATCTAGAGGTGATCCATGGTGTGTGCTAAACATAAAAAAACTACAGGTGATTGAAAGCATTATGTGTAGCCCTATTTTTAGCCCCTTCGCTTTACATGCAGACCCTCCAAGTGTCCCTGTTTCCCAGGGACAGTTGTCCCGGATTTACAGAAGCCGTCCCGGTTTCAGATTTGATCCCGGAACATCCCGCTTTTCCTTAGGTAAAGGTAAAGGGACCGCTGACCATTAGGTCCAGTCATGACCGACTCTGGGGTTGCGGCACTCATCTCGCTTTACTGGCCGAGGGAGCCGGCGTACAGCTTCCGGGTCATGTGGCCAGCATGACTAAGCCACTTCTGACGAACCAGAGCAGCACACGCTCCTTCCCGCCGGAGTGGTACCTATTTATCTACTTGCACTTTGACGTGCTTTCGAACTGCTAGGTTGGCAGGAGCCGGGACCGAGCAACGGGAGCTCACCCCGTTGCAGGGATTTGAACCGCCGACCTTCTGATCGGCAAGTCCTAGGCTCTGTGGTATAACCCACAGCACCACCCGCGTCCCTCCTCTTTTCCTTAGGACATCCCTATTTTCACTGGAGAATTGTTGGAGGGTATGGAGTTATGTGACCTCTGAGCCAAGGAGATAAGGAACTGTACAACCTTTAGAAGCCATCTGTGCAGTGGATGCTCGGGTTGCAAATGTGATCCATGCAGGATGCACGTTTGCAACCCGCAGCATTCGCAATCCGCAGCACTGCGTCTGCACACGTGCGGGTTGCGATTCGGCACTTCTGCGCATGCGCAAAGCGCAATTTAGTGCTTCTGCACATGCGCAAGTGCCGAAACCCGGAAGTAACCCGTTCTGGTACTTCCAGGTTCGGTGTGGTGCGCAACCTTAAAACACGCAACCTGAAGCGTCTGTAACCCGAGGTATGACTGTATAGGGAAGTTTTTTGAAGTTCAATATTTTATTATGTTTTTATATGTGTTGGAAGCTGCCCAGAATTGCAGGGGCAACCCAGTCAGATGAGTGGGGTATAAATAATAAAATTGTTGCTCTTGTTGTTGAATAAAAGGTAAAGGTAAAGGTACCCCTGCCCGTACGGGCCAGTCGTGACCGACTCTAGGGTTGCGCGCTCATCTCGCTCTAGAGGCCGGGAGCTGTCCGAGGACACTTCCGGGTCACGTGGCCAGCGTGACGAAGCTGCTCTGGCGAGCCAGCACCAGCGCCGCACACGGAAACGCCGTTTACCTTTCCGCTTGGTCAGCGGTCCCTATTTATCTACTTGCACTTAGGGGTGCTTTTGAACTGCTAGGTGGGCAGGAGCTGGGACCGAATGGCGGGAGCTCACCCTGCTGCGGGGATTCGAACCGCCGACCTTACGATCAGCAAGTCCTAGGCACTGAGGTTTTACCCACAGCGCCACCCGCGTCCCCTTGTTGCTGAATAGAACATCCCTATTTTCACCAGAAAAATGTTGGAGGGTATGCAAACCCCCAAATGCTGACCACATCTAGACTGAAAAGAGAATGGAGAATCTCCAAGTATTCCTATTTTCCAGGAACAGTTCCAGATTTACAGAAGCCATCGCAGTTTCTGATTTGATCCCAGAATGTCCCGCTTTTCCTTAGGATGTCCCTATTTTCATTGGAGAAAGGTTGAAGGGTATGAAGTTATCTGATCCCTGAGCTATCTGAAGGCAATCCTGTATAGGGAAGTTGTTGTTTTTTTTAAAAAAATAGTTTAATGTTTCATTATGTTCTTATTTATGTTGGAAGGCGCCCAGAGCGGCTGGGGTATAAATAGTAAAATTTTCATTATGGAATGGAACATCCCTACTTTCATTGGAGAAATGTTGAAGAAATGTCCATCCCACCGGGGTATCTAAAAAGGAAACAAGCTTTGCGCTTGGGATATTTAGGCAACTGCAAATCCCTAATGAACAGCCATGATGTGAGGTAAAAGGTAAAGGACCCCTGGACGGTTAAGTCCAGTCAAAGGCGACTATGGGGTTGCAGCACTCATCTCACTTTCAGGCCAAGGGAGCCGGAGTTTGTCCACAGACAGCTTTCCAGGTCATGCGGCCAGCTTGACTAAACCGTTTCTGGTGCAACGGGACACCGTGATGGAAACCAGAGCACACAGAAATGCCATTTACCTTCCCGCCACAACGGTACCTATTTGTCTACTTGCACTGGTGTGCTTTGGAACTGCTAGGTTGGCAGGAGCTGGGACCAAGCAACGGGAGCTCACTCCATTGCGGGGATTCAAACCGCCAACCTTCTGATCGGCAAGCCCAAGAGGCTCCGTGGTTTAGACCACAGTGCCACCCACGTCCCAGGGATAGAGCTATGATGTATTCCTGCTTGTTCCCAGGCCGTACATCTCCCTTCCAGGTGTTGCTATTGAGCCCTGCCATGAGGTGGTAAAAACTGACTGCCTCAAGTGTTGTGTTATAGGCACTGTAAGGCCCACAGAGCGAGTGATCTGGTCCATAGCGGGGACATAATCACTGGGACACAATCTCCTGCACAATCCTCACTGAAATGAGCAGGGACTGCACTAAGGTCTGTGGGTTAAGTCTCCGGGTTCCTTAGTGAAAGGGGCTGCAAACAGGATGCTGCTCCACAGGCACAAAAATATCACAGGCCGGTCCTGACATCTACCGCATGACATATGCTAAAGACATTGGGCAGCTGAAGAGCAATGTGGCCCCAAGGACCAATTTAAGAGGTGAGACATGCATACCTATAGATAGGCTCCCCTCCCCCCACTGCATAACTTGGATGCATTCATGTTGAACCGAACCAGAGAATGGCATCATGTACTTGCATGATCAGGTGTGCAGATATTTTACAGAGCTGAACAGCACCCAAAGCCAGACCATTTGCCTTCTTAGATCTATGTTGTTTTCAGAAATTCAGGCACAATATTGTAGCCTCCAGGGTGACCCCCTTCTGTGGGACTTGTTATGTACTGAAGTTCTCACCCTGGGCCAGCAGGGCGATACTGTAGATAGTTTTCACTCAAGTCCACATATGCAAATAAGGAATTGAAAGTGACGTTCAGTGATTGGATAGTTACAGAAAGTGGTTACTGTTGCGTTGTAGTTGAGGTCTATATAAGCAGGTTGGCTGAACCCTTCTGTTCTGTTCTGGCCTGTGAATAAACAAGAGCTGTCTGAAGAATTGCTGTGTTGTCTGATATGTTCACACACAACTTAACCAGGGCAGCAGAGTTGTTTAAAAGAAAAGAGGTTGCCGAGGAGAGAGCCGGACTGCTGACCAACAAGACGTGGTGCCTATATTCAATATCTGCATCCCATTGCCATGAAATATTAAGCAACGCTGTATGTGCACGGTTATGGAGCGCAGATGTGATGCGTTCCCAGCCCAGCGGCCTTGCAGTGTGTGCCTTGAGACAGGCTGGAGAAAGCTGAAAGGAGGATGACAGGGTTTGATGAAGGAGCAGCGTGAATGGGGAGAGGGGGGAGAGAAGGAGGGGGTTAATTGGTAGCCAGCAATGCAGAAAGGGGAGGGGGCGGGCGTGAGCATCCAGGAAAGGCATTACATAAGAGGTGGGGATGAAGGAGAGATGAGGAGGAGGAGGAGGAGGAGGAGGAGGAGGAGGAGGAGGATAGAGAATTGGACAGACAAAGGGCAGGAGGCATCAGGAGTAACACAACAAACAGAAGGCATGGAGAACTGGGCAGAATCGACAAAGAGCGGGAGGCTGGTGCCAACCAGAAGATGCTCTAAACAAACAAACAAACAAACAAACAAACAAACAAACAAATAATAGTACAGTGGTACCTCGGGTTACAGACGCTTCAGGTTACAGACGCTTCAGGTTACAGACTCCACTGACCCAAAAATAGTACCTCAGGTTAAGAACTTTACCTCAGGATGAAAACAGAAATTGTGCGGCGGCAGCGGGAGGCCCCATTAACTAAAGTGTTACCTCAGGTTAAGAACAGTTTCAGGTTAAGAACGGCCCTCCAGAACGAATTAAGTTCTTAACCCAAAGTACCACTGTAATAGTAATAGTAATATATTGCTATTATTTATACCCGTCACTCTGTGTGGCTCCCAATAGAATATTAAAAACACGATAAATACATCAAACATTAAAAACTTCCCTATGCAGGGCTGTCTTCAGATGTCTTCTAAAAGTCAGGTAGTTGTTTATTTCCTTGACATTTGATGGGAGGGCGTTCCACAGGGTGGGTGCCACTACCGAGAAGGCCCTCTGCCTGGTTCCCTGTAACCTCATTTCTCACAGTGAGTTAACCGCCAGAAGGCCCTCGGAGGTGGACCGATGGGGGTGAAGACGCTCCTTCAGGTATACTGGGCCGAGGCCATTTAGGGCTTTAAAGGTCAGCACCAACACTTTGAATTGTGCTTGGAAACATACTGGGAGCTGGTGAGCAGCTCCAGTCCAAATGTTAAGCTCTGTTCAAAAAGGTGTGACCCACAAATCGAAGAGCTCCTCTGTTAGCAGAGCTGCTGGGCAGAGGCGTGGGGTTTGGCTCCGGAAACGGTTTGGCGGGATCTCTGCCCAACGTCACCAGAATCACCAGAAACGGATCTTCTGAAATGGCAGTTGGGGAGGGTGCTTAACCAAACCCAACCACCCCGAATGGCCACCAGATTCTGATGTTGCCTTGGTCATTGCTGATTTAGCTCAGGAATCATCTTCAGAGGTGGGCCCATGATTTAAAAAACACACCCTACTTGTCATATGTCCGTTTTGCAGGTTCAATGAAAATCCACCCGGCTGCCATTTTCAAGCCCGTTTCTTGGCTGTGTCCAGGAAAATTTGAATATACGGCAGCCCTAACCAAGGAATGTGTAGACCATTATTTTTAGCAGAATCCACTGCATTCCTTGTTAGGTGTCCATAGTCCTTAACAATGGTCTCTCCCCAGTGCCGTTTTTCGAGGAAAATAGGTGCCAAAACTCACAATGAACACCTTCCTCATTCTCCCAGAACTGAGTTCCAGAGAGTTCCAGCTGGAAAAAAAAGAACCTTGGTCTCTACTTGTTTCTTCACACCTGCAGTTCCAACCCCTCTCTGGAGAACCTGTTCCCCAAAGATGGAAAGAAGACAAGGTCCTGACTAAAGAAGTGTGGCAACAAAAGCTACTGGAGTATGCAGAAATGGCAAAACTCACTGGAAGAATGAGAAAGTGAGACAATAAAGTTTTTAATACAGAGTGGAAATCGTTAATTGCATATTTGCAAAATTACTGTAAACGGATTAAATCATTAGCAGTGGTATAAAATGTTGTTGCTGTTGTTTAGTCGTTTCGTTGTGTCTGACTCTTCGTGACCCCATGGACCAAGAACACTATCCAACCATCTCGTCCTCTGTCGTCCCCTTCTCCTTGTGCCCTCCATCTTTCCCAACATCGGGGCTTTTCCAGGGAGTCTTCTCTTCTCATGAGGTGGCCAAAGTGTTGGAGCCTCAGCTTCACGATCTGTCCTTCCAGTGAGCACTCAGGGCTAATTTCCTTAAGAATGGATGCGTTTGATCTTCTTGCAGTCCATGGGACTCTCAAGAGTCTCCTCTAGCACCATAATTCAAAAGCACCAATTCTTTGGCGATCAGCCTTCTTTATGGTCCAGCTCTCACTTCCATACATCACTACTGGGAAAACCATGGCTTTAACTATACGGACCTTTGTTGGTAAGGTGATGTCTCTGCTTTTTAAGATGCTGTATAGGTGGTATAAAATACATACTGATTATATGGGATAAATAATAATTTGATTTGGTTCAAATTGTAAGTGCACTAAAAATGTTATAACCAGAAGGAACCGCAGAAAGAGGGAGAAAGAAATCGAAACTATATATATATATATATATATATATATATATAAAAATAATTTATTCTATTTTTGTGTTTATTTGTTTTTCCAAAATGAATACACACACACACACACACACACACACACACACACGATTTTCATATGCATTCTCAGCCTCCCCCCTATACACTTACCGTGTTTTGAAGGCAGCAAAGTAATACACATTACCATTTAAATAGCTCCCCCCCCCCCGTAAGAACACGAAACCCAGAGTCTAAAATTCCCTCACAGCGCCGCTGTGCAAAATAAGTTGCAAAATATCTCTCTTTCTAGCCGCATTACATCAACTAGCCAAAACTGCCTGTCGGCCCATTCCTGTGCAAAATATTTTCCTAGCTTCCATGTAAATAGTCCATTATTAGATTTGGCAAAATATCATGCCTGTGTTTGGAAGGTTAATTAACACAAGGCATTACAGCCTGGGAACCTGACATCACAAATTCATTAGCCCCAGACCATGCACAGTCCGCTCTTGCCCGGCTAAAACAAAATCTTCAGTGGCATGATACAAGGATGACCTCCCGACCTGCAAAGGCCACCCTCTTCAAGGGTGAGTGGTAATTAATTTTTTAGTCTCCCAACGAGCTCTGGTCCCGAATTGGAAAACCCCCCAAAGAGGTTGACCCAATATGCTTTATTGTTTTAGGTGCTGAACACGAATGAGGAATAGAGAATGGAGTATGAGGAAAAGGGGACAAAAGGGGGAGATTTCACAAGGGACCACCTGCTAATTGATCCAGGCCACAGAAAACATCACATTAAAACCCACGGAAAACCCTGAACCTTAAATTAATGGAAAAGGAGTCTGCAGCTTCATGGAAAGGCCCTGGAATGTATGAGAAACAGAAAGTGAGGGGCAGGAACCAGCTCTGAAGCTGAAATAACCCTAATCCTCGAATTAGGGCTACTGCGCTCTAGTAGGGTTGCCATATTTCAAAAAGTGAAAATCTGGACACAAAGGCCTTTTTTTGCAAAATCTCCAAATAAAGGAGGGAAGGGGGGTTAATGCTATTTTTAAAGGAAATTCGCAACACTTCTGATATGGGCTGTCATACGCTCAGGTTTTCCCAGACATTTTTAGCAATTTTCGAAAATTCCACCTGGACGCCATTTTCGATGGATGAATCCCGGCTATGTCCAGGAATTGCAGACATATGGCAGCCCTACCTCAAGTGCTTAAGACATACTTTACACATAGATAAAAAGGTAAAGGTAAAGGACCCCTAGATGGTTAAGTCCAGTCAAAGGTGACTATGGCATTGTAGCGCTCATCTCTCTTTCAGACTGAGGGAGCCGACATTTGTCCACAGACAGCTTTCCGAGTCATGTGACCAGCATGACTAAACCGCTTCTGGCACAACGTGACACCATGACAGAAACCAGAGTGCACGGAAATGCCATTTACCTTCCTGCCACAACGGTACCTATTTATCTACTTGCACTGCCGTGTTTTCGAACTACTAGGTTGGCAGGCGCTGGGACAGAGCAACGGGAGCTCACCCCATCGCAGGGATTCGAACCGCCGACCTTCTGATCGGGAAGCCCAAGAGCCTCAGTGGTTTAGACCACAGCGCCACCCATGTGTGGCAGCCCTAACTCAGTTGCCTAAGACATACTTTACACATGCAGCAGGAATGAGCTGGAAAAGTCGTGTGAGTTGGACTTCACCCCTTTCTGTTGCAGGTGTACAATCACCTCCATGAATTCTTCCCTAATGTTCTTGCAACCAGAAGGCTAAACTAGGGGACTTCCCCCCACTCACCCTGCCATCCCTTGACGTGCTATTATTTTACTTACAGGAAGGTCTGACAGGAAGGAACATTAAAACTTTTGAATGCAGACATTTCAAATTCATACTTCCGGAGCCAATATGCAAACCAAAACACAGCTCTCTTCTTCAAAATCTACAGTTGACTGAATTAGTGATAGGAACATGCAAAATGGATTGTATTGCAGAGGGTGGGGATTACATATATTGGAAGAATGAAAGGCATATAAATTATCAAGCAAATGTCTTGGGTTTTGTTTTGTTTTAAATTGCAAACATCTGCAGAAACAGGTTGACCCAGACTTCAGATTGGGGGGGAAATGAGAAAGCGAGAAAAACACAAATTGACAAATCTGTCCATCGCTATCTCTATCCATTTCACCCAAGTTTTACCAATTTGATAAAAGCCAGGAGACAGATGACACTTCTGAAGGGCCGCCACTGATTTCTTGTTTTTATTACCTAACGACAAGGCACACTGAACAGAGAATAGCTCATATTCATGGCCAGTTGTTTTGATTTGGTTCCGTTCCCCAAATAGCAGGGAGGGAACCTGGCAGTGACACAATCTCACAAAGAATTGTGTACCTTAAAGCAGTGGTTTTCCACCAGTGTGCTGCGGCACCCTGGGGTGCCTTGAAGGATGGCCAGCCTTGTATTGGGAAGTTTTTTAACGTCTGACCTTTTATTGTGTTTTTTATATTTTGCTGGAAGCCACCCAGAGTGGCTGGGGAAACTCAACCAGATGGGCAGGGTATAAATAATAAAATTATAACTATTATTGGATAGATGATAGAGATGATAGATAGATAGATAGATAGATAGACAGACAGACAGACAGACAGATAGATAGATAGATGATAGTTAGTTAGATAGATGATAGATAGATAGATAGATAGATAGATATGATAGATAGATAGAGATGATAGATAGATGATAGATAGATAGATAGATAGATAGATAGATAGATAAATAATAGATAGATAGATAGATAGATAGATAGATAGATAGATAGATGATAGATAGATAGATAGATAGATAGATAGATAGATACGGTAGATAGATGATAAATCAGATTCATGTAAGGTTTAGAAAGATATAGCCAACACAAGAGATGAATTCAAAAGGGAACACACTCTAACGTTTTAACTTGACCAATCATCTCCGATTCATATCCTGTTACCTTATAAAGATCCTGATGAACACAGGTCATAATAAAAGCAGGGGAGCGCAGTCCCCACCGCCACCACTCCCAACCCACCCGATTGCTGGCAAGCCACTGATCTGTGATTGCCTCTCTCCGAGAAAGGCGATCCATCTTCTTTATAGGGACTATCCGCAGCTGGCCCCATCTGCGACATCAAAAATACAATTATTGTAGCCAGAGTCCCCTTTCCCTTGCTAAATTTCGTCACGGCTTTTATGCCGCTCTGCTAAATTGCTTTCCCTCCCCCCCCCCTCCTCCGACACCACACACACACAGGGCCTGCGAAGCTATCCGGCCCCTCCTAGTATAATCACAGCTTTGGAATTAGCAAGTGTAATTCGGCACCCACCACCCCTCTCGCCCACCCCAGAAGGGAGAGAAATTGAAATTGATCATTCGCCTTTGTTGACTAGGCAGTTGGAATTTAATCAGGAAAACATATGAAATTCCATGCATAAGGGGAAAGGGAGGAGGGAGGGAGGAATGCGGGGGCTATTATTTTATTATAGGCATTATATTCCAGGCATCTTTCTGCTGCCATTCAATCATATTCCCCATATTGGGGGGGGGGGGGCAGAAACGCTGCCTTTCTGATGGAAGGCTGCTTCAGGAACCAAAAGCAATAATACCACCCATTTGCCATGCTGCAGTGTAGCAAATCACCCCATTGCAAATAGCCACGCAGCTTAGCCCCAAGATACATTTTGCCATAACCTTCAGTACAGGTGTGATGCCGGACACCAGGTAAACACCCCTAAAACAGGCCTGCCTGTTTCTACGGCTCCAATTTATTAATACCTGAAAAATCAGTATACTGTGTGCATTTTGCCTTTTATAGAATAATAATAATAATATTTTATTCTTTTTTCTATATAGAAAATTACATTTGTTACTCAACAATCATATTCCAATTCACCAAAAGAAATAACTTCGCACTCACCCCACGCCAATGTTTATAACTCAGTTTACATACAATTGCGTTTTAAGGTTCTGTCCTATCGAATTTCATCCTCTCTAACACGTTTCATAATATATTCTGCTATTTTCTCACGCTTCAAACCCCTCTGTGATCTTCGCATGTGGGAAATAACTTTGGAATATGCCTTTTGCATTTTTTTGCTAAGATTTATGCACGTATCCACTACCTTCCACTAGTCTCTAGGAGTTTTTTTTTCAGAAGCCGAACATGCTCCGTTTTGAGTGCCACACTTCTGTTTTGAGTGTTACGCTGTAGTCTGCCTGTTTTTGCTATTTATTTTGCTTTTTTTGTTTTTGCGGCTCTTTTTGTTTTGTTTTTGTGACTGTGTGGAACCCAGTTCAGCTACTGATTGACTTATTGTGTGACTGCAATACATTGTTTACTGCTTTCATTTTATGGATCAATGGTCTCATCAGATAGTAAAATTCATGTTAAATTGCTGTTTTAGGGGCTGTTTTTAAAAGTCTGCATTTTGCATTACTTTCTATGGGAAAACGTGCCTTGGTTTTGGAACTCTTTGGTTTTGGAACGAACATCCGGAATGGATTAAGTTTGAGAACCTAGGTACCACTGTATTGGAATGCATTACATCAGGGAAAATTGTTTTCCAAAAATGATTATCCCACCCTAAAGAGGAGTTCTGGAGAATTTGAAACCTATCTCACTACTCCAAGATGTATTAGTCTGTGTGAATAAATATATCGCTCTGGGAAGGGGAACCTATTAACACACACACCCCCCCGATGTTGCTAGACTCCAGCTCCCATCAAACGTAGCTCACATAACTGATGTCCAGGAATGATGGGAATTGTAATTCAACAATAATCCAACCTCACATTTCCTATGGGACCCTCAATACATCCTTTTTGTTGTGCTTTAATTTGTGTTCATGGTGGGATCGGGGTGGTTATATGTAATTCTGCTTTCAGTGCCTTTTGTTCCTGCAGAAATTACTCCTGCAATTCCAATTGGTGTATGTCCTGTAACTTCCTGTTAAAAAAAAAATCCCATCACTTTTCCTCCTGCAACTGCTCTGGGTTTGGGGTTTTCTTGTCCCACGCTCATTGCCTTGCGGTGCAGGTGTGCCCCTCCCAAAGGCAATAATGTGGTAACATTGAGGAAGACCCTAAAACGCCAAATAAAGTGGAATAATATGTGGATAGGTAAAGGTAAAGGGACCCCTGACCATTAGGTCCAGTCGTGGCCGACTCTGGGGTTGCGGCGCTCATCTCGCTTTATTGGCCGAGGAAGCCGGCGTACAGCTTCCAGGTTATGTGGCCAGCATGACTAAGCCGCTTCTGGCAAACCAGAGCAGCGCATGGAAAAACCGTTTACCTTCCCGCCGGAGCGGTACCTATTTATCTACTTGCACTTTGACGTGCTTTCGAACTGCTTGGTTGGCAGGAGCAGGGACCAAGCAACGGGAGCTCACCCCGTCACGGGGATTCGAACCGCCGACCTTCTGATCGGCAAGTCCTAGGCTCTGTGGTTTAACCCACAGCGCCACCCGCGTCCCTTAATAGTTCTGTACTAATACACCACTAATGTCCCATCATTGCATCAGTGACATGTTGCAGAACACAGCTGCAAACAACCACCAGTTTGGAGGGGGCCTCTATCGCCACACAGCAAATACCCTCTGTAGCCTAGGAAGGACACAAAAGACGAACTGAGCTTTCGTTCTCCCTTGGGAGACTGAGTAGAGATCCATTTTATATTACAGGCGTTTATAGCCTTTAGAGTACATGAGTGGGAAAGGCAGGAGCAGAGAGTTAGTGCATATAAATTGGAATTTCCAAAGAGGGTTTTGCAAGGCAGTGCTGTTGACGCGTTGTGATCCCCCTCCCCGCAAAAAAATAAAAATAAATCCCTGTTCATGTTTGTTTTCTGGGGGATTGTTTCAGAAAGTCCTAATTAAAGGCTGGGCAGGAGGAATGCCTTGGCAAGTCAGTGATGGAATTGTATATGAGGAAGAGAAGAAGACAGATGAGGCTGTATTAAACGATGGTAGGGAAGGGTTGTTTTTTCCCCATACAGCCATTTACTACCTCAGTTTGTCACAGGGTGTCTTTGTTAATCCACGACAATTCCTATAAAATAAATAGAGATTGTTATGTACTGAAGTTCTCACCCTGGGCCAGCAGGGGGATACTGTAGATAGTTATGCAAACAAGGGATCGAAAGTGACGTTCAATGATTGGATAGTTTTAGAAAGTTCAGTTCAGTTCTGTTCTGGCCTCTGAATAAACAAGAGCTGTTTGAAGAATCGCTGTGTCGTCTGATACATTCACCCACAACTTAACAGAGATGGCACGTACAGATGGAGGCAGCACGCATTGCAAGGCCTCCACCGTCTATCCCATTCCCTCCCTCTCCCAGGAATACTTCCTGTTCACTGGTAAGCATAGCTGTCAAGTGTCCCTTATTTGAAGGGACAGTCCCTTATTCCAGCACCATGTCCCGCTGCTTTCCCTTATTGATGGATGTCCTTAAATGTCCCTTAAATGATGTCCCTTAAATTTCAAAGGAAGCAGCTCCTCTCCCTCCCTCCATGCCAGCCAGGGAGGAGGGAGGCTCCAACTGTGTTGCTTGGCTGTGTTGCTCACCCAATAAGAAGTCTAAGAACGACTGGGGGGTGGAGCTTGCATGCCTTGTGTGTGGCTAGTTAATGCAAGCTGAGGGGGGTTTTGAATGCTGGACGCCATTTTGTTGCACGTGCTGCTGCAAACTTTTCAGTGCAAAGCCAGGCCGGGGAGCCATCTTAAGTTGAGGCTGCATATGCCTTGTGGTGCATGTGATTCACATTCTATTCAGTTGAACCTCTGGTTACAAAGTTGGTTGGACAGTGTTCTCGAAGCTACCAGCATGAGTTTGACCAGACTGCAGGAGGACAGGAAGACTGGAGTGCCTGGAACAGGTGAGGATGCAGGTCTCTTATTTTGGCTGCTGGTCCCTTATTTTCAAGGCTGCTGGTCCCTTATTTTCAGATCTGTAAGTTGACAGCTATGGGTAAGGCGTGCAAAAGTAATGGCAGCCATTTGACGGGTCCTGTGTGAGGGATAGAAGAACAGACCTCCCCGATTATGTCCTCACTTGTTTCTAGAGGGAAGATTACCCACAGCTGCATTTGTCACCTGTAGAGGACTGAAGGCGCATCTGCCCCTGTGTTGAAGAAACAAGAGGGCAACCCAGTCAGATGGGCAGGGTAATAATAATAATAATAATAATAATAATAATAATAATAATAATTCTATGGAGGGAAGTCTTCCAGAGCTGCATACCAAATGAGAGCTGAACCATAAAGAAGGCTGATCGCCGAAGAATTGATGCTTTTGAATTATGGTGCTGGAGGAGACTCTTGAGAGTCCCATGGACTGCAAGAAGATCAAACCTATCCATTCTGAAGGAAATCAGCCCTGAGTGCTCACTGGAAGGACAGATCCTGAAGCTGAGGCGCCAATACTTTGGCCACCTCATAAGAAGAGAAGACTCCCTGGAAAAGACCCTGATGTTGGGAAAGATGGAGGGCACAAGGAGAAGGGGACAACAGAGGACGAGATGGTTGGACAGTGTTCTGGAAGCTACCAGCATGAGTTTGACCAAACTGCGGGAGGCAGTGGAAGACAGGAGTGCCTGGCGTGCTCTGGTCCATGGGGTCACGAAGAGTCAGACATAACTAAATGACTAAACAACAACAAAATTATTATTATTATTATTATTATTATTATTATTATTATTATTTGCATTTAGGATATGTATTGACGCAATAAAAGACAAAACAAAAAACCCTGAAAGTAATAGGAAATAGGAAAAGGAAAATTACATATTACATATTCTATTACACCCAGAAAGAAAAAAAGAAAGGAAGGAAGGAAGGAAGGAAGGAAGGAAGGAAGGAAGGAACTGACGGACTTTCCTTCCACTCCTTCCATGGTTCCTTTTATCTTCCACTTCCTCTCGCATCTTCTCAGTTTCCCCAATCTTTCTCCGCTCCTTCCATTAACTCGAGTTCTAGCTTACGAAGCTGAAAATAGTACCACTTCAGTCAGCCAAAAGCACTCAAGTTGGATCTGGGGCAGAGTCGGGGAGGGCCTGGGGCCTGGGGAGGGGTATATGGCTTCAGAAGGGAGTAGGGCTACATTTCCCAGAGTTCCCTGGGAAGAGGGGTTGATTGTGAAAGTGCCCTGAGATGTGTAATCCTGTGAGGGGAATGGAGGGGTACCAACTCCCACAGCACCAGATTTAGGCCAGTTCCCCCACATAGGGCATCAAGCCGAGGGGGTGCCTCCCATTATTCCTCTACATCCAACCCGTCCATGAAACCACCCACCTGACCATCCCTAAGGGACATCAACCACCCCTGTTTTGAATTGGATGGTTCCAAAGCAATCTTATGCATGTCTATCCCCACAGAGGTCAATGGGACTTAATCCCAGTTAAGTGTATAAAGGATCGTAGAGGCTGAGCAAATATGTTATGTACTGAGTTGAATAGGATCCAAACTGCAGCAGTCTGATTGGTCCTAGAACAATAGGATCCAAATTGCAGCAGTCTGATTGGTCCTAGGACAATAGGATTCAGAATGCAGCAGTATGATTGGTTGGCAGGAACCACCCAATCCTGCTCCAGATATAAGTGAATCCACAACCTGATTGGCTTACAGTAGAATTCCAGAATTAGCCAATCATGTGCAGCCCATTGTGTAAATAATGTATATAAAGCAGATACTTTGAGGGGACATTCATTCATTCCTCCTCACCACTATGAGCTGAATAAAGAGCATGAAATCACTTTGCGACTCTGAGTATATTTCAAAATATTTATAGGATTGTGATGTTTGTCTATTTAAATCGGGGCTGAGAATCAACTCCAGATGTTGCTAAACTCCAACTTCCATCAGCCCCATGGGCAACAGCTTGGCCATCTCTCTCTCTCACACACAACAACAACAACAACAACAACAACAACAACAACACTTGTAGTTGTTCTTTCTGAGCTGAACTGGCCCGCTAGTTCAGAAATCGCTTTCAACATATTCCAAAGTTTATTTCCTATATTTAAAGAGTTGCAAAAACTGAACCATTTTAGTGATCCAATTTAGATCCTAGATTTGGCAATCTAATAACTTCCAGGGACTTGGAAGCTCTCCGATGTTTACTTCTTTGTCACAGCTCTCACAGGTAACTCTTTGATAAAGCACATCAAAATGCCAAGATCGGCTGTTGAGGATGGTAAATGACATATCTCCTCACTGCTGCATTGTGCTGGCTGACAGGAGGCTATGAGATGAATTGCAGCATCGAGATAGCTCACATCTGTACTGAAGGTTATGGCGAAATGTATCTCAGGGTGAAATTGTCAGTCACCATTTATAAAGGGAGTGGGGCGCTGGTCAAGGGAGCTAAGCCAGCATGACGCTACCTTGTGGGATGGGACAAAAGGGATTATTGTTCGTGCCTCCCCAAATCCTCCAGCAAGGCAGAGTCTCTGCTCCCCGGTCCCATTGTCGCTGGAAGGTGGTCATCCGAGTGTGACAGATATTTGGGCTCCATTGTGGGACTCTCCCCCTCCTGACAGGCAGAGTTGCCTGCCTCTTTCATGGGGAAACTTTCGCCATCAGCCACTCAGCTCTGTAGGGCTTGGGGGGGGGAGAGACCATCCCTCAGGCACTTGGGTCTTCGTGCATAGCCTAAAGCCATCATTGAAAATCACTGTGGGAATGTTCAGGTGGCGCTGTGGTTAAACCACAGAGCCTAGGACTTGCCGATCAGAAGGTCAGCGGTTCGAATCCCCGCGACGGGGTGAGCTCCCGTTGCTCGGTCCCTGCTCCTGCCAACCTAGCAGTTCGAAAGCATGTCAAAGTGCAAGTAGATAAACAGGTACCGCTCCGGCGGGAAGGTAAACAGCGTTTCCGTGCGCTGCTGTGGTTAAAGCGGCTTAGTCATGCTGGCCACATGAACCGGAAGCTGTACGCCGGCTCCCTCGGCCAATAAAGCGAGATGACCCCAGAGTCGGCCACGACTGGACCTAATGGTCAGTGGTCCCTTTACCTTTACGAACTTGCACTAGCAAGTTCCTTTATGCAGCAGAGTTACATTCCCCCCTTTTTATATGCACAGCAGATAGCTGGTTGCAGGCTCGTGTGAGCCTCTCACTACAGTGGAACCTCGACTTACGTACGGCTCTACTTACGTACAATTCTACTTACAACCTTCAGTAGGTGCTTCGACTTATGAACTTTCCTCTAGGCCTTGCCAGCAGCCCGGAGCTCACCTGGCTGGCTGCGGGGCAGCACTGGGGCCTCTGCCGTGAAGGAGAGGCCTTCGGTTTGCCGGAGCTCACCCCGCCGGCTGCGGAGCAGCACTGAGGCCTCTGCTGCCGGGGAGAGGGCCCCCATCCCACCCCCAAAGCTGTGGAAGAGGTGCCGCCTACAAGAGGCACAGAAGGGCGCATTGAAGCCCCAAACCCCACCGAGGAACTAACCTGAGGAAGTCCAGAGAAGAACCTGGCCTGGCAAGGGGGAAAAAGTGACCCTGGCTGAAGTGAATCAGCTCTTTACTGACCCTTGCCCCATCCCCAGCTTGTAGCCAGGTAAGCCCACCCACCCTCAGTACACGTAAGGAAAAAATAAGTTAATTCTTTTCATCTACAATACTGTCTTTTTCTTTTATAGTACAGTCGTACCTCTGGTCACATATGCTTCAGGTTACATACGCTTCAGGTTACAGACTCCGCTAACCCAGACATATTACCTCGGGTTAAGAACTTTGCTTCAGGATGAGAACAGAAATCGTGCAGTGGCAGCGGCGCAGCAGCAGCGGGAGGCGTCATTAGCTAAAGTGGTGCTTCAGGTTAAGAACAGTTTCAGGTCAAGAACAGACCTCCAGAACGAATTAAGTTCTTAACCCGAGGTACCACTGTACAGTACATTGATTATTGCCTTCGTTTTATGGATCTATGGGCTCGTTAGACAGTAAAATCCATGTTAAATTGCTGTTTTAGGGGGTGTTTTTCATCATCTAGAACGGATCAATTCACTTTTCCATTACTTTCTATAGAAGAGTGCGCCTCTACTTATGTACGTTTCTAGTTATGACCAGACCTCCAGAACGGATTATGGTTGTAAGTAAAGTTTCCACTGTAGTATAGCATCCAATCTGTCTCATATTGAATTGTAAGTTCCTGCTACGTTCCCTTGAATCCCACTTAAAAGAATAAAGAGATGTGACAATCTTTTTCAAAGTCAATAAAAGAAGTTTAATTACATCAGTTCACAGTTGGATCCCTGAAGGCAGACTTAGTTACAAATATGTACATGCGCATCTACCCCATATGGGGGAATAATCCCAGTGCTTCGCTTCTGCTAACTGAGAGCTAGCAGAGCAGTCCTAGCTAGAAGCTGGTCAAACGAAGAAGGAAGTCAAAAAGAGGGAGGTGTGCTGCGTGACTCATCCTTTTGTTACCTGGACAGGTTAGGTCACGCCCACCTTCTATCACATGCAAAAGGAAAGATGCTCCAGCCAGGAGGAACAGGAAGTTTCGACTGGCTGGACCAAACATTCCCTCCCATGTCTTCTCTAGCAATTACAAGGAATGTTGTACTTGACTGCCTCTCATGGATCACATCCCACAATCACTTCGTGCCAGAAATTCAAATAGGTTTTCGGGAGACAGGAAAAGAAAAGTCACATCTTCAGATTTAGACAAAGGCAGTGATTTGGGGTTTGCCAAGAGAAACGCTACCATATTCTAGGGACACTCCAAAACTCACTTTTTTTCGGTCACATCCCAGGAAAGTCAGGCTGCTCCCCACTTTGCTTAGTCACCCATGGAGGGTAATGGGAACAATGATGGGTTTTGGAATCCCATCTTTCTTTCCCATAAAGATTTCCTCTTCTTTTTTGGCAGGTCTGCAAAATTGCCCCACGCATCTAAGCTTCCAGGTAACCATCACTGTTGGTTCTTTTTTGCACGTAATTTCCCTCTGACCCAACTCATCCACATCTGCCCATCCCAGTTTCCCAAAACAGACACACACAGATATATGCTTGACAGTTTAAGGTTAGGTGGGGATGGGGGAAAATTTGATTCAGTGCCCAGGAAGGAAGGGAAGATATGGGCCTATGTGTGTATGACTATATACAACAGGGATGGGATACTGGTGATCTTGCAGATGTTGCTACAACTCCCATCATCTCTGGTCATTGGCTATGTTGACTGACTGGAGTTCAACAACATCTAGAGAGCAACACATTCCCCACTCCAGTATACAGGTAATACAAATACAGTGGTACCTCGGGTTACATACGCTTCAGGTTACATACGCTTCAGGTTACAGACTTCGCTAACCCAGAAATATTACCTCGGGTTAAGAACTTTGCTTCAGGGTGAGAACAGAAATCGTGCTCCGGTGGCGCGGCAGCAGCGGGAGGCCCCATTAGCTAAAGTGGTGCTTCAGGTTAAGAACAGTTTCAGGTTAAGAACGGACCTCCAGAACGAATTAAGTACTTAACCTGAGGTACCACTGTACCAGGGAGCACACACACTGTATTTTTTATATGCATGTTCAAATTTGTATGTAGACCCAAGCTTTCATAGAAGAATCTTAGAACTGGGATGGACCACAAGGGTCATCTATGCAATGCAGAAATCTTTCGCCCAGTGTGGGGCTCAAACCCACAACCCTGAGATTAAGAGTTTTGTGCTGTGCGCTCAGTTTTCATTAAAGCTTTTTTTAAATTCATACAAGGAGCAGGCTCGAGGTCTTGGACCAGTTTGGGCTCAGAATTCAGCTCCTCAGCTGGAGACTCTGCAGCCTCCAGTTCCAAGGCTTGAGTGCTGCTGGACTCTGAGGTCACAACTGGAGGGGGCACCGGTTTGGCTCTGCCAGGGCACCTGCCCTTCCTTGACCTCACCATTCCACCTCTCCCCTGCGCTGTACCAAGTGCATGGCAGCGATGCCACAGGTCTGTGGCAGTGAGCCACTCATGGCACTTGTCCAGAGCTGCTACGGCTACAGGTTCCAAATGGAACCTCCACCTTCACAGGAAGTGTATCTGCAAAGACAGGGACGCGGATGGCGCTGTGGGTTAAACCACAGAGCCTAGGAATTGCTGATCAGAAGGTCGGCGGTTCGAATCCCCGCGACAGGGTGAGCTCCCGTTGCTCAGTCCCAGCTCCTGCCGACCTAGCAGTTCGAAAGAACATCAAAGTGCAAGTAGATAAATAGCTACCGGTCCAGCGGGAAGGTAAACAGCATTTCTGTGCGCTGCTCTGGTTCGCCAGAAGTGGCTTAGTCATGCTGGCCACAGGACCCAGAAGCTGTACACCGGCTCCCTCGGCCAATAAAGCGAGATGATCGCCGCAACCCCAGAGTCGGCCACGACTGGACCTAGTGGTCAGGGGTCCCTTTACCTTTTTATCTGCAAAGACCAGTTGCTGGGGGAACAAACCATGGAGGACATTCGTTGCCGTCGCTCCCAGCTTGTAGGTTTCCCTGAAGCATTGGGCAGGCTGGCTACCACCGGAAATAGGACGCCGGAGGGAGCGGACTCCCATGCCAGATTCGGCAGGGTTGTCCTGAGGTTGCTGCCTTTTATGTCTGTGCATGCATGTGTGCGAGGATATAAAACACTTCCAGATTTGATTAGCCCTGTGATCCACTGAGCCTTGCCTTTTGTCTCCAACAAGCGCCAGCCCCATAACCTTTAATCTCCCTCTGCCCTTGGACTGCCCCGCGCTGTCCTGTCCCTTGGGCCCGTGGCCTTTCCCTCTTCACCATGATCTCTGACTAGGAAGTGCCCCTTCAACAACAGCATCGCCCTTCTTCCCCAGAGGCCGCTCCATCAGAGGCCACAAATCAGGCGCGGCAACACCTGTAAGCGTGTGGCTTCATCCAGGACGCAGCATCCCACACAACTTCCCCGAAGGAAAATGGGGGGATATTGATGGGGGGCAAGGCCTTGATCTCGCCCTCCTGGCGGCCCGACCGAGGGTGCTCTCGGGTGGACAATGTAGGCTCAGAGATTGGCCTAGCAATCTTTCAGAAGCGCCCCCCAACCCACCCCCTTCATCCCTCAAAAATTTATGTCTGCTACATTGTCGGCTACAAAGAGGCTACTGTATGGGCTGGAGAGCTCATTAAAAAGGCAATGCGATGCGGCCACTGGGCTCCCTCCCCCTCGTAAATCTGTTAGTCACGCTAAATGCCTGCAGCCCCTGGGTCGCTCGCGGCGTCACACCCCTTCCCTCCTCTCGAAGCAACTCTGGGCCGTGGGGCTTTGATTCATCGTAACAGAGGGAGGCCAGAGTCGGCCACTTTTGTTTGCTTATTCATGAGGCTCAGAGATCCCACCAGAGCATTTATGCGTGTGCATGTGTTTTTGGGGATGAGAGAGACAGAGAGACAGACAGAGAGAGAGGCGCCCCTTCCAGCCTTCGCTCTCCTGGCTTTGAGGGGCATGAGGGGTGATTCAGAGAGAGAGGCTCAGCCCTGAAGTTGGGATTTATTTGGTACCTACAAACAGGCACATCGAACAGCGGCTGACGGGGGAAAGGGAAGTCTTCCATAGCTTGTGGGATAGCTCAGTTGCTAGAGCATGAGATTCCTGATCTCGCCCCATGTTGGGCCAAAGATTGCTGATTGGAGGAGGTTAGACGAGACGATTCTATGATTTTTAGCCCAGATAGTTTTTTGCGGCATCTGCATGGCTTCGTCGTCATCAAAATGCCAACCCGTATTTGCCCCCTTCCAGCCCTGCCACCTGTTATTCCAGATTTACCCTTTCTGAGGGATATCCAATGAGTTTGTTAAAAATGGTTCCAGTTACAGATAGGTAGCCGTGTTGGTCTGCCATAGTCAAAATAAAAAAATTCCTTCCAGTAGCACCTTAAAGACCAACTAAGTTAGTTCTTGGTATGAGCTTTCGTGTGCATGCACACTTCTTCAGATTCACTGAAACAGAAGTTGCCAGATCTCAGCTATCTGCCAATCTCCCATTCCCACCACCCTTCTGAGTAATACCCCTCCCCACCTTCTCACTATATAGAAGGATCTGGCAACTTCTGTTTCAGTGTATCTGAAGAAGTGTGCATGCACACGAAAGCTCATACCAAGAACTAACTTAGTTGGTCTTTAAGGTGCTACTGGAAGGAATTTTTTTATTTTGTTAAAAATGTTGCCAATGACCTGCTTGCAATAGATCAATATTTGCAAAATTAAACCCTCTGTCAGGAAACACCCTGTGGGGGCACACAAGAGAGATTCATAATGTTACAATACCGTTTGGGCGTGGCTTGATACATCCTATTGAACAAACATTTTAATGGAACACCTATAATAAACTGTATGCTGCCATGCTGTTCCTAAATATTTATAAAAATTTCTAATAAATAAACAAGTGTTACGGTATATTCACTAGCTTCTTGGCTCTTCAGAAGCTGTCAACTCCTCTATCTCATCGTAAGGACATTGGGGACTCCCTTACACAGACTCATGCCATTGGTGCATTTAGTTCAGTGTTGCCTACCAGTATTTCCTAAACTCGGCCCTCCAGATGTTTTGGGACTACAACTCCCATCATCCCTAGCTAGCAGGACCAGTGGTCAGGGATGATGGGAACTATAGCCTAAGAACAGCTGGAGGCCCAAGTTTGGGAAACACCATGGGTAGCTAACCTGGTGTGCTCAAGAGGTCTTCAACTACAATTCCCAATGGCCCTAGCCAGCATGGCCAATGGCCAGGGATGATGGGAGTTGTAGTTCAACAACATCTGGAGTGCACTAGGTTGGCTACACCTGTCTACAGTGAGTGGAAGTGGCCGCCTGGGATTTCAGGCAGCGGTGTCTTGCCAGGACATGTCTGGGTTTGAACAAGGTCTAGCTTCCATTTTAATTTTCCATTGTAGAAAATTAAAATGATGTCTAGGATCAATTGCCTGGCCCTGTTGGCTGGTGCCAGAGGATCCCTTGCACCCTTGGCAATGGTATTGGCACCCTACTTAAAAAAAAAATCATTTTATCATAATAGCCACATTAGAAATTACGGTACATTCTTCCTGTTTGTTTACATTCTTCCTGTAATCCATTTGTACTTAAGAGATGTTCTCCCTGGATAAATTCATGGAACTCTCTCATTCTCTGATCAGTGAGTTTTCTGTGCCACTCAGCCAATCTCAATCCAAAAGTATTGTTAGACCCATCCGCACCTAGGCAGCAAAACTCTATATCTACGATTCAGTGAACAGAATGGAGACCACATAATTTTCTTCTTACTGCAGAAGCAGCTTTGTCAGCAGAGAGAGTGTCTGAACCAAACTTGCCTTAGGTCCTAAGTGTTTGTAAAATTGCACTGCTTAAGTACAAGGGAAGAGGATGGGGAGAAAACCAGAAGCCCTGTGACCTCATTGGCAATGGCCCCTTGACCTCCTAGAAAACCCTCTGGCTCCAGAGGGCACCAGCCACCACTGATTCGGGGCCTTGAAAGCTGGAAGTGGACTCTCCAGGACCCTGAGAAGGCCTGGTCTGTACTGAAAATAACAGACATCCTCCTCTTATGTTTGGCAAATATGCTGAAAAATTCTGGATCAAAATCCAAGTGTGTATCCACTTCTGATTGCTTGTGGTCTGCTATGCCTTGTCAACAGAGACATGGAATGTTTGATTACTGATTCACTTGCGATGTCCTCAAGAAAACATACGTCCATTCGTCTGGAATGGTAACTGTCAGAGCTGCCCTAGGTCCCAGCTCACAAAGGACCAATGCCAGTTCGTTGTTATATACAAAAGTCTTTATTGAAGTTCAGTTTCGCTTTTACAGCCGCGGCGTGCAGCTCTACGTCTGAAACTCTAGACCGCCGAAGCTCCGTCTGAATCTCCTCCCCCCAGACACCAGTTTAAGACTCTAGCCTTGCTCCACCTCTTCCTTTGCTCTTTCCTCCTCTGGCTCCGCCTGTCAGCTGGGGTCTCACCCTTCCTAGACTCTTCTGACGCTGAGTCCCCTGAGTCTTCCCCCTGCCTCCGGCGGGCTTTAGGACCTGGTTCCCAATCCGGGTTTTCTGCTGTCCCACACGCCTGTACATTCGAACTTGGCGCGCGCGCCCAGCTGGCAACCTTCCTCCTGACCGTTACACTGCTCCTGTCACTGCTTCCCCCTTCGGGGAGGCTAGCTGGACCTGACCTTCCCTCACTCTCCAATAGAGGCGTGGTCAGCCCTGACTCATCTTCTCTCCCTGCTGGAGGAGACGCTGGCCCTGACACATGGGACTCTTCCCCCCCACTACGCTCTGGTGGGGAAGCTGGTCCTGATCTCCCGCTGCTGCTTTGGGAGTCCCCGCTGGCCCATTGTTTCTGGTGTGTCCCTCCTGGGACCCCCCTTGCCCTGACCCTCGGCGCCTCCTTCTGGGAATCTTCTGATTCGCTGGAGAAGCTCATGGGATCTCTCGGGTCACTGTCATACCCCCCCCCTACGCTGCCCTCAGATTCATCCCCTTCGCTCTCCATTCCCTCTCTCCCCTGTACCTCTGTTCCTGAGCCCCTGACAGTAACCAAGATTCCTTCAAAACTGTGCCCTGCTTCTACCAAATGTCTTTTCGGAATTTCATGACGCACCACCAGCTGTTTCAGGGTTTTATTTCTGAAGTCATCTGGGACATGATTCTACTAGGTCTTGAATTTGGAAGCGCATTCCCAACCAATAAACAGCTTCTCCAGCACATAAGGTCTAATTCATTTCCACATTAGTTTGCGCCCGACTTGTATGTGTAGCTGCATTTGTGCATATTCATCCCAAGTTGGGTGTCATGCTGCGACAAGCTTCCCTCCTTCCTGGTGTTCCAGGACAAGAAATAGGATGGAGAGGGAGTGGGAAAGATAGGCACTCAATGGAGTCTCAGATTTCTTGGGAAGGACCCAGGGGACCTCATTGGGTCAAGACCTACTGAGAAGAGTTGCTGTGCTCATTAGGCATGACTCTCCTGAGCAGGCCTTGTTTCTCCTCATATAGAGTTATCTTCACTTACACCGTGTGATTTATTGCTGGCTGGTCCCCTAACACAAGGGTGCTTTTGTCAAGGTACTTGCGGAATCATTTATTTTGCAACTCCAGCACAATGTTGTTGGCATCAAAAGGCCAGCCCTCTCCCAACCCCCGCTGTTATATACTGAAGTTCTCACCCTGGGCCAGCAGGGGGATACTATAGATAGTTTTCACTCAGGTCCACATATGCAAATAAGGAATTGAAAGTGACGTTCAGTGATTGGATAGTTACAGAAAGTTGTTACTGTTGCGTTGTAGTGGAGCTCTATATAAGCAGGTTGGCTGAACCCTTCAGCCCAGTTCTGTTCTGAGCCTGTGAATAAACAAGAGCTGTTTGAAGAATCACTGTGTCGTCTGATACGTTCACCCACAACTTAACACTCGCCACCCCCTATTTACTTTGGATTTTCCCTTTCTGAGGAAAATCTGATACCTAAATAAAAAACTTTCTCCCAACATTTGCAATATCTCAATGACCCCTTTGTAATATTGAGCCCCTGTCTGGAAACACCCTAAGTAGCTCCTTTAACTGCTAGAATGCAGTTTCATAGATTTTCATTTACATTTGTATTATGCCACAAAAACATTTAGGACATCCATACAAGGAGTACACATTCTACAAATTATTCCTCTAGCAAAGGACCGCTGGAGGAAAAGAGCAATAAAATAAGGGATCCAATTTAGTAAATTAAAGGGGAGCTCATAAAAATTAACTCAAAAATCTATATTCTGTTTGGCATGTTCAATAATACTTCTATATCACATTCAACACTTCTTGCCTCGCATTTTCCAATAGATTTGCTATGTCACAATATCTAAGAAAAGGCCGCCAATCGCCAAAAGGTTCTTTTATTGTTTCTTAACCAACCCACAGTGTTTTATAATATGTCAATTTGCTTATACATCAGTGCTGCCTGTCACAATTTTCTTGGGCATTTCTTAGTTTGAAAGAAGACCTCGTTGTTCCCAGTGGCTTGTAGCAACCCAAATCATTGCACTAATCACCTTGCACCAATACTATTTATTCCCATCGCTCACCTCTTTAAGTTCATTAAGCATTTGATTGTTTTTATTTCAAAAAACCCCACTTCCAAATATGCTTAAAGTGCTTTTATTAGATCTCCACCTCTAAGCTTCCTCTTGACTGGGGTGTAGAACCGATGGAATAACATCTGATAAAATGAATTTTCCAGAGCAACACGACTCTCCAGCACAAATCAAGCCCCTCTGCTGTTTACCTGAAGCAGATTTTAATTTCTTGTTGCATTACACTTACCCAGGTACTCAAATATCTTTTCAGTTCAAGCTCCTAATGCGATATGCAAACTGCCCTTGGGTACCAAAAAGCAAAGGACAGAGGTAATAAATATGAGTATTCAAAAGGGGGGGGGGGTGAAATGATACCAAGGAGGATGATTCCCTGCTAATCCCTTCCGAACTTGTTCCAATGGCCACTGAGTAGGTCAAATAATTCTGTTCGGAGGAGGCTTGGTTACTTGTCCACAGAGAAGACACAGGAGCTATGGTGTTTATACACCAGCTGTAGGAAGGTGGATATCAGACTCCCTTCCAGCTTGCTGCACTTTGCCCATAACCCAGCCCTGACCTGGTTCTGAGAGGGGTGAGGTTAGAGGAGACACCTCCAGGGATCTAAATCAATCGGCCAACTTCCCTTCCTGGCTAAATTATAGTGCCCTTTTTGTGATGGTGATGACCAAGCACTGAAGGGCAGCTGACCTCAAATCAGACCACCAGATTCGCTGTTTCCACCACACCCTGATCAGAAAGGTGAAAGATCAGGTCTTTAATTCCTGAAGAAGGTTGGCTATGATTTAGTGCCCGAGTCCCATGCTCCCATGTCCAAAGAATGGCTTCATCTTGCAAGTGGGGGGTAGGGTGGAATTTGGGACCCAGAAAGGTCCCAAACACACACACACACACACACACACACACACACACACACACACCGTCCATGGTCATTCACACAACCCGCTGATGACTTTTGTTCCTTCTGCGCTAAAGATCCGTCCCTTTCTTAGTGTAGCACGCACGACTTTGCTCTACGGTGCAAAGAAACCCAAGCGTGAAACACCGGCAGTGATTAGAAATGTGATCGTAAATGCACCTTGGTGAAAACAACATTCAAGAATGTATTACAGAAAGGAAAGCGGCTTTGCGAAAATGTGTACATTGGGGGAAATTGCAGACAAAGATATGTGTTTTAGAAGTACAGTGGTACCTCGGGTTACATACTCTTCAGGTTACAGACGCTTCAGGTTACAGACTCCACTATCCCAGAAGTAGTACCTCGGGTTAAGAACTTTGCTTCAGGGTGAGAACAGAATTCGTGCTCCGGCGGCGCGGCGGCAGCGGGAGGCCCCATTAGCTAAAGTGGTGCTTTAGGTTAAGAACAGTTTCAGTTTAGGGGTAGAATAAGAACATGTGATAGTAAATATCAAGGATTAGAATATTAAGAAAGGAGAAGAGGTTAGTAAATGATAGGAGTTAATATTATTAGAAATATGAATTTGGAGAACTGTTATACAGGTGATATAATGAAATTCAGTTGGAGGGGAATCGAGGAAGTCAGTTATCAATGTTATGAGAATTAGATTTTGAAGAAATAATTCTTTTCTGTGTTTAGTTTTATTGTATTGTAATGTGTTTTTTCTTGTTGTGTGTTTTGTATGTTATCTTTGTTATAAATGTGAAAAATCAATTTTTAAAAATTGGGGGGGAAAGGGGGGGGAGAACAGTTTCAGGTTAAGAACGGACCTCCAGAATGAATTAAATTCTTAACCAGAGGCACCACTGTAATTCGCACTACAGTGCTGATAAACTTTCATGGGGACTTTAAAAAAAAAAAGCAAATTGAGTGTGAACAAGTGAACTTAAGACGAAAAAAAATAGAAACTGAAATTGACGTATTTTGCCTGTCCGTAATAAAAGTGCAATGATAAAGAAACGTATGCAATTTAGGGCCACGCTATATGAGATCTGTGATCAGGACTCCTGTTGTTTAACACTGAGAGAGAGAGAGAGAGAGAGAGAGAGAGAGAGAGAGAGAGAGAGAGAGAGAGAGAGACAGAAGCAGTCAACAAACCAAACAGAATCCAAGGAAGAGCGATAAAGGGTTAGAAATGTGGATAATGGCAGTGCCAGCCTTAGCATGGCATTTAGCTTGAAGAATGGAATGTGAACAAAGGAGGGAGAAAGTGAAGAGGGAGCAGCCAGATTCCTGGCAGGGGAGTGGCTTCAAGAGACCCTTCCCATGATCTCCAGAATAATAATAATAATAATAATAATAATAATAATAATAATAATAATAATAATTTTTTATTTATACCCCACCCTCCCCAGCCAAGACCAGGCTCAGGGCGGCTAACAACCAATAATAAAAACAAGTTGATTAAAATACAATTTAAAAGATTAAAATACAACATTAAAACATTAGGATGCAGCCTCTTTATAGGAGGAGAAAGGAAAAGGAAAGAGGGGGAGGGAATCAAACTGATTCTAAGCCAAAGGCCAGGCGGAACAACTCTGTCTTACAGGCCCTGCGGAAAGGAATCAGATCCCGCAGGGCCCTGGTCTCATGAGGCAGAGCGTTCCACCAGGCTGGAGCCAGTGTTGAGAAGGCCCTGACTCTGGTTGAGGCTAATCTAACTTCCTTAGGGCCAGGGACCTCTAGGGTGTTGCTATATATGGACCTTAAGGTCCTCCATGGGGCATACCAGGAGAGGCGGTCCCATAGGTACAATAATGGCCTTATACACATCATAGCTTTTCCATCAGCCACACAGTTCTGGGGTGGATCTAGACACAGGAAAACCCCCACTATAAATAAGCCAGAATTTAGATCGTTATAACAAAAGAAAAGAAAAATCTATATGGAAAATTGTGTTTTAAAATTTCCTTCTCTCTGGCGCCATCTGGTGTTGCATTCAAATCACTGTTTCTTCACTGATGTAGCCGAGTCCCCTGTTTGTATTAAACTCCCAGATTCCATCTTTTCCATTCCCCATAACAATTTCCTACTGTGCGTGCTTTGCGTGTCGAGGTTCCCAGGTCCACCCCAATAACTCACGCATCACACAGAAATTTTTGTTTAAGATTTTTGGCATAATTTTGGCCACAACTTTATTAAAATACAAATTTGTGAGTGGTTGCCTAGGCATTGGTTGCGACTATCTGCCCCCACCATGGGGGACAGACTGACATTCCGCACGATGCGAAAGTCAGAATGGGGGAATACACTTGGGGGTTACGCGGAGCAGGGAACCTGCCCTCACCCCAAATGTAACCAGGAGCTCATTGCTATGGCCCGAGCCCCCTTGACAGAGTGGACAAGCAATAGTTAGCCCCCAATTCCTTTAACGGAATCCCTTGCAGCAGCAGCATTAGAGGGGCAGGCACAGCCAATCCATGCCCCTCAACCAACCAAACCATAAACCAATGCCTAACCGCCACCGAGCACTCAACCACTCACAACTGCAACCCCACCTTCAAACCCAACACAACAGAATTTAACCACGTGTCATTTCCCAACGGGGAAAGATGCACACCATCGTCCCTGAAAAGGACGTCCTCCTTGAAGGTGATATTGGGGTGCGCAATCACGGAACCACCATGAGCAATGACTGTTTTCATTGCCACCTTATTAACGCGCTTTCTGGCTCCTTCAGTGGCAGCCGGACAGCGACTGCCACGCCAGGTGCGCCTCTGCAGCAACTGGGACCAAAAAACTTTCACACCCGGTAAAAACTCTGCCAATTCAACTAAGTCCCTTTGGATTGTAAAGCGTAAAGAACAACAGTCTGTGGCGGGCAGATCGTTTTCCCCCAACTGGAGCACGATAACTGAAGGGGACCCTTCCAACCTCACGTGCTTCCGAACAAGGGGAAGCAATTCGGCCCGCAGCATTCCACGCCTGGTCAGCCAGGACACCTGCACGTGATGAGGCAGGCCAAGACTGGGTCCAAGTCCAGACTCCCTCGCTCTGATGCTGGCCCAGTGGACAATGCTGTGGCCCACCATCCAAATGAAGGCGGTGAAGGTCCTATGTGAGTGTCTGGAGGCGGTTGGAGGATGGATGGTGGCTAACAGATTGAGGTTGAATCCTGACAAAACAGAAGTACTGTTTTTGGGGGACAGGAGGCGGGCAGGTGTGGAGGATTCCCTGGTCCTGAATGGGGTAACTGTGCCCCTGAAGTACCAGGTGCGCAGCCTGGGAGTCATTTTGGACTCACAGCTGTCCATGGAGGCACAGGTCAATTCTGTGTCCAGGGCAGCTGTTTACCAGCTCCATCTGGTACGTAGGCTGAGACCCTATCTGCCTGCAGACTGTCTCGCCAGAGTGGTGCATGCTCTGGTTATCTCCCGCTTGGACTACTGCAATGCGCTCTACATGGGGCTACCTTTGAAGGTGACCCGGAAACTACAATTTATCCAGAATGCTACAGCTAGACTGGTGACTGGGAGCAGCCACCAAGACCATATAACAGCGGTCTTGAAAGACCTACACTGGCTCCCAGTACGTTTCCGAGCACAATTCAAAGTGTTGGTGCTGACCTTTAAAGCCCTAAACGGCCTCGGCCCAGTATACCTGAAGGAGCGTCTCCACCCCCATCATTCGGCCCGGACACTGAGGTCCAGCACCGAGGGCCTTCTGGTGGTTCCCTCACTGCGAGAGGCCAAGTTACAGGGAACCAGGCAGAGGGCCTTCTCGGTAGTGGCGCCCGCACTGTGGAACGCCCTACCATCAGATGTCAAAGCGATAAACAACTACCTGACATTCAGAAGACATCTGAAGGCAGCCCTGTTCAGGGAAGTTTTTAATATGTGACATTTTAGCCGCCCAGAGTGGCTGGGGAAACCCAGCCAGATGGGCGGGGTACAAATAATAAATTATTATTATTATTATTATTATTATTATTATTATTATTATTATAAATGCGAACAGCCGCCACACCTAAGAAAGACAAGCAAATGTAAGTACAAGCAATCAACGACGGCTATGCACATAGCCGCGAAACGCATTAGACTTCCAACGACCCATGTTCTTAATTCTTTCTACAGACAACCCCCAAGGAGCTGCCGAAGTGGCAGCACCAATGCGGAAAGAATGAGGGGCGTAATCTGCTGTCGTCAAACCGCAAGCTGCAATCACTTTGCGCATCACCTTGGCAAATTGATGCCTGGCCAATGGGGCACCATTCTCGTGAATAAAGAAGGGACCCCCCCCCCGAGGCCTAAGGTTCAAATATTTGGAGGTATCCTTAACCGGGCAAGGACCTTTACCCCCAGTGGTGGGGAGCCTAAGAGTAGCACCCCTGCCTAACTGGTCTGTCTTTGAATTCCGGATAGATAGGACCACCTACGAAGGGGACAGAGTTATGTCCTGCAAAAGTAAACCCCTAGACTCTCTGCCCCGAATGACCTCCAATACCACCTCACCTACCCTCAGGGCACCGAAAAAGGCCAAAGAAAAGGCGGCTGAAAAAAGCCGCGCTTCATATCTGGACCAGCAGACGCTCCTCAACTTCAAGTGCATGCTGGTAAGCAAATCAAAAGTTATAGGCTTTCTTACCAAAGGGGGTCAAGTTCCAAGCCTCCCCCAACCTTCCAGAGCCCTGCGCACAACAAATTTGGCACAAGGATCCTTATTAAAGAAGGCTTTACAGAAAAAGGAAATGGCCGCTGCTTGGATCCTGAGCGTTCTGGCCGCTCGACCCAATTGGAAAAGGTGCGCCAAATACTGCAGCACCTGTGAAGTAGAAGGAGATGACACAATCTCCATAGACAAAGACTGACAACAAAATTTTTAAAAGTCAGTCCAAGCTCGATTATATGAGCGCAGAGTGGAAGGTGAAATGGACGCGGCTACTCCCTGTAAGACTAATTGCTGCCAAGGTTCCAGAGATGATCCGGGAAATTTTCTGGCAGCAGATTCGCCTCTGGAGCAAGGGACCTCAACCGCTCCATCTGAAAACGGGACAGAGCATCAGCGATTTCGTTAGAAACGCCAGGGATGAATCGAGCTGAAAACACAATGTTAAAGCGCAGGCAATGCAAAACAAAAGCCCTGAGAAGGGCCGATACCCTGGCTGAACGGGACGACTGTTTTGCCAACACGTTCACAACGGCCTGGTTATCAGACCAGAAACAGACTCGATGGTCCTTAAATTCCTTGACCCACAGGTGCACTGCCACTGCAATGGGAAAGAACTCAAGAAAATTAAGTCCCGCGTAATAGGCTCCCCTCGCCACGATGGCGGCCAGGGCAATGCGCACCAACAACCTTTCCAGTATAGCCCAACACCCAGAGAGCCTGCTGCATCAGAATGCACTTGGAAGTCATTATGGAGGTTCAAATTGTCCTGCCATAATGACACCCCATTGAATTCATTCAAGAATTCAAGCCATAACTGCAAATCTGCCTTTACACCAGGTGACAGCCCCACCCGATGATGAGGGGCACGCAAGCCGGCCGTAAGCCTGGCCAGGCGCGCACAGAATAGGCGACCAGGAGCCACCACCCTGCATGCAAAATTAAGGTGGCCTCATAAGGATTGCAACTGACGCAATGTCACCTTACGTAATGGGAGCAACTCCTCTATTATCCTTCGCAAATTAACCAATTTGTCCTCAGGTAAGCGAGATGTAGATGCAACTGTATCCAATTGGATACCTAAATACAGTGGTGCCTCGCAAGACGAAAAGAATCCGTTCTGCGAGTCTCTTCGTCTTGCGGTTTTTTCGTCTTGCGAAGCAAGCCCATTAGCGGCTTAGCGCTATTAGCAGCTTAGCGGGCTTAGCGGATCAGCTGATAAGTGGCTTAGCGGCTTAGCGGATCAGCTGTTAAGCGGCTTAGCGGCTTGGGAAAAAGGGGAGGAGGGGAAAAACCCCGCAGGAACTCGCAAGACATTTTCGTCTTGCGAAGCAAGCCCATAGGAAATTCGTTTTGCGAAGCACCTCCAAAACGGAAAACCCTTTCGTCTAGCGGGTTTTCCGTCTTGCGAGGCATTCGTCTTGCGGGGCACCACTGTAAGTCAATTGAGTGGAAGGTCCCTCGGTTTTATCCGATGCCAATGGGACGCCCAACTCTTCCGTAAGAGATGCGAAAGCCTGAAGCAGGGCCAGGCAGTCACCCGTGCCCCTCGCCGAGGCCAGTAAAAAGTCATCCAAAAAATGGGTTGCCCCATCCAGGCCGGTTTTAAAACGCAAGGCCCAGTCGAGAAAAGTACTAAAGCACTCGAAAGCTGCGCATGAAATTGAGCAGCCCATGGGCATGGCTTTGTCAAAATAAAATGCCCCTTCAAACTGGAACCCTAAAAGCCAGAAATCCTGAGGATTAATTGGCAACAAACGAAAAGCGGACTCAATGTCACATTTCGCCAGCAGGGCACCTGTCCCAAATTTTCTGATCATCTTGATCGCATGATCAAGAGTAGCGTATTTTACCGAACAAAGCTCCGGGGGGATAGCGTCATTTACTGACGAACCCCTGGGGTGTGATAAGTTATGAATAAGGTGAAATTCCCCGGGGGCTTTCTTCGGAACAATTCCCAAGGGGGAGAGATGCAGATTAGCGAAAGGAAGAGTCATGAAGGGGCCTGCCATACGACGTAAGGCAATTTCTTTCTCAATCTTTTTACGTGCCACCTCATGCCTTTCCCTAACTGACTGCTGATTAACCGGATTCCGTGCTACGGGGACCATAGCTACCGGAATCCTAAAACCAGAAGAAAAGCCCTCTTGTAAATAAGCAGCTGCCTCACGGTTAGGGTAAAACTGCAACCAATAAACCAATTCTGGAAGCCGTTCCGGCGTATAAGCTAAAACCATATCCGCCTCACTTAGAAGCTGCTTGAGGGGGGGCCGCTTTTGCAGCTTGTGACCCCCCCTTTCCCCCACGAAAGGGCCGGTGGCCGCCAAAGCAAGTGGAGCCCTGGTGGTTGCCACCACATTTTTCGCAGACATGAGGAAACCTACATGATTGTCGCTGGCAAGAGCCTTTACTGTAATCCCAGCAATACAAGCGCTTTTTAAAACCTCCTGTTTTGGGCTTTTGAGGTTCAGGGGTCTTCTTTTCAAACTGAGGGGCCACATAAGTGGTCCATACATCCAAATCCCTCCGATCCCATCGGGCCCTGGGAATTTTTGCTGCCCTTCTTCTGAAATTCTCATCATAATCAAATGGCAGCATTCTGACCAGCCATTTCGAACGCCTTACGTACGATAGACTGATAGACAAATAAATGAACTGCTCTCTTGGGATGCTGAAACGATCCCGGCAAAAACCTGGAAACAGTCCAACCAGCGGTCGAAGGTTCTATCCACTTTAGAATCAGCAGCCCGTTTCTTAGAGGATAGAACTCACTTCTCTTGGGCCTGCGAACTGTCTACTGGAGGGCTCAGTTTGAACATGTCGACATAGCGACCATTCAATATCCTAGTTCTCAAATTCTTTGAAAGGTGACACCCTGGGATCCCATCCCTAGCCGAATTAGTCGACTTCTTAATATCAGGTAACAACACCCTATTTAAGTATTCCTGAGTGGCCCCGTATTTTGCTCGATGGGAGTTGGCCCTCCGCTCCCAAATCCATTTGGGGAAACCAGAGGCCGATTCCCCCAGACCCCAATAAAATTCTGAGGAGGCCTCTGACTCAGACTCTGAACTCTGCGAAGATGTACCTGCCGATGAAGAGGAAGTGTCCCTCCGCCTTCTCTTCGCATGCTTTCCGGAAGACTTCTTGCGGCGGCGTGTGCCGCCCGAAGAGGACTTGGCTGGCACAGGTAGGCTGTCCTCCTCAGAAGACTCTGATGCTGGGACTTCCGGGTTAGCGCGATCGACTAATGGCGGATTCCCTCTGAGCTCCGGAGGGAATCGGCTCCGCAGGATCGGGTCTTGCCGCTGCGGCGACGCGGGGACCCTCAGAAATCACAGGCGGTGAAGCCTGTGAGCGTGGTGACTCGGCGGGCACCATTTGCGCCCCCCCCCCGAGCTGCAAAGGAGCCTTTTTAAAGGCTTTGGAACGGGGACAGGGTGAGCGGCGCGGTGCTGAGAGTCGACTGCTTCTCCTGCAGAGTGAAGCCGCATGCCATGGTCGGAGAGCGCTGACTTCTTCTTGTGAGCAAATTGGACTTTAAAGTAACAACCCGTGAATAGTACGGAAATTGGAATTGTAAAGAAAAATTTTATGAATTAGGTACGATCGGGGAAGGTGTAAAAAGGAAGTCCGCCTCCCCTCCTTTGTGAGGGGCCCGGTGCTACAGCGTTGGATCAGGCCATCTACTTCAGAAGCAAAGCGAGCCAAAGCAGCTGGATCACCCGCCAGGCTCGAAACCAAAGATTGCAGACGCCCTAAGGCTTGACCAGTCGAGGGGGATCGAAGCGACTGAGAAGGGGCTCTCTTCGGAGACATGATGGCTACCAAGAAAGAGAAATATCAACACGAGAAAGGAAGTTAATGCACCCCAGATACCTGGCGATCACAAAATAAACCAAAATAAAACAGTAAGCTACTTAATTAAGGAACATCCAATTAACCAGAAGGTGCCTTTTCCTTTATTGGCCACTAGCTGGCAGCAAATTAGCTTCCCTGTACTAAAATAAAACAACAGGCTGCAATGCACAGAATGTCCACAAAGTGGCAGCGGTTAACAGTCTAAAGTATTTCTTTATAATTAAAATAAAAAAATTCCTTCCAGTAGCACCTTAAAGACCAACTAAGTTAGTTCTTGGTATGAGGTTTCGTGTGCATGCACACTTCTTCAGATACACTGAAACAGAAGTTGCCAGATCCTTCTATATAGTGAGAAGGTGGGGAGGGGTATTACTCAGAACTAACTTAGTTGGTCTTTAAGGTGCTACTGGAAGGATTTTTTTTATTTTGACTATGGCAGACCAACACGGCTACCTGTCTTTATAATTAAATCAGGGAGGCAGCAATGCTCAGAACGGCCACCAGATGGCAGCAATTATGAGCCTAAATAAAGCAATAATAAAACAGGCTGCAGTGCCTCAGAACGGCCACTAGATGGCCTGTGTGAGCAATTTAAGCCCGGGAAATGGCGTTCCCGCCAAAATGGAGCAGGGAAAGGCGGCTGAACACAATGGGCCTGCACCCAGGCCCAAGTTAGGCCGCGCCTGCCTCCCTGCAGCCTCGCCAGACACCAGGCCTCCCCGCTTCGCTGGGAGGGCCACTGAGGACAAAAGAAGGCCGATCCGGCCTCGGAAATCAGCGGGGGGGGGGCAGGGGGCTCGGGAAAGCCTGATAAGGCCCAGCAGGGCCGAAGGCACTCCCCGCTGCGGCGCGGCACCAGGCGCTGCCGAAAAAAGGCCCTTCGTCCAACCAGGAACCAGGCCTAGGCAGCTGCGCCCCTGCGGGGGCCGCGCGAGTGCCCCTGCGGCTGGGCGCACTCTTTTAAGATAAGCTACAGTGGGGGGGAGGGGGGAGGGGAAAATTAAAAGACTAAGGGGGGTGGGAATGAAGGGTAAAATTTTTAGAAGGAGAGAGGGAAAATTAAAATAAAATTAATAATTATTACACAGAGAGGAAACTTAATCAAAGGACAAAATTAAGAATTAAATAGAGCTAACGCAATTAAAGCAGGCCAAAGACACAAGGATAATGGGTAATTAGTAGAAAAATACAACCGTCTCCCTTCGCTGTGATCAATCCGATGCACGGGCGAAAAGAGGAAGCCCTAGCCTCGTGCAAGGAGTTTTAGTATTTCTGGCTGTCAATCAATAAATGGCAACATTAACTTCTTCCCAACAACAAGGGAAGCCCCAATCGCATCAGTGGCCAACGATCAATTAGCCCGCCCCCCAACTTTGGAGTGTCCTGGTGGCCCCCACCGCAACATGTGCTCTCCATGAAGGAGAACACGCTTTGCAACAGGGGCAGCCAATGGGACACCCTCTGGGCGAATATTGGACTACAACCCCCATCATCCCTGATCATTGGCCTCCTTCGCTGGGGCTGATGGGAGTTGTAGTCCAACAACATCTGAAGGGCATCATGTTGGCTCTCCCTGCTGTTAGAACCCACCCACCCACTGAACATACCTCACCACAAAGTTATTCCTGGTGGTCCTGTGAGAATTGCGTTCCAGGCATCACAGCTCAGTCAGTATGAGTATCACCCGTGGGTGTTTGACCAAGGTAAACACAGCTCCTGATCATAAACATCCGGGCAGATGTTGTTATGTACTGAAGTTCTCACCCTGGGCCAGCAGAGGGATACTGTAAATCGTTCTCACTCAGGTCCACATATGCAAATAAGGGATTGAAAGTGACGTTCAGTGATTGGCTAGTTACAGAAAGTGGTTACTGTTGCGTTGTAGTGGAGCTCTATATAAGCAGGCTGGCTGAACCCTTCAGTTCAGTTCTGTTCTGGCCTGTGAATAAACAAGAGCTGTTTGAAGAATTGCTGTGTCGTCTGATATGCTCACCCACAATTTAACAGATGTTACCCTTTGGAGTCTATACAGTCCTCAGCAGCCCACCTAGCAAAAGCTTCAATAATCTCTGAGCAGGAGCTGTGAGCTCAGGTTATGAGGTTTCACTGACCTCATAGGGGCCCAGAGAGGCTGCAGGAACAGGGGTGTGCAAAGCACAGAGACACAGGGAGCTGGGCAACATGACAAGTCCAGCAGCCACACACACCCCATGCTAAATGTAGGAGACCAGAGCTGATCTTGACCCTAGGCTATAAATCCCATCTCCTCTACCATGTTGGCATTAACAGGACTCCCTCTCTTCTTGCTGGCAACACAGATGACCTACATTAAGATGGCAGCTAATGACCCCGAGGCCACTGTGCTAGGCTGCATCTCAGATCTCTTGAACCCGGAAGAATGCCACGAGCTCTACATCCGGCTTGCCACCCCTCAGAAGGATGCAGAGCGGCCGTCGGACGAGGGGGACCTCTTCCCTGCCGGCCAACGGGAAGGCATATCCGACATGGACCAGTGCAAAGAAGGCCTAAAGCAGTGGCTGCAGTTGCAGAGAGGCGCCATCGACTGGGACCGCCTGGCGCGAGCCCTGCGGCAGATCGGGCGCCCCGATGTCTCCAGGGAGCTGAAGAGGAACCTCAGTAAGAACAGGAGCTTGGAACCCAAGTGGGACGCAGAGGGAAATCGGACGGTGGTGATGGACGCTCAGCCGTCGGCCCTCCTCGTTGAAAACAAGGCGCCCACCCGCAGGAGCCGTTACGGGCCCATCCACAAACACCGCAAGACCTTTGTGAAGGAGGGCAGCTGGGATCTCAAGGCTTTCCTCCTCCAGTTGTTCCCGGTTGCTTTGCAGAATCTGACCCTACAGCAGTGCGTCTTACCGGCAGCCCGGCTGCTTGTTGTGAGCTTCCTGGCAGGGCTGGTCGTCTGGCTAATTTCCGTGTATTACGTCATTTGCTGGAATCTGGGGCAATGCCTCTTTGCCAGCGGCCTTCGCTACGGTGCGACCCCGGCTCGGCAGAACATGAACTTGACGGTGATTTGGAACAACCAAGCCGTTGAAGACTCTATAGATGACGAGGAGGACCCGGACAGTTCCTTAGAAGAGAATGCTACAGAGGATGAACAGTGACCCCAGCAGCTCCCGGTGAATTCTGCAGGGAAGTTGATCTCATTAAATAAATTCACTTGCGGATCTTTTGTTTTGAGCCCGTTACCTAGCTCAGGCTTGACTCAGTTGAACACCTCACCGACTCAGGGCGCACGGTACAATCTCCTGTTGTGCGGTGACAGTAGGTGAAGGAATATCACAGGGCAAAAGGGGAGGACATATGCCCTGGGCCCATTGAGAATGATCTAACGGAATGAAGGTTATTAAAATGTTTAATTACGCTGCTATGTTTTCTTTTCAGTCTGTGAAATAGCGAAACGTGCTCATTTAAGATGGTAGATGGCAAACTTCTGAGAGGTTTAGGGCTAGATAGAGTGGTACTGAGGCCCAGCTCCTGCCAGCCTTGCAGTTCGAAAGCACACCAGCACAAGTAGACAAATAGGTACCGCTGTGGCGCGAAGGTAAACAGCGTTTCTGTGCACTCTGGTTTCCGTTACGGTGTCCCGTTGCGCCAGAAGTGTTTTAGTCATGCAGGCCACATGACCCGAAAAGCTGTCTGTGGACAAACGCTGACTCCCTCGACCTGAAAGCGAGATGAGGATCGCAACCCCATAGCCCCCTTTGACTGGACTTAACCGTCTAGGGATCCTTTACCTTTACCTTGCCCTATTCTCGTTGATCCTGTGACTGCAGCCTAACACAGTAAAGCGCACCCAAACATTAAGCACACATGGCAGAAATAAGAGAGATGTGCTATTGGATTAAGGCTGTTAGCTGGTACACAGAGAGAGAGGGAAGGGGGAGAGAGAGAGAGAGACTTCTAAGAAGGGGCAGACCGTCAGAGTAATCAGAATTTTGAAGTTCGGCAATAGTGTCTTTAAAGGTCCACAACAGTTTTTAACTCACCCCAGCACCAGTTCCTGTCGCTGCTCAGATGTAATGAGAGGCCTGAGTAGCAGTAGCTAGAGCCAGGGCTAGGCTCGCTTTGACTCCAAGGTTAGCTAAACCCTTCACTACCAGGGTGGACTGGCAGATTAAACTACAGTGGTGCCTCGCAAGACGAAATTAATTCGTTCCGCAAGTTTTTTCTTCTTACGAGTTTTTCGTCTTGCGATGCACGGTTTCCCATAGGAATGCATTGAAAATCAATTAATGCGTTCCTATGGAAACCGCCTTCAGACCAGGTCCGGGGACAGTCTGTCCCCCGACCTCTTCTGAAGGCTGGGGGGGACGGGGACAAGGGCTTTTCTTCCCACCCCCAGCATTTTTAAAAACCCCGGGACAGCGGAGGACTTCTCCGCTGTCCGGGGCGATCTTAAAATGCTGGCGGGCGGCATTTTAAAATCGCCCCGGGACAGCGGAGGACTTCTCCGCTGTCCAGGGCGATTTAAAAGCCCCTGGGAAGGCAGGCAGGGGGGACAAAGACTTTTGCCCCCCGCCAGCCTTCAGAAGAGGTCCAGGCTTTGCGGCCCCGCCGCCCGGCTTCGGAGCATCGTTCCGAAGCCGGGCAGCAGGGGGAGGTGTTCCCGCCCCACCGCCCAGCTTCGGAGGAGCCTTCCGAAGCCCGGCGGCGGGAGGAAGCGTCCCCGCCCCGCCGCCCGGCTTCGGAGGAGGTCCGAGGACAGTGGGGAAGACGTGCTGCGCTTCCCCGCTGTCCCGGAGATTTCCCTATGGGCTGTCGTCTTGCGAAGCAAGCCCATAGGGAAATTCGTTTTGCGAAGTGCCTCCAAAACGGAAAACCCTTTCGTCTAGCGGGTTTTCCGTCTTGCGAGGCGTTCGTCTTGCGGGGTACCACTGTATTGGATTATGCAGAGACGGCAAGAATGACCGGGGAAATCAAAACTTCAGAATGAGAGAAAATTATATTATATTTGACGGACCACTGTAAACACTTGAACTCTTTGGCAGGTTTTAAAAAACTCTTGTCATGTTACATAGATTTATAGATTTTGGAGACAATGAAGGATTGAATGCAGCTGAAAATGTTAGTTAAAGAACCCACGGAGAGAAGTCTTGCGATTCAGAAGAATCTTGTGTAATTTTTTATTATTTGTGGTTCGGGGTGTGAATGAATTTGTAAAATCAATACAAATCATTTGATAATATAGTAATAACGAACCCTTCACATTGGTAGAACAACATACCCTCCAACATTTCTCCAATGAAAATAGAGACGTCCTATTCTATAAAAGGGATGTGGGTGGCGCTGTGGGTTAAACCACAGAGCCTAGGGCTTGCCGATCAGAAGGTCGGCGGTTTGAAACCCTGCGACGAAAGAGCTCCCGTTGCTCGGTCCCTGCTCCTGCCAACCTAGCAGTTCAAAAGTGCAAGTAGATAAATAGGTGCCGCTCCGGCGGAAGGTAAACGGTGTTTCTGTGTGCTGCTATGGTTCAGAAGTGGCTTTGTCATGCTCGCCACATGACCTGGAAGTTGTATGCCAGCTCCCTCGGCCAGTAAAGCGAAATGAGCGCCGCAACCCGAGTCATCTGCGACTGGACCTAATGGTCAGGGGTCCCTTTACCTTTTTATTCTATTATTATTATTATTATTATTATTATTATTATTATTATTATTATTATTATTATTTAATTATTCATACCCTGCCCATCTGACAGATCTGCTCCAGCCACTCAGGGCAGCTTCCAACATTAATAATAATAATAATAATAATAAACATTAAACATTTTTTTTTACAAAAACTTCCCTGTACAGGGCGGCCTTCAGATGTCTCTTTGGCTCAGGGGGTTGCATAGCTGCCTCTTATATTTAGGATTTTGCATTGAGTTGCTGGCTGGAAAATGGAAGGAAAAGGGTAGCAGCAGCAACCACTCACATTGTTTCTGTTGTCCCTCCTTCAGCCATGCTTCTCCTGCTAGTGGACATCACATGTATCCTAAATCCAGGGCATAGGGCTGCCTTCAGATTTGCAGTCCACCAACTCCACCTTGTGGTGCTTTTGGACTTTTGCTGCAGCTGATGCCAGAAGTGAGGGAATGGTAGGCCGTGACAGACAAAACCATCCCACTGAATAGGCAGGAGCTGCCAAGATGTAGTTTTGAGTTCATCTGCCCAGATTCAGGATCCACTTTGTCTTTGCCAGGCACAGATAGTGGTTCACATTAAGCATTTTCCTGGAAGCTGTACTTAACTGCTTGAGAGCTGCACTGATGTTTCAAATTCTGGGCACTGCTAGTATGATGATGTTTATATATCAATGTTTCTCATTGCTCTGCCCTGCTCTAAAATGTGGAATTTTAACTGTACTGCCTGCACTTATTTGTGAGATTTTGTTCCGCGCTGCTTTAAAATTCAGAATGGTTTTTTAAATTTTTTTGTGCTTGTTTGTGGCAATTTGTGGTACTTTGAAGTACTGAAGCCGTATATAAATCACCCAAATACATATTAAAAAAACAGATGTATTAAACACATCTGAAGAGGGGTTGTGGATTCAAGGGTCAGTCCCTGGCATCTCCAGGTATGGCTGAGAATCCCTCTTGTGTGAAACCCTGCCAGTCGTTCTAATTGTTTTATTCTTTCTTGCAAAACCCTACAAGAATATGTATGAAAAAGAATCAAACAATCAACCCAATAGAATGGAGAGGGAGATCTAACCCATAGCTAGTCTTGCCACTAATCACTGTTTTGCGTGTTCAGACCCAGAAACCTCCCCCCTAAATAAATTCACACTTGATTCAAATTTTGGTTTTGGTTTTTGGCAGAATTTAGGCCACAACTTTATTGATTACAGAAAGTGACTGGTTGCATAGGCTCTGGTTCGACTAGCTCCCTGCCACGCAGGGAGCGCTGACCCAGGGCACCAGCATAGGTCAGCCAAGGGAGAACACCTGGATAAGCGGAAAGCTGGGAACGGGCTATCTCTGCCACCCAAATGTCCCCCTGGACTCAGGCACGGACACTACCCCATCTCAGGGGTTGACCAAATATCGAGTCCCTGGATTCCTTTAACGGAATACCCTTCACATAGGGATGGCGAGAGCATTCACCCATCCCTATCACCTGAACCGGAGCCTATCCGCAACCTTACAAGTTGTGACGATTTCCTACGCGGCAGGCGAAACCCAAATGGCAACAGCCAACCAGCCAAGTAGGGGAAATTCCTGCCATGCCCCTGTGCCAATGACAGACGACGCACAACAGCATAGCAAGGTCAAGCGCAAAGCCCTAAAAGTAGGGAGAGGTGGGCAGGTGTTCCGAATGCATGCGCCAAAAGAGGAAGCTCTGGGTCATGTGCATGGGCATAAATAGGTCCCTCAACCCGTTTATGGTATGTACTGAAGTTCTCACCCTGGGCCAGAAGGGAAAATGTAGATAGTTTTCACCCTGGTCCACATAAGCAAATAAGGAATTGAAAGTGACGTTCAGTGATTGGATAGTTACAGAAAGTTGTTACTGTTGCGTTGTAGTGGAGCTCTATATAAGCAGGTTGGCTGAACCCTTCAGTTCAGTTCTGTTCTGGGTCTGTGAATAAACAAGAGCTGTTTGAAGAATCGCTGTGTCGTCTGATATGTTCACCCACCACTTAACAGTTTAGATTGCATCCCATTGGCCAGATTGCTCTCAGCTACGAGGGACCTACCAATCGGGTGTTGTGGCTGACCAATTGTACCCACCCACAACACAGGGTGTCGGTTCTCCAGGTCTCTTCAAGGGAGGACCCGATTTGCCAGTTTCTTGATGGTCTTTCTGCAGGTCTGGCCAGTTTTGTGTTAGGCTCCTTGATCTCTAGTAACTCTGATGTGTATTTGGACATCAGTATGCAGGCTAACGGGACATGGGTGGCGCTGTGGGTTAAACCACAGAGCCTAGGACTAAAGCATTGTTAAATGTCTGGATAAGATATAAGGACTTACTTGAAAACAAAACCCCAAGGTGGTTGTCACCGATGGAAGCAAAGGCTCAGAAAAAGCTCAATATGGAGGCCAAATGGCCGAAATATTGGGAAATTTTGGAACAAGAAGGAGACAAATTGAAATTGCAGAGTTTTGAGAAATTAAAAGACAAAGTGCGAGACTGGCTTCATTATTATCAGATAATGGAGGCATACAATTTGGATAAGAAAATTGGCTTCCAGGTAGAAAAATCAAAACTAGAAACAGAACTGTTAGAACCCAAAACTAAGATTTTCTCAAAGATGTATAACTTGCTGTTGAAATGGAATACTCAGGATGAAACGTTGAAATCTGCTATGATTAAATGGGCACAAGATGTTGGACATAATATTATGTTTGCTGACTGGGAACAGTTGTGGACCACAGGTATGAAATTTACGGCATGTAATGCCCTAAGAAGAAGAAGAAGAAGAGTTTGGATTTGATATCCCGCCTTTCACTCCCTTTAAGGAGTCTCAAAGCGGCTAACATTCTCCTTTCCTTTCCTCCCTCACAACAAACACCCTGTGAGGTAAGTGGGGCTGAGAGACTTCAAAGAAGTGTGACTAGCCCAAGGTCACCCAGCAGCTGCATGTGGAGGAGCGGAGACTCAAACCCGGTTCCCCAGATTAGAGACTACCACTCTTAACCACTACCCCACACTGGCTGTATGAAAATGATATACAGGTGGTACATGACCCCAGTCAAGCTTGCAAAAATCTATCATTTGCCCGATAATAAATGCTGGAAATGTAAAGAAACTGAAGGTACATTCTTTCATCTTTGGTGGACGTGCCCAAGGATTAAGGCTTTCTGGGTGATGATCTATAATGAATTGAAAAGGGTATTTAAATATACTTTCTTGAAGAAACCAGAGGCCTTTCTCCTGGGCATAGTCGGCCAATTGGTGCCAAAGAAGGATAGAACTTTCTTTATGTATGCCACAACAGCAGCAAGAATACTTATCGCAAAGTATTGGAAGACACAAGATCTACCCACCCTGGAAGAATGGCAGATGAAGGTGATAGACTACATGGAATTGGCAGAAATGACTGGAAGAATCTGAGACCAGGGAGAAAAGTCGGTGGAAGAAGATTGGAAAAAGTTCAAAGACTATTTACAGAAATAGTGTAAAATTAATGAATGTTAGAATGATGTTGGATAGAAACTAAGTGGTTTTTAGCTGTAATGATATAAGGGAATATGAAAAAATGGACTATTATTAGGCAAAAATCTAATGTTACAATACTTTAAGATTGAAGACTAGGACAAACAAAGAGGGGAGGGATTTGCTGAACTAATAAACTGAATTGGAATACAGAAAAGGGAGGCGCGAGGAGGTCCGGGAAATAAGCAAATGAAAGATAAGTGATTGAAAGACTGAATTGTTTTTAACTATTTCTATTTTGTATTTTTCTTTTTCTATTTTGTAATATTTTGAAAATCTTAATAAATATCTTTTTTTAAAAAATAGACCACAGAGCCTCGGACTTGCCAATCAGAAGGTCGGCGGTTCGAATGTCAAAGTGCAAGTAGATAAATAGGTACCGCTCCGGCGGGAAGGTAAACGGTGTTTCCGTGCGCGGCTCTGGTTCGCCAGAAATGGCTTAGTCATGCTGGCCACATGACCCGGAAGCTGTACGCCGGCTCCCTCGGCTAATAAAGCGAGATGAGCTCTGCAACCCCAGAGTCGGCCACGACTGGACCTAATGGTCAGGGGTCTCTTTACCTTTATGCAGGCTCGCCTCAGCGTGTGATGCCACCAGTAATTGCAGACCCTCCAAGTGTCCATATTTTCCAATGACAGTCCTGGACTTACAAAAGCCGTCCTGATCCCGAAATGTCACAGTTTTTCTTAGAACGGCCCTATTTTCATTGAAGAAATGTTGGAGGGGAATGGAGTTTGGTGACGCCTCTGAGCCAAGGAGATAAGTAACTATGCAACCTTTAGAAAACATCTGAAGGTAGCCCTGTATAGGGAAGGTCTTTTAAAAAAAATATTTAATGTTTTATTATGTTGTTATATATGTTGGAAGCCTCCCAGAGTGGCTGGGGCAACCCAGTCAGATAGGCCAGGTATAAATAATATTTTTTTCAATTATTTTTATGGAATAGGACATCCCTATTTTCATCAAAGAAATGTTGGAGGGTATGTAATTATCCCAACATCCCCTGGTTCCTCTCCTCTGAGGGAGGGTGGTGTTGTTGTTGAAGGAGGGACCAGAAGGGGGCGCCGTTGGAGAAGCAGAAAGCAGATCAGAACAGACTGGGAAAATGAGCTAAATAAAAAATGCACACGAAAGCTTATACTCAGAACAAACTTTGTTGGTCTCTAAGGTGCTACTGGACAATTTTTAAAATTTATTTATTTATTTCAATTGCGTCGGACCAATACAGCTACCTACCAGAATCTGAAACTGAGCTGTTTAAGACGTGTTTTTCAGATTTAGGGTAATGCCTGGCTGCCATAGTCTAATAGCTGTACAGTGGTACCTTGGTTTGCATACGTTTTGGTTTACAAACACGTCAAACCCAGAAGTGCATGTCCCGGTTTGCAACCTTTTTTTGGATTACAACCCATTTTTTATTTTTATTTTTGGATTATGAACAATTTTGGGGGGGGGAGGCCCCATTGGCGAAAGCACGCCTTGGGTTACAACCTGTTTTGGTTTACAAACGGACCTTCAGAATGGATTGTGGTTATAAACCAAGGTACCACTGTATTTAAATAACACGATGCAAATGTTCTCCCAAGATGTTAACCAACATCCTGTATACCAAGAGCAAACTTATTTTCAGCAGCCTGGGGGGGGGGGGACTCTTGCGATTTGCAAAATTATACACACACACACACACAACCTTTCGAAAATAAACCCCAAGGGGAAATGACCCTAAAACAGCTCAATGTGGATTGGGCGTATTCCCTAAGGAATGCTCAGCAGGAACACTCCACGCTGCAACACTTTATTGCAGCTCTCAATGCTAAATATACATGGTGCAGAGATGTTGCAGGAAGCACGCTTGCAAGCGCAGGAAGAGAAAAAGAGCAAACAGTACGCCTAACCTCCAGCCTGCTAAGGTTTCAGAAGTGACATAACCCGCTCAGAACTTGCTGAGCTCATAGGGAGGGGATTATAATGCAGGGCTCCCTAAGATAACCTCCGTGAGCCCTTAAGCCGCTCCAGGTCCTTTCCTTGCATTAAGGCAGGAGGAGAAGGTTAGCTAATTGTCTATCTCAGAAGCACGTGGACTGCATGTCAGAGTCACCTCCGCATTTTGCTTTCATCCACAGCTCCCAGAAAGGGATTGGCTTGATGAGCAAGGGATAGAAATTGACTTAATTTTTTTATTTTTATACTTTTCAAGTTTATACATCTCACTGATTTTACAATCGTTTTGGCATTTCAGCACTTGACTTCCTACCCGGTCTTTCTGCGCTTCCTTAAACTTGTTTCCAATATCTTCTCCATCTCCAAATTAACTTCATTTGCTCATTTATTCATCTTTAAATATATACTCTTACAAAACTGCAGGTTGCCACAATAATCCTGCCAATGTTTTTATCTGTTTGCAATTCATCTGTAAATGTTCAGCAAACCATCTCCATTCTTTTATAAAAGATTTGTTATCTCGATTCCTTATTCTTCCGGTAAGTTTCGCCATTTCTGCATATTCCATGAGTTTTTGTATCCATTCTTCCTTTGCTGGTACATCTGCTTCTTTCCATTTTGGGGCGAGTAACATTCTTGCTGCTGTGGTAGCTTACATGAATAAGTTTCTATACATTTTAGGTAGTTCTGTCCCTATAATTCCCAAAAGAAAAGCTTCTGGTTTTGTTTTGTTTTGTTTTGTTTTGTTTTGTTTTGTTTTGTTTTGTTTTGTTTTGTTTTGTTTTGTTTTGTTTTGTTTTTACAAAGGTTATTTTAAACATCCTTTTCATTTCATTATATATCATTTCCCAGTAAGCTTTAACCTTACTACAAGACCACCACATATGATAAAAAGAAGATGGGATGGCAATTGACACTGCAGGTTGCTCTTTACCTGGATGTTATGCAAAGTTTGTTAAAAGATCTTGCTTGCTCTCCCACCAATAAATATGTGGCTTGGTGGTTGTGATGGGGAGCATCAAGCCAAACAAGAGCCAAAACCCTTTTAAAATTGTTGGAGGCAGACTAGCAGGCAGGGCCCATTACTTACATCAGTAATTACTTATTACTTGCCATTGCCTTCCGTCAAGAGTTTGGGTGTAATCCTTGATGCCTCCCTCTCCATGGAGGTGCAGGTTACAGCAACAGCCAAGGCGACATTTTTCCACCTTCGCCGCATCAAGCAGTTGGTCCCTTACCTTTCCCACCCCGACCTGGCCACAGTGATCGATGCGACGGTCACCTCCAGGCTTGACTACTGTAATTCGCTCTATGTGGGGCTGCCCTTGAAGCTGTCCCAGAAACTCCAGCGGGTGCAGAATGCTTCAGCGAGGCTCCTCACGGGGTCTCCGCCATGGGAGCATATTCACCCAGTGCTTTTCCAGCTGCACTGGCTCCCAGTGGAGTACAGGGTCAGATTTAAGGTGCTGGTTTTGACCTTTAAAGCCCTTCATGGCCTAGGACCCTCGTACCTACGGGACTGCCTCTCCTGGTATGCCCCATGGAGGACCTTAAGGTCCATAAATAGCAACACCCTAGAGGTCCCGGGCCCTAAGGAAGTTAGATTATCCTCAACCAGAGCCAGGGCCTTCTCAACACTGGCTCCAGCCTGGTGGAACGCTCTGTCTCATGAGACCAGGGCCCTGCAGGATCTGATTTCTTTCCGCAGGCCTGTAAGACGGAGTTGTTCCACCTGGCCTTTGCCTTAGAATCAGTTTGATTCCCTCCCCCTCTTTCTTTTTCCTTTTTCCTTTCTCCTCCTGTGATGAGGCTGCATTTTAATATTTTAATGTTTCAATATTTTAATGTTGTGTTTTAATCTTGTTTTTAAGTTGTATTCATTCAACTTGTTTTTATTATTGCTTGTTAGCCGCCCTGAGCCCGGCCCTGGCTGGGGAGGGCGGGGTATAAATAAAAATTATTATTATTATTATTATTATTATTATTATTATTATTATTATTATTACATCATAGAAGCCTACACAACACAAAACACTGTTTCTGTATGTAGGTTTTATTTTATTTGTTTTTTATCTTATATTTTGGAAATGTACATCCAGGGGGTTTTTCCTTTAAATATTTTGGGGGGCCCCAAGAAAGTGGGGCCCTAAGCTATAGCTTGTTTAGCTGATACGTAAATCCGAGACTGAATACTGAGGCCTGGAGCCAGGATTTCCAGAAACCTGCTGCTTTTATCTACCTCTAGGTCAGTTCCGACAACTGACTTACCAACCAGCAGCCTATTATGCGCTGCTGATGCGCCCTTATCAACCGGCAACTGCTTTCCCGGCTGCCAGAATACACACCACATGTGCAAAGTCAACGCCAACTGTAGGAGATCAGAAAGCATGAAGTACTCTCCATCTCTTGGATCCAAGGGCTTCCTTCTTCCAAGCTGCTTCATTCCCACTTGTTAGGTCCAGGAACCCCATGTATAAATAAGCAAATGAGAGTCGGGAGGCTAAATTTAACCCTTGACTTAAATACTTTCCAAATCCTGCTCAGAGCCGTTTTAAGCAACATTGCAAATTAAGATGTCTTCCCTAGCTAAGCTTACGGCAACGTGCAAGCTGTCACAGCTCCGGAGTCTAAATCCCCATCTTGGGCCCAAGGCCGAAGCTCCTTTCATCCCTGGGGGCGGTAGGAGGCTGTGTCCGAAAACTTCCACATGTCTTCGCATCTCGGGGTGATGCTCCACCCAGTGAATGCGGCAGTGAAAACCAAAGGGAGGAACAAGGGCTGAAGACTGGAGTACTTCAGGGTAAGTCTTGGCAAGGAGATAGGGAGCGGCGGTGCAAAGACCACCTTCTGAAGGACTAGGTCTCAAAGCAGGTACTGGATCAGTGTATATTCCCCAGAGATCGCTGTTAATGAATCAAACTGAGCTTTCTGGCAAACTCTGGGAACAGATTCCAGTTTTCTCTAAAGACCACAAGCAATGGAGAATCCACATCGACCTCAGGTATGGTTTTCCAATGGTTCATTCCTTTTGCTGCCATTATTATTATTATTATTATTATTATTATTACTATTACTATTATTTGCTTATACCCCACTCATTCCAACTGGGTTGCCCCAACCACTCTATTACCACGACCAGAATTTCTGCCTTATCTGTGAGGCCTCAATTGTTTGATGTTGCATTTTGTTCTGAAAGTGTGTAGATTTAGCTAGTGCTTTTTTTGGGGGGGTGCAGGGGTACGCATACCCCTAAACATTTTGTGAATCTTTGTACTTTTGTCCATTAAGTGTACAGTGGTACTTCGGGTTAAGAACTTAATTTGTTCCAGAGGTCTGTTCTTAACCTGAAACTGTTCTTAACCTGAGGTACCACATTAGCTAATGGGGCCTCCCGCTGCTGCCACGCGATTTCTGTTCTCATCCTGAAGCAAAGTTCTTAACCCGAGGTACTATTTCTGGGTTAGCGGAGTCTGTAACCTGAAGCGTCTGTAACCCGAGGTACCACTGTGTTTGTTTTTCCCGATTTGAACTATAAAATGGTGGTTTTCTTGAGTCAAAATGAGAGTACCCCTAAAAAAAAATTAGGAAAAAAGCACTGGATTTAGCTACAGTAAAACTATGCAAGGAAGAGCCGACAATCAGGAAATAGGGTTTTAAATCCTAAATGCATTTTGAGACTAATGAAAGGGTTTCATTGACTGAAATTTGCAGAGATTGCTTTGTCGGTTCAGTAAGGTCCATGCTATTAGTAGGCAGTCCTTTCTCCTGGGAGTGTTAAGTAAGCCTTTCAACTTTGAGTTCTCAACCAAGAGCTCAGGGGCAGTTTTCAGGGCCCCTACCACATCCCGCGCAAATTGTTGAATCGTTTGCAGCCTACCAATGTTAAAGAACTGACAATCTGCCAGAAGACCAGGAAACAAATTCATGCCTTGAAAAGTGTGAAGGAATGGATGTCTTGACCCGTGCATTTAAATCTGCCTTATGCTAAGTCAAATCCTTGATCCACTTAGCGTAGAACATAATACAGTACAGTACTATGCACTCCAAGGTCTCACATGTAATTCTTCCATGAAAAACTATGGGGAGGTGCTGACTTGAGTTTCTCCAACAGCATTTATTTCTCACAGTTATCGACTGGAGGAAAATCAAGGAATGCGATTCGTCCTGATTTTCATGTTAATTCTCTTCACCTTCCATTAACAATTTATATATTGGGTGATAGTCAACTAAGTTTTTCTCAGAGTAAACTTGTTGAAATGAATGAACATGACAAGAATTGTAGAATCATAGTTGGAAGGCTATGTTGTATGTGCAGTTGTCCCATACAGGGATTCAGCCTGCAACCTTGGCATGATCAACACTACACTTTAACCAACTGAGCTATGCAGACGAAGTTAGTTCCATTAATTTCAACAGTTCTTCTCTGAGTAATGATTAGTTGGCATCTGTCTGTCTCGGAAGACAATCGAAGGGTGTGCCTTCGGGGGTAAAGTCAAACCATTGAAGCCCTTGTCCCCTAGATAATTATTTAAACATTCCCATTCTTCTTTCACCAATTGTTTAGGTTCATCTCTTATTGCATCTGTCAGCTTTGCGAGCTCCGAGTACTCGCACAATTTGACTACCCAGTCCTCTTTAGTGGGTGTCTTTTTATCTTACCAGTGCTTTGCCACTATAACCCTTGCTGGTGACCCTTGAATACTCCCTGATACCAAGATGAGGGATTCCTTTGGAATGCAGATAGAGAGAATTGATAAGAATAATGATCTGTTGTGAGCTTGACAGAAGTGTACAATAGATGATCTTTCCTGCTTTGGCTCATCTTCCTTTTTCTTTTGATTTTTGTTCTATTTTTCTTTTCTCTTTCCCATAGTTGCTTATGTTCTGTGTCATGTACTTTGATTTTTTTTGAGTTTTTTTCATTACTATTAAGGAATTTTCCTTTGTAATTTTGGTTGTCTATATTTACATGTACTTGTTTAAAGGGAAAAAAAGAGGGGGGGGGAAGAAGTCAAACCATTGGAGAGTTCCTGCGCCCGTTGTGGCTCTAGAAACCGATCCTGTGTCTGGAGGTGGTTGGAGGATGGATGGCAGCTAACAGATTGAGGTTGAATCCTGACAAGACAGAAGTACTGTTCTTGGGAGACAGCGGGCAAGCAGGTGTAGTCCTGAATAAGGTAACCAGGGACGTCTTTATCCAGGGGTGGAAGGGGTGTGGGGCACCCGGGTGCTGAATTCTGGGGGGCGCCCGGCGCCCGCCACTGAAGCCGCCTAAACTCTTAACTATCTACCCCTTATGAAATAATACATAACTTTGATCAAGCTAGAAAAACAAAATACATATATATCTAGGTATTGCTGAAATGTATACCTACTGTTTCACTAAAGGACTTTTGACTTTGTGCGCTCATTTACCAAAGACGCACCGTGCTTGTCATTCACAACGGCGGCGCTTGTCAGACTCAGTGATGGCGCTTGTCATTCACAAGAGATAAGGTGTAAGCGTGGTGTCTGACATAAGCATTAATTATGTTAATTTGGGGGCTAACCTAAATTGGGGGGTGCTGGGTAGATCTTTGCACCCCGGCGACACATGTGCTAAAGACAGGGCTGGGGGTAACTGTGCTGCTGAAGGACCAGGTGCGCAGCCTGGGAGTCATTTTGGACTTACAGCTGTCCATGGAGGCACAAATCAATTCTGTGTCCAGGGCAGCTGTCTACCAGCTCCATCTGGTACGCAGGCTGAGACCCTATCTGCCTGCGGACTGTGGTGCCAGAGTGGTGCATGCTCTGGACTACTGCAATGTGTTCTATGTGGGGCTACCTTTAAAGGTGACCCGGAAACTACAACTAACCCAGAATGCAGCAGCTAGACTAGACCAGACCTTTAAAGCCCTAAACGGCCTCGGCCCAGTATACCTGAAGGAGTGTCTCCATCCCCATTGTTCAGCCAGGACACTGAGGTCCAACGCCGAGGGCCTTCTGGAGGTTCCCTCACTGCAAGGTTACAGGGAACCAGGCAGAGGGCCTTTTCGGTAGTGGCGCCCACCCCGTGGAAAGCCCTCCTGTTAGATGTCAAGGAAATAAACAGCTATCTGATTTTTAGAAGACATCTGACGGCAGTCCTGTATCGGGAAATTTTTTATGTTTTGCCATTTGTTATGTGCTGTAAGCCGCACAGAGTCGCTGAGGAAACCCAGCCAGATGGGAAGAGTATAAATAATAAAATTATCATCGTCATCACGATTATTATACAGGAGAGACATGTTTTGACGCAGCTGGGGCAGATGAAGGCGTCTGTTTGTGCTGTTGCAGATGCACTATGGCGATTCTTCCCTCTGGGCTCCTCGCTGCAATCATCCCTCCTCTGATTACTGCTATGGATACATGATATGATTATCACCAGTGTAAAACTTAGTTGAATTCCAACCATAGTTGGCAATTACTAGTTAATTTTGTCAGGAGAGAAGCTTTATTTTTCTTCTAGAGCAGGCATATTCAATGCTAAAGGATCACATCAGAATTACATTTTGACAACGTCCGACTACGTACCGTATTTTTCTGTGCATGACTAGGTTTTTTTCCCTGAAAAATAATATCAAAAATTAGGGGGGCGTCTTATACACGGCTACATCTCCTCCTGTTTTCTTAAACCTGAGTCCCCAAAAATAGGACTCTTATACATGGGGGCGGAAAAATACAGTATGTTATTGAAGCTCCATGATTTTAACTCTCAGTGCCTGATTCTATTAGGGAAAGTATCCATAGGGAGATTTGGATAGGGTCCATGGTGTGTGGGAAAGCGTCTAACTGTTTGCCCCAGCACCATGCTACTAATTCAGATCACTGCAAAGCTGCTGTTAGCCACAAAAGAATGAATTTAGCAGATTTAACCATTTCCCCCAATTTTCATATAAATGTATTGATACTGTAGATGCCAAACATATTATAGATGCTGGGTGCATCTTTGATTCCAATAATTCTTTGCCCTCAGTGCGAAAACTTTGGTATAGTCTCTGAAAAATCTTGACACTCTGTTGGAAAGAATGAGTCTTGAGAACATAACAAATAGGAAACGTAAGAAAAGAAAGCTGGAATTCTCAAGAGTGGAAAAGGAGCTCACAGACCAGACAGAAAGGTTTTGCAAGACTCGTATTGTCATGCTTTGCTATGCTATATAATCATAGAATTGTAGAGTTGGAAGGGATCCTGAGGGTCATCTAGTCCAACCCCCTGAAATGCAGGAATCTCAACTAGATCATACATGACAGGTAGCCATGCAATCTCTGCTTAAAAGCCCCCAAGGAAGCTATAGAATCATGCAAAAGAAGATTGTGGTTGCTGCTAATTCTACAGAAATATCTGATCACAGGCATTGGTCGGGGGGGGGGGTGGGGTGGGGTGGGGAGTTTGGAAAGGCTTAATGTGACTTGTTTTCCAGGGGGATGGAGGAGAGAATTTACATTTTTTTAAAAAAAATCCATATTTTATTGATTTGCAAATAATTAAAATGACAACAATGCTAAACAGGTGAGGCTCAGTGAGCCAAAAAAGGAGTGCATATACAGTGGTACCTCGGGTTACAGACGCTTCAGGTTACAGATGCTTCAGGTTACAGACTCCGCTAACCCAGAAATACTACCTCGGGTTAAGAACTTTGCTTCAGGATGAGAACAGAAATCCTGCTCTGGCGGCGCGGCGGCAGCAGGAGGCCCCATTAGCTAAAGTGGTGCTTCAGGTTAAGAACAGTTTCAGGTTAAGAACGGATCTCCAGAACGAATTAAGTTCTTAACCTGAGGTACCACTGTAATCATATACAGATTCCACACCCCACACCCCACCCCGCCTGTCTCCCTATTTGGTTCTGTATACTTCACCAGGCCCTTTGGTAGATTCACCCAAAGCAAAATACATTTTGTGTCAGAGGATTTTGTGGCAAAGCTGAGATTAGGTGGGGCTGGACCCTATTCAGAAGTCAAACAAGACACAGCAGGAGCCAAATGAGCAGCAAAATTCTACGGGAAGGCAGTACAGTGGTACCTCGGGTTAAATACTTAATTTGTTCCGGAGGTCCGCTCTTAACCTGAAACTTTTCTTAACCTGAAGCACCACTTTAGCTAATGGGGCCTGCTGCTGCCGCCGCACCACCGGAGCACGATTTCTGTTCTCATCCTGAAGCAAAGTTCTTAACCTAAAGCACTATTTCTGGGTTAGCGGAGTCTTTAACCTGAAGCGTATGTAACCTGAAGCGTATGTAACCCGAGGTACAACTGTATTTGTTTTGATTTAAAAGAAGCTGCACGTTCAAGTCAGGATCCTGATGTGATACAGCCATATGCCGTTTGACCGCTTTGAGCTATTAGTGCAATGTTTTGGATCAGACTACATCTACAACAGCAAAAAAAGGCCTGGGCTAGCTGCAGCGCTGGAGGGCAACTGACCTGTGCAATTCATAAAGCACATTTCCTAGCACAATTCAAAGTGTTGGTGCTGACCTTTAAAGCCCTAAACGGCCTTGGCCCAGTATACCTGAAGGAGCGTCTCCATCCCCATTATTCAGCCACTGAGGTCCAGCGCTGAAGACCTTCTGGCGGTTCCCTCGCTGCGAGAAGTGAAGCTACAGGGAACCAGGCAGAGGGCCTTCTCGGTGGTGGCACCCACCATGTGGAACGCCCTCCCATCAGATGTCAAGGAAATAAACAACTACAGTGGCACCTTGGTTTAAGAACAGCTTAGTTTATGGACAAATTGGATTAAGAACGCTGCAAACCCGGAAGTAGGTGTTTTGGTTTGTGAACTTTGCCTTGGAAGCAGAACATGTTCCGCTTCCTGTTGAGTGTGTTCCAATTGGAAATTGAGTCCCCCGCTGCTATGGGAAAGCATGCCTTGGTTTAAGAACGCTTTGGTTTAAGAATGGACTTCCGGAACGGGTTAAGTTCGTGAACCAAGGTACCACTGTATCTGACTTTTCAAAGACATCTGAAGGCAGCCCTGTTAAGGGAAGTTTTTCATGTCTGATGTTTTACCGTGTTTTTAATATTCTGTTGGGAGCCGCCCAAAGTGGCTGGGGAAACCCAGCCAGATGGGCGTGATATAAATATTATTATTATTATTATTAAGTGCAGTAGGCCAGCTCCATCCTGATATGCAATGACCTGCGGGACCCAAGCAACAAACTTTTTATGGGGACCCACCAAGTGTGGACTGGACCCGGGCCGTGGCATGAACTCTTTCCTGACACTTTGGACGTTTATTTGTCTGGGACTTTTGGGGGTTGGGAGGAGGAAAGAGCTTGCCTTGCGGTTGTGACAGCTGTGTGGGTTGGGTCTACTTCTTGGTTGTGACATTGAAATTCTACTCCGTATTGATCCAGAGTACAGTGGACGCTCGGGTTGCGAACGTTTTCCAGGGGAATGGAGGAGAGAATTTACATTTTTTTTCAAAACAAACCATATTTTATCAATTTGCAAATAATTAAAATGACAACAGTGTTAAACAGGTAAGGCTCAATGAGCCAAAAAGGAGTGCATATAATCATATATGAACGTTCTGGTACTTCCGGGGTTTTGGCAGTCCGTAACCCCAAAAAACGCAACCTGAAGCGTCTGTAACCCAAGGTATGACTGTAGATTCCAATGTATAGTTAGCAGAGTAACAACTTAAACACTTTGCAGGATTCCCCCCCCTAAATGCACAAGAGGCAATTGTGTTTCATGCAGCAGAGCTTTACAGTGGTACCTCGAGTCCGCTAACCCGGAAGTAGTACCTCAGGTTAAGAACTTTACCTCAGGATAAGAACAGAAATCGCACGGCGGTGGCGCGGCAGCAGCGGGAGGCCCCATTAGCTAAAGTGGTTAAGAACGGTTTCAGGTTAAGAACAGACCTCCGGAATGAATTAAGTTTGTAACCAGAGGTACCACTGTACTGCTACTGAAGGCAAATGAGCATAAAGGTCACAATACGCTCAGGATTGGCACTGTCCTTAAGAAATCCAGTTGCAGCAGACTTAACTTAAACTTACAGCAACTTAACACAACATACGGAACGCCACACTAGAAAGAAAGAGAGACAAAAAGAGAGAGTAAAACCCATGCTCCTTCTGGCCTCACTATTATAATCAGCATGACCTTGAGAGAAAGAGGTAACAGAACCAGTTTAAACCAGCTGTACGCAGCTTCTCTGAAGGAATAACCCAAATATCAGGAATCTTCTTTCACACAGAGAAGCTTCCAGAACCCTCTTGAATTAAGCAGAACAGGAAAGATCTCTACACATCAGATCAATACTTTCTGCACTAAGAAATGCAAACTGACAGATTGATGGTGCTGGAGGACCCAGGTTTCAGCAGGTGCTTTCAGCGCCCGTTTGAAAACACTGGGAAAGCCGTCAGTGGCAGCAAAATAGCCTATGCTTCGCTGAACACTTGGGGAAGATGAAAATGCCTTACCCATCGTTCATGGAGATTTGTGCGCTGCTCTAATGTTTGCCCAAAGGCATGGTTCTTGCCTTCTTGGTGCAGTCTCAGACCTGACTGAAACACCACAGCGATGGCTATCGCTAGCATAGAAAGCCTGTCATAGAAAGCCAAGACAGACCCTCCAAGTGTCCCTATTTTCCAGAGATTTACAGAAGCAACCCCAGTTTCTGATTTGAGCCTGGAATGTCCCACTTTTTCTTGGGACGTCCCTGAAACTGAATTTCCAGTGCATTTTCCTGCCACTTTCCAAGCCACAAACACCTGTTTTCATTTTCATTTTTCAAAGTGGATCCAAAAAGTTTTCACTGGATTTTGAATAAATGTGCAATTAATTGTTACCATTTTGAACTTTATCATGTTGTTATCTTCCTTCCTTAGTGGCTGGGGTCGCCCAGAGTGGCTGGGTCAACTCAGTCAGATGGGTGGCATATAAATGATAACATTGTTGTTGTTATTGTTGCTGTTGTTGTTGTTGTTGGAGCCCCTTAACCCACTTTAATTGTGCAAAAACCTAAAGATCTGGTATGTGTTGGAATCCCTCTCACCAAATACTGAGAGTTTAGAGGCATCCTTGAGAAAACTTGCCGCCATTCCTGATCATCTCACTGATTATCCCCCAATTATAATCTCCTATGGAACCTTGGTGTTTCCAGGATCAGAGTTTGAAAACGACTATTTCAGTAGCTTCTGAACAGATGGCTTGTGCTCAGTACAATTAAGGGATTATCAAATGATCTCTCAAACCCATGAAATGTTCAGGGAGTTGTATTTGTTCATTGAGAGCGGCTAATCTTTGTCTCTGCATCATCTTTGCTTCACAGATCCCCAGCGTGTAACTGAGGAGGGCAGTCAGGCACAAGAGAAAAGGTCATCGAGACTGAAACAAGCATGGGCAACCAAAACGACAACAAGCACCGCTTGCGTTGAGTGGGTTGGATGACCGATGCCAGCAGGAAAGGAGAGCCAGACACATCGCCCGCCCTAGATGAGTCAGACCCCGATCTAGACTATGAAGAAGATGAGGAGGACGAAGGGAGGGAGGGTGAGAGGGGAGAATCGGACACCTGCAGCATCCTTTCTGATGACTCTGTGTACCCCGTCTATGAATCTGCTCCGTCTGCCAGTGGTGATGGCACGACGCTCACGTTCTACCAGATCTGTCTCAAGAACGATGCAAAGCTATTGCAGGAGAAACTTGACAGAGGGGTGACCAGGGAGGAAGTCATGGAGCTGGACATCAACGGACGGGTAACTGGACTTCTCACAGCAGCACCTAAAAGCTAGCAATAAAATGGCCTAGGGGTGAATAGAAGGCCATGACTCTTAGCCATTCCTTAGAACAGAGCCATAGCCCAATCATGGCTGTTCTCTAGTCCAAGAAACCATCCCTAGCATCGCTGTCCCTAACAGGAAGCTATGGTAAACCATCCCAGCCATGCAGTGAATTTGACATGCCTTGTGGGGTGGCGACTGCACAGCAAAGTGGTCATTGTACCGCTCCACTGTGTGTTGGTGGCTAGCTCCATCAATTTTGACTGACTACGTGTTTGGCGGGGTGGCACCAAAACAAAAAGCAGTCAAAGGCATGAATGAATTAGAGAGTTACCTGAGGAAGGCCATTTGTCCACACTACAACCGATCTGGTAATGTCAGGGAGCCAACAGGCAGAGCAGGTCATTCACAGGTGTGTGTGTGAGAGAGAGAGACGCTTGGCAAAGTTGCAGTTAGTTTCTTCATTAAGGAAAGCAAAACACACAGAGAGATATCTAAAGGGAAAGCCAGTTGTTTGAACCAGCTTGTAGCCCCTCCTTCATTCCCGTCCCCTCTGTGTCAGGCCCCTTCCTCTGTGATCTTCTGCTACGGCAAGCTGCAAGGGACTCCCTCTGTGTCTGCCTGGCTCGCTTCTTGGCAACACACAACAATCATTCTAGGCATAGGTTGGGGGCTGGAAAGAGAAGCTGTCAGAGTAGCTCTGAGGGAGAACTGCACGGTCTACCTCTCCTGTGTCCTGGCTGTCTTTCGGCGCCTGTATCCAAACTGGAAACCTCCTCAGCCTGTTCTGTCTCTTCACTATCCCTCAAGAGCCCTGATTCGAACAGTTCCCAGCCCATCCCCTCCTCTGAGGTGTGGCCAGTGTCCCACCACCAGGCCCCAGGCTCGAAATCCTCTTCCTCTGTGCCTTTCCGGGGGGGGGGGGGGGCTTAGTTATGCAGATTCCACATGTAAGTTCTAGAATCCCATGCTTATGCACGGCTTCTCCCCAGCCCTTTATCCCGGGATTGAAATTAGGAGCGAGTTAGACCATCAGTTCATCTAGGTCATTACTGTCCACACTGACTGGCAGTGGCCCTTTTAAGGTTTCAAACCAAGAGTCTTTTCCCAGATCTGCGTATACAGAAATGCCAGGGATTGATCCTGGGAACTGTTCCATGCAAATCATGTTTACTGAGCCACATCCCCTCCCCTGCATTGGCAGCATTGATGCCCTGCTATCGATAACGCAAACAAGGGACTTTGTTCCTGAGTGGTTTATAAATATCGCAAAAGAATGGGAAAAAATGAAATGTGTTATCATGGCGTTCCAGCCATCCTCATGTGTTCAGTTGTACTTTCTTTCCATGCACGGTAAATAGAGGAACAGTATCAGCCTCATTTTGTATTTACAGTGGTACCTCGGTTTTCGAACATCTCTGTTGACAAACGTTTTGGTTTTCGAACGCCGTAAACCCGGAAGTAAATGCTTCCGTTTTCAAACACACCTCGGAAGTTGAACGGCTTCCACTGAGTGTATATGTTATTTTTCTCATTTTTCTCTATTAAATCTGCAGGCCGCCCTTTGTGCCTCAGTTTTCAAATGTTTCAAAACTCCAACGGTCTTCCAGAATAGATTATGTTCGAAAACCGAGGTGCTGCTGTATTTCATAACAATTTATATACTGCTTGATTGTAATAAAACCCCAGAGCAGTTTGCAAAAGGAATGAACAATAAAATTAACAATTAATAACAAGTATTTAAAACATTTTAAAAAAGTAATTTGGGGGGGTTAAATTAAAAAAACCACAACCAAAACATTTGTGCTATGTCCTGACTGACAGGTAGCAGTGGCAGGAATGCTATAGGAGTGGCTGTTATTGCTGAGGTGCTGGAAACAATCAGTGGCTGGAGCTCAGGCTTTGTGTAGCTGCTGGGAGAGCAGCGGAGTCACCCCTGGGGCAGGAAGTGCCATTTTGTTGGGACCAAAGGACTGTGTTTCTGGAATGGGCAAGATAGGCAGGAAAGATGTACGAGAGGTAGCATCACTTGCTCAAGTGGCTGAACCTTAACACCTGTTCCCTTTTCCTCCACAGAACGGCCTATTGGTGTCATGTTTCAAAGGCTTCGTAGACATTGTCACCATTCTCAGCAAATGTCCCTACATAGATATCAATCATCAGGATAATGATGGAAACACAGCACTCATGATAGCAGCTCAGGCAGGTAGGAAGTGTCTTGCTTTTAGACAATTGAGCAGAGATGGCAGACAGAGACAAGGAAGGTTGGGCATCTGGCCAGGATTGCTCTACTTCCAATAGTGACTTCAGGGGCTACTAACCCTGATGACAGGCTGCGTTCTTCCTCTGCTTCTGGGTACCGGTTGCTGGAAACTGCAGGGTGGGAAAGCACAAAGAGCCTTCTTTTGGGCTTCCATGGGCATCATTTTGGCCACATTAGGAACAGGATACTAGACTAGATGGGCTGCTGGCCTGATCTAGCAAGGTCTTCTTATATGCTTAATTATGAGCAAGCAGATGATAGATAGATAGATATAGATAGCTAGATAGATAGATGATAGATAGATAGATAGATAGATAGATAGATAGATAGATAGATAGATAGATAGATGATAGATAGATAGATGATAGCTAGATAGATAGATGATAGATAGATAGATAGATAGATAGATAGATAGATAGATAGATAGATGATAGATAGATAGATAGATAGATAGATAGATAGATAGATAGATGATAGATAGATATAGATAGATAGATAGATAGATAGATAGATAGATAGATAGATAGATATAGATATAGATAGATGATAGATAGATAGATAGATAGATAGATAGCTGATAGATAGATGGTAGATGATAGATGATAGATGATAGATAGATGGTAGATAGATAGATAGATAGATAGATGATAGATAGATAGATAGATAGATAGATAGATAGATAGATAGATAGATGATAGATAGATAGATGATAGATAGATAGATAGATGATAGATAGATATAGATAGATATAGATAGATAGATGATAGATAGATAGATAGATAGATAGATAGATAGCTGATAGATAGCTGGTAGATGATAGATGATAGATGATAGATAGATGGTAGATAGATAGATAGATGATAGATAGATAGATGATAGATAGATAGATAGATAGATAGATAGATAGATAGCTGATAGATAGATGGTAGATGATAGATGATAGATGATAGATAGATGGTAGATAGATAGATAGATGATAGATAGATAGATAGATAGATAGATAGATAGATAGATGATAGATAGATAGATAGATGATAGATAGATAGATAGATAGATAGATAGATAGATATCGTGATTATTTCGAAGTAGCGTTCTGGCAATGAGAAGTAAAAGGGGTTTACTGAAAGGTGACGATAAGCTCAGGTTGCAGATGGCCATTCCTCTGTGAAAATTGGAGCTCAATAAAGATCAAATTTGATGAATATTGTGAAGGCAAGATGTGCACATTTGAATTCAGGCCTCTGTTGGCATTCCAGATTTGCAGAGGAGTTACCGTTTCACACTTCCTTCCCTTCCTAATTTATTTGTCTGTTTAGCGCCCTGTGATTTGTTTGTGCAGACTGTAGCCCAGACTGCATGTAACACAAAGCCAAACTATGGCTAAGTGCGAACAGGCAAGGGTGCAGTTGCCCAGAGCAAGAAAGGTTGCCGGTTCTTTCTTCCCCCCAGTCCTGCTGCCGACATGCTACCTGGAGCTATAGTTTGGCTCTATGGAAATCCAGGCTAATGGTTTGTCTCGCTCCCAAGAAACCACAAGCTGTTACTGCAGTTTGTTCTTGGCTTATTGGCCATGGTTTGTTTGGAAGAGGCAGACCGTGCTCTCAGGTTTGGACGTAATGCTAAGCTAAACCGTGACTTAACTCTGCAAAGCAGCCACTCTTGGTCTTGCACCCTCATCCTGCTTAGCCATGGTTTGGCTGAGTATTATGTGTGAACAATGCCTGTGATTGATAGATGGCTGAACCACAAAAAACAGACCCAATTAAAAAACAGCTCAAGACGGTTAAATTCACCAAAAGTGCAATGGGAGGGGGGGATATGAAACAATGGAGGAGATAGATATAATATAATAATAGTAGTCAAGCAACATAGAGATAGAAGGAACCCTGAGGATGATCTACTTTAACCTGCTGCAATGCAGGAATATTCAGCAATCCCTTATGGGGATCAAACTTGTAACCCTGGCGTTATCAGCATGAAACTCTAATCAACTGAGCTATCCAGTTTAAACTAGAAGAGTGTGTTTGGAAGTGTATCCACTGTGTTCAATCCAAATGCATTTTTCTTTCTCCAGGATTGAACTCTGCAAGAAAGAAGCAGAATATGGAAGTGCTTTTTGCAGAAGCAGTTAGTTGTGCATAGCACTGATTGGCTGGTGCCTGTGACTTTACCACGAACTCTAGTGTTCTTCTCCCAAACACACCTTTTAAAATAAGGGTTAGGGTTAGGGTTAGGGTTCCTTTTTCCTTATTTTATTTTAATGGAAAGCACTTTTAAAAATAGGGGTGGGGGTGGGAAATAAACCGTCTTTCTGCAGCATGGAGAGAAGGCCAAGACTGACAGCTGAACCAGTGTTTGATTGGCTGGTATTTACATCTATCATTCAAATTCTGAAGCTCAGTGGAGCTTTACTGGCAATCATTGTAGGGCTTTGAGGATCTGGGTAATGTGATCCCCCGCAATGCGCTAGATAACAGTCAGGCGTTGGCATTCTGCATCAGCTGCAGCTTCTATAACATCTTTTAAGTGCAGCCCCACCCCCATTGTAGTAATCTATTTTGGAAGTTATTAACACTGGTTAACTGAGGCCAAGCTGTCCTAGTCCAGGAATGGCCACAGCTGATGGATGGATCAGTCACACCTGGGTCTTGGCATTACTCGCCACCGAAGACACCTGAGCCCCTGGCAATAATTTAGAATCAAGGAGCAACCCCCAAGCCATGAACCTAGTCTTATGGAGGGCTTCACAGGGACACAATGGTGATTTGGGCTTGTGTCACGCTGGTAGACATCAGCCACTCACAGGGCCGTTTTACCCATAGGCACTAGGGGTGCGGGGCACCCGGGCGCCAGGCTCTCGGGGGCGCCAGGCCGAGAGTCTGGGCCCCAAGAGTTGAGTCTGGGGAAGAGCCCACCCATTGGTCAGCACACCACGGTGGTCTCTTCTGCTGCGGGTGGCTCTGCGCCGTGAGTTCAGGGGTGACCGAGCCAGTGAGACGCTGAGGTGGCTGGCTGGCTCTGCCATCCTGTGCACCTGGGACTGGGCAACCTGGGAGGGGGGTGCGCCGGGCGGATCTTTGCACCCTGGCGCCGCATATGCTTAAGACAGCCCTGGCCACTCAATTCCCAGAGGAAATGAAAGTCTACATGGACGGGAAAATAATTCATTGTGTGTTATCTACCAGACTTTTAGAAGACATCTGAAGGCAGCCCTGTTTAGGGAAGCTTTTAATGTTTGATGTATCATAGTATTTTAATATTATTTTGGAAGCCGCCCAGAGTGGCTGGGGAAACCCAGCCAGATGGGCGGGATATAAATAATAATAATAATAATAATAATAATAATAATAATAATTATTATTATTATTATTATTATTATTATTATTATTATTATTTCTTGTGGTCTTTAGTACATGCTAAACCTCTGGGAAACATTTCAATGCCTAACATGGTTTCCTTAATATCTCTCTCTCGCTCTCTCTCTCGCGCTCTCTCTCTCTCTCTCTCTCTCTCTCTCTCTCTCTCTTTCTCTCTCTCTCTCTCTCCATGAAGGACACATCACTATTCTCAACTATCTTCTGAACTACTATCCAACACTGGAGCTGGAGGTGCGAGACTTGCGGGGTCTGACTGCACTCATGAAGGCTGCAGTACAGGGGAGAAACGACTGTGTTGCGGCTTTGCTCATGGCAGGTATGTCACTCCTCATTAGCCGGTTCAGGAGGAAAGGATTTTTAAATCCGTTTTTTAACACCTGCTGCTCATCCTTCAAGTGTTCAACAGTGGCTGCTGCATCTAGCTGCCATTGCAATTTCCTACAATGCCCCAATAATGACGCTGTGTCAGTAGCATTGTGGAAAATTAAGGTGGCAGCTAGACCCAGCCACTTCGTGCTGCTTAGAGAGCCAAGCACCAGCAGTCTGGCCCTCCAAGTGCCCCTATTTTCCAGGAGCACTCCTGGATTTACAGAAGCCATCCCAGTTTCTGATTGGATCCCGGAATGTCCCACTTTTCCTTAGGACCTCCCTGTTTTCATCAGAGAAATGCTGGAGGGTATGGAGTTATCTCGCCCCCGAGCCAAGGAGATAAGTAACTGTACAACTTTTAGAAGACATCTGAAGGCAGTCCTGTATAGGGAAGTTTTTTAATGTTTAATGCTTTTATATTACGGCCTAGGACCCTCGTAACTACGGGACCGCCTCTCCTGGTATGCCCCACAGAGAGCCTCAAGGTCCATAAATAGCAACACCCTAGTGGTCCCGGGCCCTAAGGAAGTTAGATTGGCTTCAACCAGAGCCAGGGCCTTTTCAACACTGGCTCCGGCCTGGTGGAACGCTCTGCCTCATGAGACCAGGGCCCTGCAGGATCTGATTTCTTTCCGCAGGGCCTGTAAGACAGAGTTGTTCCGCCTGGCCTTTGGCTTGGAGCCAATCTGATTCCCTCCCTCTCTTTCTTTTTTCTTTTCCTTCTCCTCCTGCGATGAGGCATTTCGATGAGGCATTTTAATATTTTAATGTTTCAATATTTTAATGTTGTATTTTAATTTTGTTTTAAGTTGTAATCATTCAACTTGTTTTTATTATTGCTTGTTAGCTGGCCTGAACCCGGCCTTGGCTGGGGAGGGTGGGGTATAAATAAAAAATTATTATTATTATTATTATTATTATTAGTTGGAAGCCACCCAGAGTGGCTGGGGCAACCCAGTCAGATGGGCAGGGTATAAATGTTGTTGTCGTTGTTGTTGAGTAGGACGTCCCTATTTTCATCAGAGAAATGTTGGAGGGTATTATCAACCCATCAGCAATGGGCCCTGCCAGCTGTCTGAGAATGCCCTGAGTGTGAGGAGGGACAGATGACTCAAACACCCTGGCATGCCTTACCTATGGAAACAAATCCAAGGGAAGGATGTTTTTCCCTTACTATTCAGCCTCCAAAGCAAATACAGTTCTCCTGTTTGATCCACAGTCGTACCTTGGTTTTTGAATGTCTTGCGACTTGAACATTTTGGCTCCCAAACACCGCAAACCCAGAAGTGAGTGTTCCGGTTTGCAAACTTTTTTTGGAAGCCGAACCTCTGACGTGGCTTCTGACTGAGTGCTGGAAGCTCCTGCAGCCAATCGGAAGTCGTGCCTTGGTTTTCAAACGTTTTCGGAAGCCGGACAGACTTCCGGAATGGATTCCACTTGAGAACCAATGTACGACTGTGTTTGAAAAAGGCTGAATTGTTCAAAAACACAAAGCAGAGGTTTCATTCAAGACTGAGTTCCCAAAGAGTCTCTCGATAGCTAGTGACTCTTCACTCACCTCTTGTCAACACTGAATAACTCACATTAGGCATAACTTCTGATAAGCCCCCTTAGTATTTGCAGTCCTAGTACTGTACTCCAGTATTTCCACTCCTGTGCCAGTGATGGAAACCAGAAGCTCTGTCTGCTCACGTTCTCGATCTAACTCTGTAGATGCCTTTTCACTTTGTACCTACTGCCATCTGCAGGCCCTTGCAAAGGACAACATGTGACCAGTTCATGAGTGCCCCAGTGCCATCTAATGGCAACCTGTGGGCCAAATTAAACACGCTTGCAGGTTTTGTGCCTTTTTTCTATTTAGTCCAAATAGGAGAGAGGTGTGCGTTTGTGTGTGTGTGTGTGTGTATGTGTGTGCGCTGATTCAGGATCAAGACTACAAGTTAGGGGTTTTTAACCACTTCCTTACCCACCATGAACCAGATGAAAGTCACCCCCCTCCCCAAAAAATAGCTGCTCTCACCCCACAGAAGGACTGGTTCCAGCACAGGAGAACTAGGGAGATCTTTTCCTGCCCAAAGGACTTGTGCAATTAAGGCATGCAAAAGTTATATGGCCAGTACCATGTGCAATGAGCCCCATGGAGGTGTCATGGCAGGAATGGTCAAATACTGAGGAGGAGCTCAGGTGTCAAGGTGCTGTCAACGAGCCAGGGCAGGCGCAGAGCAGGCACACACACAAAAGGCACAGGATGCAATTAGCTTTTTATTAGCAGGGGAAAAAACAGCAATCAAGCAATGTCCCTGGTTTGTCTTAACTCAATGAAGGCATTGCTGAAACTAAGCTCTAGGCATGCCCTTCCCCTCTAGCCGCTCATTCTGGATCCCTCCCTGGAGGACGAAGGCTGCTTCGAGGGGATGGCCTCCTATTCAGGGCCAGTCTGACGCATTGCTTAGCAACATGCAGAATCCTCCACAAGCAGGGAGTCACAAGGGGTGGAAAGTCAGCAGGACTGAGACTGTCTGCACACCCACTATGACTCTCAGCTTTTAATCCTGACCTGGAGGACCCTCCTTCTCCTGATGCCCCTTGATCGTTCAAGTGCCCTGTTTTTATCAGCTTCCAGCTCATCCTTTCCACTAATTTCTTCTCAGTTTCCCACCACCAGGCTCTAAGGTGTTATCCCTGGGGGGGGGGGTTCTTGGGGGGCACTCTTGTTCATCTAGCCAGTCCAAGCTCTCCCTGGGGGGTACGGAGTCTCAGTACTGAACTACCCCCATCTCCTGCCCCATTCATTCTGCACTATATACTGAAAGGGAATGGACTACGGCAGGTTCCCTAAAACCTTGCGATTTCTCCTAGGAGCCGACCTCGCAGCTGTGGACCCGGTGAAAGGAAAGACAGCACGGGAATGGGCAGCCCTGACGGGGCGCTTTGAAACAATTGTCCGGATCCGAACCCTTCTGCAGCGCCCATGCGCCGAGCAGTTCTGCAGCAAGTACTTGCCGCAGTGGCCCGCTCTGCCCGAGCTGGTGGCGCAAGCAATGGCCACAAAATCCAGAGCCAAGCGGCTGTCGGAGACGATATGCTCCACCTTCACCATAAATTTCCCGCACGACCCTGAGCCGGATGGTGTGATGGACCACATGGTGCGCATGACCACTTGCTTGGCCAGTCCGTTCGTGGGCACTGCTTGCCAAACCGTCTGCCCTGACAGCCCGCCGGAAGTGGGGAAGCAGAGACTCTCGGTGCCCGAGATCCTCAAGGAGTACACGCCGGATCCTGATGCCAAATCCATGGTTAGTGCGTCGGCCTGCAATGGCCAGCTCATGACACCCACCCGGGTTCTGGTGCCCTACCGGCCCCCCAGCACCATCGTCAAGTTGCTGTCGTTCCCCTTGCGCATGCGCCATAACAGCATCTATCCCGTCCCGAAAATTGAACTCACCAAGTCGCCTGCTCAGTCACCACCCAAGGAGAATGTGCCACCACGTTCTCAGGACAAGCACATGCTGGAGCTGCCAAAGTGGCGCTATAAGGAGCTGAAAGAAGCGAAGAAGAAGAAAGAGGAGGAGGAAGGGAAACCCAAGAAGAAAGGGAAGGGAAAGGGGAAAGGCAAAGGCAAAGGCAAAAAGTCATAACAGCTTGACGGAGGGGAGCTGGACAGATTGGGAAAAGAAACTGCAGTCAGCTCACATTCCAAGTGTAAATTTCAACTCGCAGATAGATCACTTCCGTCATAATTCATCAGTCTCAAAAGTAATTTTTAAAAGGGATGTTTTGTTTACCTTATTCCCTGATGACTGACCCTAAGGACTATTATGTAGTGTTTGAGCACAATCGAGGTTCCTTGCTTTAAGTCACTCACCCCTATCCAGATCCCCCAAAACATCTTGATCTCCCAGTGTGGAAAGCAGCTTTTTCAGAGCATCAGAACTTAATCCCTGTTCTCCCTGTTTCCCAAGAGAGAATGTGATAATAACCAAGATTTATGGCTTGGCTGTCATTAATCACCACATAATTATCTCTGTCAATGGAGTGTAGACAGTAGATGACTAGTCCGCCATCTTCCTCTCCCCGGAAGTCTCTACTCCAGTGGTTTTAGATAACATTATTGCCCACTCATCATTCTTGACCATCTTTTGCCAGGCTAAGGGACTAACAAATGGGATGCGTGGAACAGGACTTGGGTGCTTCTTGCAGAAGGGAACGCAGAGTAGAGCAGTGGAAGTGAAAAGTGTTTAATCCCCAACCTGCCTGCCATTTCTCAGCTCCAAATTACCCATTCTCATCAAACCTCATTTCCCATTCTCCCAGGTTTCAGATGTGTGTTTGCCCTTATGTACAGAGCTCTAGGGCAGAGGGGAATTTGGAGAGGATTTGGAACACACACCCCCAATGCACACAAACACACACTTCTCCTCTCTAACTTCCCTTCTCTCAAAGCAGTTCTGTTTAAAAAGGAATCAGGGAACGGCCACATACATTCACATCAGCGCTGGATTTAGGATGGTGTGGGGAGTTCCCCCACTCAGGGCACCAAGCTGAAGGGGTGCAAAATAACAACAACCTATATTTATACAGGTACCTACTGAGATGTTCCATAAAAAAGCAACCATACCAAAAGGAATTATTGTGAAAGGAGGCAAAAGGAATTATTAGAAAGGGGGCAAAAAAAAATATATCCTTGCTCAGGGCACCATATTACCAAAATCCACCCCTTTTCACACTGATGGTGTGACATATAGTTCACCCCTAAGACTTCAATCTCACCAAGCCCTTGTTCCTTCCAAGGAAACTCCTTCTACGTTAAGGTGAAGATGGAAGTTACATTGGTAGATAAGCAGGGCTGGGTTGGAAATTAGTGCAAATTACCGGTATATACCATTCTCTTGGGACGCGGGTGGCGCTGTGGGTTAAACCACAGAGCCTAGGACTTGCCGATCAGAAGGTCGGTGGTTCGAATCCCTGCGATGGGGTGAGCTCCCGTTGCTCGGTCCCTGCTCCTACCAACCTAGCAGTTTGAAAGCACGTCAAAGTGCAAGTAGATCAATAGGTACCACTCTGGCGGGAAGGTAAATGGCGTTTCCGTGTGCTGCTCTGGTTCGCCAGAAGTGGCTTAGTCATGCTGGCCACATGACCCGGAAGCTGTATGCCGGCTCCCTTGGCCAGTAAAGCGAGATGAGCGCCGCAACCCCAGAGTCAGTCACGACTGGACCTAATGGTCAGGGGTCCCTTTACCTTTACCTTTACCTTTACCTTTACCTTTACCTTTACCATTCTCTTGCACCAGATTTCAAGCTCTGGGACGGTGGGCAGCAGAAGTGGACTGTGGCTAGCACTTGTGATGTCATCCAGATAGCACAATAGCACATGTGATGTCACCTCCCATATCTCCAAAGCTGTTTTGTCCTCGTATTTAACACCCTGAAAACTGTGCAGCTGGGAGGAAGATGAGCGCAGTCTCTATAAGTATAGAATCCCCAGCGACTTCAAATATTACTTCCGTCTTCACCCTTAGCAAGGCCCCAATGTGCTCTTCTCAAAATATTCACAGTTCTCATACTGATGCAAAGAGACTCAGATTTTGCCATAGCCCTGTCAACTATACCCCTGTCTCACAACCGTTTTGCATTTTGCTGACTTGGCAAAAAGTTCCTGACAAATCCCATCTGTACCGTAAGCCTTACAGTAAAGTTGGGGTTTGTCGAAATTTCTCCGCAATGCTTTTTTCCAAGCCTTATTGTTTGCAGGGAGAGGAAAGGGACACACACACACACACAGAGAGAGAGAGAGAGAGAGAGAGAGAGAGAGAGAGAGAGAGAGACTGAGAGGGCAGGTTCATTATTTAATCCCGGAAATTTTGGATCCCCTTCAAACCAGTGTGTGAGAGAGAAAGAGACAGAGAGGAGGAATGACTGACTGAAGTATGTTTGTTTTTCGTGTGTGTGTGTGTGTGGCGTGTGCTGTACATGTGTATGCATGGATGCATGGGATGTGTATACGCATGTGTTGGGGCACTAGAGAGAGGGTGAGGTGGCCCTACCCACTGCCAGCTTTAACCACTCCCACTGTGCCCACACCCACTTTTGGTTTGATCCCACCCACCACTACCATGTGACTCCAAAAGGTTGGCCTTGAGAAAATTCAGCCCTCTGGCCGAAAAAGCACAAAGGATCACAAATTTCAGAAATAAACAGCTCCAGAGAACAGGAGCTACATAACCAGCAGCAAATTTAATGCTGAGAGGAGTTTGCAAATGTCGATGAGTTCCTTCTTCCACCCCAGGGATACATCTGCAAGTGGACTTCTTCTCCTGCTTGCGGTATGGTGCTTTTAGGACCAAGTAGGAACCACCAAAAGTTCACTTCAGAAAATGGTGCCGCAAAACCCCATGATGGTGACGTATCTTGGATAATTTGGACAGGGCAGTCCATCCTAGCTCTGCTTTTATGCACACAGGTTGTCCGGGCTGACCTGAGGGGATCTTCCAAGAGGGAGCCAGGAGGCCTTTATAGACCTTCTCAGTAAGGACAGCCTGGTGAGCAGAGTCACCCCAGCAGCTGGGAATCCTTTAATGCCCAGAGACGTACTTCACTTGGGGCAGCTGCACACAGCGCAACAGGAGCCCAGTCCTAGCCCTTCCTGATGCCTTGTCCAGAGAGAGCTTATTTTGCTGCTAGAGTGGCTCTGTGTCCTAGTTTACAAAAGTGCTCTATTCCAAGAGTACAGGAGGCCCTCCAGATGTTGTGAGCGACAACTCCCATGGCCTACGATCAGGCACCATGTTGGCTGTCCCTGCTCCATTCAAAGAGCTCTCTGGTGCCAGTCCAGTTTAAGAGGTAAATAGCACAGGTGCACGTCAACAGTTAGCACCCGGGCAGCAGGCTGAGATGTCACCTGGTTCCAGTCCTCCCTGCTATGATGAGGTGTACTGTATTTATATGTGAACTATAGTAATTATTTCTAAATTTGCATCTGTATAGATCAGGTCATATGCAAACTCGACCCTCCAGATGTTTTGGGACTACAACTCCCATCATCCCTAGCTAACAGGACCAGTGGTCAGGGATGATGGGAGTTGTAGTCCCCAACATCTGGAGGGCCCAGTTTGCCTATGCCTGGTATATATGATACGCACATTCCATGCAAATCTGCCCTTGTTTGTCCTCTTTTGTTGGTAATGCATGCCCTCCTCTTCTTCTTTTTGCAATGATTAAGCGCTCGCCCTATATTACTGGGTGTGTAGGGTGGGCCAGGGCAAAAGGAGAAGGGGCCCTTTATGTCTTCTTGATTTTAGGAAACCCTTAATAAAACTGAAAGTGATTGCTGTATGTGCGTTTATTAATAAACAAAACCTCAGAGCTGTGTCCGCTTGGTTGTTGCTGTTCCCATCACCGCCAACAGGAACGGATTAGATTAGAGGAAGCTTACAAAATAGTTCTGTGCCGATACCTTTGTGTTAAACATAAATAAAAATCCATGAGGCCGCTAAAGCCACTTACTTTGGACAGAGAAGAGATGAGCAAGTTGACCATATTCATAGGAGGGCAGGGACTCCTTAGGACTGCAGTCACCACCAAGAAAGCCAAAGGTAGCTTCCCAGGCCTGGGGAGATGGTCTCTACTGGACTGCAGCACAGGTAGAAAGAGTTTTAAAAACAAAACACTACATCATGTACCATGATGCTGATCAAGATCTCTCTCGCCATAAGGTAGGTAAAGGTAAGGGGACCCCTGACCATTAGGTCCAGTCGTGACTGACTCTGGGGTCGCAGCGCTCATCTCGCTTTATTGGCCAAGGGAGCCGGAGTACAGCTTCTGGGTCATGTGGCCAGCATGACTAAGCCGCTTCTGGCGAACCAGAGCAGCACACGGAAACGCCATTTACCCTCCTGACGTAGCGGTACCTATTTATCTACTTGCACTTTGATGTGCTTTCGAACTGCTAGGTGGGCAGGAGCAGGGACCGAGCAACGGGAGCTCACCCCGTCGCGGGGATTCGAACCGCCGACCTTCTGATCGGCAAGTCCTAGGCTCAGTGGTTTAACCCACAGCGCCACCCGTGCCCCTTTCTCTCTCCATAGATGCTGTTATAAACCGCTTGAAGGTTTTTTTTTAGAGACAACTAAACAATAAAAAAAATCTGTTTTCTTCTCCTCCAAATCCCAGAAACATGGCTCAGTGGGAATGTTCTGTAGCGGCATTACACAATATGCTGAAATAGCAAATGAATACAAATTCCCAAACCTTTTATATGTGCCAAGCTTCTGTATTTTCATTTTTTTCTAACCTAGCATTTCCAAAATATCTCCAAGCAACTGTTAACATTGCTATGAAAACAGTCAGGAAAGCTCTCAAAGGAACAAATGAAGCAATTGTCACAGTCTCCAGAGATGTTTTTGAACCTGTACAGAATTCTGCAGCATTAGTGCTGTATATCATAAACAGTTAAAACCGCAAAAGACACCCACGAGTATTTCAGAATCATGCAGAATTCTTTCTTGCCTTAGAGGCTAATGTGATAGTAAAATAGCTGCATGTAACCCAGCTGCTGAAACATTTGTACAATAGGTACAGAGCATTTAAAGGAAAAGGTAAAGACCACTGACAGTTAAGTCCAGATTCTGGGGTTGCATTGCTCATCTCGCTTTACGGGCCGAGGGAGCAAACGTTTGTCCGCAGACAGCTTTCTGGGTCACGTGGCCAGCATGACTGGCGAACCAGAGCAGCGCACAGAAACACCGTTTACCTTCCTGCCAGAGCGGTACCTATTTATCTACAGTGGTACCTCAAGTTACATACACTTCAGGTTATATACGCTTCAGGTTACAGACTCCGCTAACCCAGAAATAGTACCTCAGCTTAAGAACTTTGCTTCAGGATGAGAACAGAAATCGTGCAGCGTCAGCGCAGTGTCAGCAGGAGGCCCCATTAGCTAAAGCGGTGCTTCAGGTTAAGAACAGTTTCAGGTTAAGAACGGACCTCCCGAACGAATTAAGTACTTAACCCGAGGTACCACTGTCCTTGCACTTTGATGTGCTTTCGAACTGCTAGGTTGGCAGGAGCAGGGACTGAGCAATGGGAGCTCACCCTGTCTCAGGGATTCGAACCATCGACCTTCTGATCGGCAAGCCCTAGGCTCTGTGGTTTAGACCACAGCGCCACCTGCGGCCCTTACAGAGCATAGAAAGGTAAAGGCAAAGGACCCTTGACAGTTAAGTCCAGTCATGGCCGACTCTGGGGTTGCGGCGCTCATCTCGCTTTACTGGCCAAGGGAGCCAGCATTTGTCCACAGACAGTTTTTCCAGGTCATGTGGCCAGCATGACTAAGCTGCTTCTGGAAACCAGAGCAGTGCAGTGAAACGCCGTTTACCTTCCCACCACAGCAGTACCTATTTATCTACTTGCACTTTTTTGGTGTGCTTTCGAACTGCTAGGTTGGCAGGAGCAGGGACCGAGCAACGGGAGCTCACCCCGTCACGGGGATTCAAATCGCCGACCTCCTGATCAGCAAGCCCAAGAGGCTCAGTGGTTTAAACCACAGCACCACCCGCAGAGCATATGCAACCACCCAATTATATCCATTTTGTACCAGATGATCATGCCAACTTCCCTCTAAGGATACTGGGAATGATAAATTGCAAACAGGTTCAAATGTCAGTGGAATTAATCTTGCACGCTTAAAACACTGCATGAGTAGAAAATGACATTTGCAGGTCTGCCCATCCCTGACTCCATACAACTATGCTCAGGTGTGTATGTTAAAGACTAGGGTTAGAATTCAGTGATGCCCACTTCCAAGCATTCCGTCTGCACAAACATTCCAGCTTGCCAGACAGAACAACACCCCCTCTTCCTGCTGGGGGCACACAGAGAGGGTTGCCATATTTTGAAGAGCAAAAAAGAGGACATATTTGCCAACTTTTAACCATGGATCGCTAGGACGACTGTACCCATGAAAAAGAGGACGTGTCCTGGAAAAAGAGGACATGTGGCAACCAGTGGAGAAGCCCGGCTGCACATATTCTGTGTCCTTGCACAGAGATTCCACTGATGGGGCTGGTTAGGTGAATCTCACCCCATATGCACCACTGCATAGGTGTCATATTTTGCGTGTTCAGACCCAGAAACCTCCCCCCTAAATAAATTCACACTTGACTCAAATTTTTGGTTTGGTTTCTGGCAGAATTTAGGCCACAACTTTGATTACAGAAAGTGACTGGTTGCATAGGCTCTGGTTCGACTAGCTCCCTGCCATACAGGTAGCGCTGACCCAGGGTTCCAGCATAGGCCAGCCAAGGGTGAACACCTGGATAAGCGAAAGCCGGGAACAGACTATCTCCGCCACCCAAATGCCCCCCTGGACTCAGGCATGGACACTACCCCCTCTCACGGGTTGACCAAATATCGAGTCCCTGGATTCCTTTAATGGAATACCCTTCACATAGGGATGGCGAGAGCGTTCTCCCATCCCTATCACCTGAACCAGAGCCTATCCGCAACCTTACAAGTTGTGACGATTTGCTACGCGGCAGGCGAAACCCAAATGGCAACAGCCAATCAGCCAAGTGGGGAAAATTCCTGCCGTGCCCCTGTCCCAACGACAGACGACGGCATAGCAAGGTCAAGTGCAAAGCCCTAAAAGTAGGGAGAGGTGGGCGGGTGTTCTGAATGCATGCGCCGAAAGAGGAAGCTCTGGGTCACTTGCATGGGCATAAATAGGCCCCTCAAACTGTTTAGACTGCGTCCCATTGGCCAGATTGCTCCCAGCTTCGAGGGACCTACCAGTCAGGTGTTGTGCCTGACCAATGTACCCACCCACAACACAGGGTGTCGGTTGTCCAGGTCTCACCGCAATACGTGCCCTCTTTAAGTGAGGACCCAATATATCACATAATCCTGCAACAAACGAAAGAAGTGTGTCATTAAAGACCAAATTAAATGAGGAAATCTCTGCATGCAGAGGCTGCGCCAAGACCAGCAGAGGGACTGCCGTGGTACCTCTAGTTGCGAATTTAATTCGTTCCGGAGGTCTGTTCTTAACCTGAAACTGTTCTTTACTAGAGGCGTGCTTTCGCTAATGGGGCCTCTCGCTGCCGGCGGCACACGATTTCCGTTCTCATCCTGGGGCAAAGTTCTCAACTTGAGGTAACTCTTCCAGGTTAGCAGAGTTTGTAACCTGAAGCATTTGTAACCTGAGGCGTTTGTAACCTGAGGCGTTTGTAACTCGACGTACCACTGTAGTAGGGGAGGAAGGGAGGAAGGAGACAGCAGTAAGGGAAAGAAGTTGAATCAACAGCTCAGGGCTCTTTCCCCAGCTGTGACTGAGCCCTGGGAGCACCCAAAGTCTCCACTTACTGGAAAGGTGTAGTTAAATATTTTTTGAAGATTTAATTCAAAATTTGGGGTTGCACAGTGTGCATAAGAAGAGTGCATGTCATACACATTAGGAGTCCCTTGACGTTCTTATGATGTCTTCTCCCGAGCAAGCTATGTGTCACTGTGAAAACGGTCAGTTGTCAATTTCACGGTCAGTTTATTGATATGCCACAAGCAGTGCTCAAAGTGGTTCACACAAAAATCAGAGCCCAAGTACAGTAAAGATTTTATATATCTATCTACACACACACACACACGATAGAATATACAGTGGTGCCCCGCAAGACGAATGCCTAGCAAGACGGAAAACTCGCTAGACAAAAGAGTTTTCCGTTTTGGAGGTGCTTCGCAAAACGAATTTCCTATGGGGTTGCTTCGCAAGACGACAATGTCTTGCGAGTTCCTGCTGTTTTTTTTCCTCCCCCCTTTTTCTAAGCCGCTAAGCCGCTTATCAGCTGATCCGATCAGCAGATAAGCCGCTAAAAGCAGCTAAAAGCCTCTAATAGCGCTAATAGCACTAATCCGCTAATCCTTCAATGGGCTTGCTTCGCAAGACGGAAAAAAACGCTAGACGAAGAGAATCACAGAACGGATTCTTTTCGTCTTGCGAGGCACCACTGTAATGTATAACATCACTGCAACATATCACTAAATTAACCAAAGCAGCAGCACTTGATGTCTGGAGAATATTTTTGACATCAAAAACTCAGGAGAAAATGAGAGCCACCTGCCCGCTGTAGGGTTCTCTTCCCCTCCTCCCAGTTTCTCTGATTTACTAGTCCTACTGCAATGGAAGAGGCTTACCTCGGGTTTCTTTGTTGTGTTGGGATGGGCAGTGCAATATTGCTACGGAGAATGCAATGTTTTAATTCTGCTTGCAACTGACTGAAGTGTTGCCTCAGACGGTAGCATTAATGGGCTGTAGCAGTGCGGGGGAGGCCAAGAATGCCCATCCGACATGCCCTAGGGACCCATCAAGATTAAGAATCTGACTGGTCCAATCTCCCCTTAAACTATGGACCCCGAAGGGGTAAGGATGAAGATAGAGCGCTGACGAACGGAATGAGAAAAAACAGTATGTAGTCCTAGGACTACAAGTAGGACTAGAAGAAGTTTTGTAAGGAGAAATATACGAAGTGTTACAAAGTAGAAAAAGATAGAGATATTGGTTATGAGTTTGAAATGTAATAGGGAAGATAAGAAATGCATACTGAGAGATTAAATTGGAAAATTTTCAGACAGGATTGATGGAAGACAAAAAAATGAATAAGATGTAAAAGTATGTTTAATTACTGTATTTTTCGTCCTATAGGACGCACTTTTTCCCCTCCAAAAATGAAGGGGAAATGTGTGTGCGTCCTATGGGGCGAATGCAGGCTTTCGCTGAAGCCTGGAGAGTGAGAGGGGTCGGTGCTTGCTCTCCAGGCTTCAGGAAGCTATCCGCAAGCCTTGCAAGCCTGGCGGGAGGTCCCGCGGGCTCGCAAGGCTTGCGGGCAGCAGCCTGCAGCCCACAAGCTCGGGGGATAGCGGGGAGGCGAAGTGCCGCCACCCCGCTATTCCCCTACCTGATTTGAAGGCTGGCGGGGGGGGAGCAAGCTTGCTTCTCCCCCCCCCCGCCAGCCCCACAAGCTGCCCCACGGAGGCTAGAGAGGCTGTCCCTGAAGGCAGAAGAGGGAGACAGAGCGCTCTGTCTCCCTCTTCTAGCTTGGGGATGGCTGCGCAAACCTGGGGGGGAAATAATTTTTTTCCCCTTGATTTCCCCCCCAAAAAACTAGGTGCATCCTATGGGCCGGTGCATCCTATAGGGCGAAAAATACGGTGCTGTTGAAAATGATATATTAAACAAAACTAATAAAAAAATTATTTAAAAAGAGAAAAAACAGTATGGATGTGTCTAAAAAACGGTTTAGAGTGGGGCTGCAGTAGACACAGGCTTTGGGCACCCTTTAAAGCACACCCAAAGCACATTTCTCTCCTCAAAGAATTCTGGGAACTGTAGTCTTCCCCGTTGCAGAGTTAAAATTCCCAGCAACCCTTAACAAACTACAGTGCTTGGAATTCTTTGAGAAGGAAAAATGTGCTTCGGGTGTGCTTTAAAGGTATAGCTGCATAGCCCAATTCTTCATTCAAATGTCACTCTGGCCTGGTTCACAGGACTCTCTCTCTCTCTCTCCCAAATGTTGTCATCAGAGCAGGATGGGGTTAGCTGTCCCCACAACCTGCCACCTGGGACAGCTGCCCTCCTCTCAATTTGAGAATTCTGCAAAAGGATCTTCATGGTCCCTTCCAACTCTATGATTCAGCTTTCTGTATTTGTCAATATTTTTATTAGCAAGTAACAGTTCTGGTGGTTTTTTCTTAAGACTGCCCCCCCCCCCTTTTATTATTATTACAGAAATTCAATTCTTGGCGACACAGAAGAAGTTCCCTTTCTTCCCGACCATTCCCCCAGCCCTGAGTACCTGAAGAACCATCCAGTGTAAAAAAAAAAAAAAAAGTGCTTTCAGGGGGAAGATTTATAATTTCATCTCCATGCTCTGTGCCTGTTTTCTTCTTTATCTAACTTCTCCAGCACAGCACGCATATGGGATGGGGGCGGGCGGCACACGGATGTGGGAAATAGATGCTCTGCACACGCTGTCCTAGTTTGTCTTCAGCGTCTGGTGGGGAAGGAGAAAGGGGGAAGCTAAGGATAAGAAGAACCTTGCCAAATCAGGCCAGAGACCCATCTAGTCTCATAGAGGCCAACCGGATGCCTACAGGAAACTTGCAAGCAGGTTGTGAGCACAACAGGCATGTCTGACTCTTTCTCGTATATAAAGGGGGGGGGGTGTCTTGTTTTTTAAAGAGTAAAAAGAGTGTTATGTACTGAGTTGAATAGGATCCAAAAGGCAGCAGTCTGATTGGTCCTAGAACAATGGGATTCAGAATGCAGCAGTCTGAATGGTCCTAGAACAATAGGATCCAGAATGCAGCAGTCTGATTGGTCCTAGAACAATAGGATCCAGAATGCAGCAGTCCACAGGAGCCACCCACTTCAGCTCCAGGTGGAAGGGAACCCGCAACCTGATTGGCCTACAGGAGAATCCCGGAATTAGCCAATCACGTAGGGCCCATTGTGTAAATAATGTATATAAGGCAGACATTCTGGGGGAACTCCGATTCCTCTTCACCACCATGAGCTGAATAAAGAGCATGAAATCCACTCTCGAATCCGAGTATATTTCAGAGAGCACAGGTCTCCTTGGAGGGCTGCTACCGGCAGGAGTGGAGTAAGGTGGGTGTGGTGGGGGCAGTCTGCCTGGGGTGTCATTACCAAGGGGGTGACATTTGGTGCACCGCGCACCCGTGATTCCCGCCTACCACGATCCATTGGGGGAAGGGGTGGAGCTGTGCCATTTGGCTGGCGGCCTTTTCCCTTCGTTTTGACAGCCCCACGCTCCTGGGCTGCTGCAGGAGGCATGCAAGCAGGCAGGGAGAGGACGGGAAGGAGGCAGGTAAGTAAACAAGCAGAGGGGGGAGGGAAGGAGATAATAATAATAATAATAATAATAATAATAATAATAATAATAACCCTGCCAAAGCTAGATGGCTTTCAGGCAAAATTTCTACAATCTCTGCTGCAGGTACCCAACTGCAGTCCCCAACTCCATACTTCTGTTAGAAGCTGGTGAATGCCCAATTTCAACTAAAGCCTGGTGGGCTGCCCTTAAACATTGGCTCAGGATTTCCGTGTTTGATCTAGGGAAGGGTTTGTACCAACACTTGACCAATGAGGAATTTGTCAGCAAATGGCAGAAAACCATGGCTAAAAAAGCCACCTCTATTGGTCTGTCAACCCCCCCAACTGTATTACCTGGGTAACGCCCTAAAGACATTAAAGCAAAGATTATGGGATAATGCACACAGTGACTTGCGATCTCGATCACACACAGTCTGTAGTCCGCTGGCAGTAGGAGTACAATATGGGCATGTCTTTAACTTAACATCTTACATTAAAAACCTGACAGTACCAAACTATCGAAGGCTTTTCACCAAAGCCAGACTAAACGTCTTTCCTTCTGCAGTGTTGGATGGCAGGTTGAGAGGAGTTCCCTACCAGGACAGACTTTGCTCGTGTGCTCAAGACATCGATTCCATAAAACATATTTTGTTGCACTGTGCAAAATAAGAGCAAGCCAGGGCTGAACTGATATTACCCTTGCTAGTACCTTTACCGGGAAAATCAGAGGCTCACTATGTCAGGTTCCTATTGGAAGACCGGACAAACGCTAGAACATTGTGGCAAAGTTTTTATCGGTGGTTGCAAGAACCAATGATCCCTATATTCTGAACAAAATGCTTGCTTAACCTGGAGGTAGGCTGTATGAATTGTGTATTGCTTTGTAACGATTTGTTGGGTCTCTGGACCGTAATAAAGATTGATGATGATAATAATAATAATAAATTTTATTTATACCCTGGCCAGAGCCGGGCTCAGGGCGGCTAACACCAGTAAAATTACAGTAAAAACATAATAAGGGGGGGTTTTAAAATACAGGTTAAAATGCAATTTAAAATGCAGCCTCATTTTAAAAGTAGCCCATAGATCATTTTAAAAGTAGCCCATAGCAGAATCTCCCTCAACTCAGGACCCAAACCGTGAAACTCCATAAAAATCTCAACAACTTTGGCCAACCCTCCCCTAAAAAAAGCAAAAAAGCTCAACAATTCTGGGCAATGACAATGGGTAGATCACAGGCAGTCTTTTTATACCGTGAGTAGATCACAGTCTCTTGGAAGTCCAACCAGATTTCAATGGGGGGCTGACAAGAAATTTTCCGCGGCGGGTACCACCTGACCTTGCTATGCCACTGGCTCCCGGTACAGTCATTACGTTTGCTTCATGATACGTTTTTTCAAGTTGCATCCCGCAGCAACCCGGAAGTACCGGGTTTTGCCGCTCGTGCATGTGCACAAGCGCCAAATCGCACCGCGCACCTGCGCAGATACAGCGCTTCAGGTTGCGGGCTTTTCATGTTGCGAACGGGCCTCCGGAACGGATCCTGTTCACAACCAGAGGTACCACTGTACTTCTCAAACTTGAGCCAGGGATGGAGAAAAGTGCCTGGGGGAATGGAATGAGGCAAGGTGAGGTGTTGAGGCACAACGTTGAGGCAGCATTAGGCTTGGTGGCGGCTTTGCTGGGCTGTGAGCATCCTGCAGGGCCGCAACCACAGCCCAGGTGCTTCCCCAGGCTTGTGGCTATGTTGCCATAATTCATCCCCACCCAGATGATGGGGACATCGCCTCCAGGAGGGCCCTGCTGCTGTTACACCCAGTCATGCGCCCCTGCTGAATACCTGGCACACAGAAAACAAGCACACGGAGAAGAAAAGTTCTTTTTTGTAATATTTCTCATTATCTTTTCTGCTTTACCATTTCAAATAAACATTTTACGAACTTTAAAATATCCAATGACTTCCCTCCTCTTTCCATGGTTCATTTTACATATCATTACATCCCTGCATATTTTACTAGTGGTACCTCTGGTTACGTACTTAATTCGTTCCAGAGGTCCGTTCTTAACCTGAAACTGTTCTTAACCTGAAGCACTACTTTAGCTAATGGGGCCTCCTGCTGACGCTGCGCTGACGCTGCACGATTTCTCTTCTCATCCTGAAGCAAAGTTCTTAACCCGAGGTAATATTTCTGGGTTAGCGGAGTCTGTAACCTGGACCGTATGTAACCTGAAGCGTATGTAACCCGGGGTACCACTGTATAACCATTCAAATCAATTTTCCACTTTTACATCCATCAATCATTATTTACTCTTTTGAATTTATCTTCATGTTGCCAGCGTTTTCAGCTGTACACAGTTCATTTCCATATATTCAATCAATGTTTTCCAATCTTCAAACGTATGTTCTTCTTGCTCTCTTATTCTATATGTTAAATCTGCAAGTTGTGCATAATCCGTCAACTTAAGTTTCCAATCCTCTTTAGTTGGGACCTCAATCACTTTCCATTTTGGGACTAGCAGAACACAGGTTGCTGTTGTAACATACATAAATAACCTTTTCTGACACCTGGGAATTTCCATCTGGGTTATCCCCAGCAAAAAAGAATCTGGTTTGGAGAGCTCTGAAAAAATAATAATTATAAACTGGACTATAATTTGGTCTTTTTAATTTTAATTGGAGTATTATGATAGGATATATTAATTGGATGTTTTTTATTGGAAAATCAATAAAAACAATTTTTTAAAAAAAGGAATCTGGTTTTGGGGGGAAAGTAATTTTGAACATTTTTTTCAATTCATTATAAATCATTTCCCAATACCCTTTTACACGTTCGCAACATGCGGAAGAACGTTTTTACACTTCCAACGCAGTAGAAAAGTTCTAGCCCATTCCTTCGTTTCTTGTGCTAGTTTTCTATTTGCAGGAAACTTTTTATTAATATTATTATTATCATCATCACGGGGGGCATGAAAAAGGTAGTTCCCTTAAGTCTTGCCTGAAGTGGTATTCTCTGTTCTTCCATCTTGACCTTCGCCTCATGGTCAGGCCAGGCCTCAGTTGCTAAGGGAAGCACAAGCCCTTCCATTCTTTATTTGGATGTGGGCTGTTTTGTTTCCCTCAAGGCCCTCCATTTTAAAAACAAACCCTGTTGCCTTCCTGTTTCCCTTAACGCCCATTCCTCAGAAGAGAGCAGGATCGGCCTCGAAGTCGTTTTGTTTTACCTCAGAGGCCGAGTCCATCTGTCGCTTCATTTTGGCAGGCCTTATAAGGCAAAATTTCACTTATTCCCACCATTCCCACCCCCCAAACAACATAAGGGGGCAAGCTGAACACTTGAACAAAACATCTTTCTGAAATCTAAATATTACGCCCTCGGAGCATGTCCCTCCTCCCAGCCCTTTCTCCATTTAAATCTTTTTTGTAATGCCTGACTGATGTCATGTTTCTCCTCAAGAGCTTGTGTGTGGGAGTCAGTTCGGCTGCCGTTTTTTGTCCGCTTGATGAGAAATTATTGACTCTGGTTGTAACAACGCACAGGCGGTTTTCCCACAGTTTTTGCCCAAACTTTAGAAATAATAATAATAATAATTTATACCCCGCCCTTCCCAACCAGAGCTGGGCTCAGGGCAGCTAACGCCAATAAATTAAAATCTCAGAAAAAACATTTAAAATACAGGTTAAAATGCAATTTAACTTTTGCTGCTTTTGTTTTGCTGCTTTTAATCCTGTTGTTATTTGCCCTGCATTGTATTTAAGAATGCGGATTACGGTTATTGATTCTTAGGTAAGCCGCCCTGGAAAACATTATTTGAAGGGGTTGGTTAAAATCTGCCATCCAAATAAACAAATAAACAGGATAGCTCAGTTGGCTGGAGCACGGTGCTGGTAATGCCAAGGTTGCAGGTTCAATTCCCGTAGGGGCCAGCTGCATATCCCCTGTTATGTGCTGAATTGAATAGGATCCAAAATGCAGCAGTCTGACTGGTCCTAGAACAATAGGATTCAGAATGCAGCAGTCTGATTGGTCCTAGAACAATAGGATCCAGAATGCAGCAATCTGATTGGTCCATAGGAGCCACCCAATCCAGCTCCAGGTGGAAGGGAATCCGCAACCTGATTGGCCTACAGGTGAATCCCGGAATTAGCCAATCACGTGGAGCCCATTGTGTAATAATGTATATAAAGCAGACATTTTGGGGGAATTAGCGTTCCTCACTACTATGAGCTGAATAAAGAGCATGAAATCCACACTTCATTGCTGGGGGTTGGACTAGATGATCCTCAGTGTCCCTTCCAACCCTATGAGTCTACAAGTCTGCAAGGGAAACTCAACTCTTCCCATCAGGGATTTGCAGTGACGGGAATAGCCTCAGACAGGGAAGTATTTGTTTTAATTCTGCACAACATTTACAAAGAGAACAAAATAAAAGCTTTTAATATATTAAAAAAAAAACAACCGCCTAGCTTGTTTGTCCAAATCCTGCAATGAAACGGGGGGGGGGGGGTAGCATGTGGTTCACTTTGAAATTAGACACAAGAACCCTCTGAGATCTGGGAATCCCAATGGATACTGGGCAAAATTATTTGCAAAGTAAAGACAGCAACACACACCAATCCCAAGAGATCATATAGAGCAGTCCTAATAACAGGTCACAACCATACTTGTAAAAGCACTCTTATATCTCTTTAACCATCATCGCTTATCCTCAAGAATCCTGAGATTTTTCGTTTGTTGAGAGTTGTTAGGAGACACACACCCCCCTCACAGAGCTGCGATACCCGGCAGGCTTAACATCTACATTTCCCATGATTCTTTGGGGGAAACCATGACAGTTAAGTGTTTAAGATGGCACCATGAACATGAGAGAGCACATGGTTCAATGAATGGTTTCCCTGCGCTTTGCCATGACTCCATTACACTAACCCGTATTAGTGTTTTATTATATGTACAGTCGTGCCCAGCAAGACGAATGCCTCTCAAGACGAAAAACTCGCTAGACGAAAGGGTTTTTCGGTTTTGCGTTGCTTCGCTAGACAAATTTCCCTATGGGCTTGCTTCGCAAGACGAAAACGTCTTGCGCTTTTTTCTTAAAGCCGCTTGAAGAGGCGCAGTTGCGACGGACCGTGCTTCGCAAGACGAAAAACATCGCAAGACGAAAAGACTCGCGGAACGAATTATTTTCGTCTTGCGAGGCACCACTGTATATAATGTACCAATAAGCAATCAGAGTGTTTATTTACATAGTTTTCCTAATTTATGCCTCATGACCCAGTCAGAGCCTTCATGACATTTGAATGCTATCTCTCTTTAGAGTTTCTGCCTTTACCCCCCCCCCCCAACATGGCTCCTATGCTTTTAATTGCTGCTGATTTAACAGATAAAGCTTTCTCATTGCCGAAACTTCATGCTGGGTGACAAGGAAGCTTCACATGATGAGTTTCTGTCGGTATCTGACAAAGAGCAACTCCACTTCTCTCTGTCTTGTGGTTTTAGAGTGCTGGGGGGGTTACACTTAAAAAGAATGAAAAGTGAGGTAGTGGGGAGACTGAAAAGAGAGAAATCTTGCACAACATAATCCTTTAAAAGAAAAAAAAAGAAAAACCTACGGATGTCACGAGGTTGTGCTGAAAAATGCACTTCCACTGTTAAAAGGAGCAGTAATGAAAGATGGATTCAGAAATAGACCGGGACCAACTGACTCCATTATGAAGGGGTGGGCAGCTGAGATTTCCAAGAAGGAGGAAAGATGGCTAAAGCGATTAGCAAAAGGTATTCCAAGACACATTTCCTGCAAGGAGGGGACTTCCTTTTCCTGCCTGCATGGCAACAGACCTGCTTTTTATCAGATCAAAACTGTTTATTTCCAATTGAGGGATGCAGACTCAACGAAGTTTTCTTTCCCATCCAAAAAGTCGTTGGCTGAGATAATGAAACAGCCCTTTAAAAACTGAGCGGCATTCGGGTAAACTCAGTTGATATGTATCAACCCACACATTTGGGGAAACAGGATAAGGGGAGTTTAGCAACCTATTCTTAAATAACTCTGCAGTGTCTGGAAAGGGTCTGTCCCCACATCTTCTCATAGCAGGACATTTCATTTTTTTTTTAATAATTTTTTTTTATTGCTTTTTTTCCAAGGTCAGAATGCATCGTCAATAACACAACAAAAGCGGTTTTACAGAAAAAAAGAAGAAATTAAATATAAGAAAATTCATTTTTCCAGATCTTTTTTCAAAATCAACTGGACTTCCCCACGTCTTCCATCCCCTGCTTTCTTTACAATAAACAATAAACAGCAAGTTGATACCTTGTTTCATGTGTTTTTGTACTTTCATCTAATTATAAACTCTAAAAATTTAAACTTTTCACAGTCATAACTTGATTTCCAGCATCATCAAATCTCAATGCTAAAGCATGTTTTTCCCAAAACTTAGCAAATTCTCAACATTCATATAACTTGTAATGTTTTTGAAGATAGTCCTTAAATTTTTTCCAATCCTCTTCCACTGCCTCTTCTCCCAGGTCTCGGATTCTGCCCGTCATTTCGGCTAGCTCCATGTAGTCCATCAGTTGCGTGTGCCACTCTTCCAGCGTGGGCAGCTCCTGTGCCTTCCAATATTTGGCTATAAGGATTCTTGCTGCTGTAGTTGCATAGCAGGACATTTCAGAGGACTATTTCATTCTGGCCTTTTTATTTCCACTCCTCTCGTGTCACTGCCAGCTTACGTTAAATTAACTATTTGCCCTTTTTCTGCATTCTGTCAAAATTTGAATTTTTCGATACTTGAAAGCAACTTCAAAACGTGGTTGGAAACAACCACCACTTCAGACTCTCATACATTCCAATAAATATGTGCATAGTCTTTATTTTATATCAGATATGCTAAGTGCTTCTTTTCACAGGTGGGGGGGATGCAGGGGGATGCATAACCCCAAACATTTTGTGAATCTAAGTTTAGCCTTATTGAGGGGCAGTATTTCAATATGCGGCAGCTAGACTGGTGACTGGGAGCGGCTGCCGAGACAATATAACACCGGTCTTGAAAGACCTACATTGGCTCCCAGTATGTTTCCGAGCACAAGTCAAAGTGTTGGTGCTGACCTTTAAAGCCCTAAACGGCCTCAGCCCAGTATACCTGAAGGAGCGTCTCCACCCCCATCGTTCAGCCCGGACGCTGAGGTCCAGCTCCGAGGGCCTTCTGGCGGTTCCCTCATTGCGAGAAGTGAGGCTACAGGGAACCAGGCAGAGGGCCTTCTCGGTAGTGGCGCCCGCCCTGTGGAATGCCCTCCCATCAGATGTCAAAGCGATAAACAACTACCTGACATTCAGAAGACATCTTAAGGCAGCCCTGTTCAGGGAAGTTTTTAATATGTGACATTTTAGTGTATTTTTCATCTTTGTTGGAAGCCGCCCAGAGTGGCTGGGGAAACCCAGCCAGATGGGTGGGGTACAAATAATAAATTATTATTATTATTATTATTAATATGAGTAGGAAAATGACAGTACCCCTAAACATTTTTTTAGGGAGGAAAAGCACTGGATATACTGATTTAATCCAAGTGGCACACAACAGAACATACTAGTCCAGTTATTGAGATAAATGTGCAGTCAAATGGCAAAACAGCACACTGGAGAAAACAAGCTCCTCCATCTTCCATTTGCCAGCCCTTTAGATATTTGAAGGTGGCTACCATATCTCGTCTCAGGCCATATCTTAGCCATAAACAGTTATCCAGGCTAAACATACTCAGTTCCATTAACTGTTCCTCATAAAGCTTGGTTTCCTGACCCTTAATCATCTTGGTTGCCCTCTGCACACGTTCAACATCCTGTCAACATCCTTTTTATTTTATTTTTTATTTTTATAATATTTTATTAAGTTTTATCAACAGAAAAGTTCAGAAAAATACAAAAACAGAAAAAAACAAAATTACAAAATACAAAAATACAAACATTAAACACAAAAAAGAAAAAGAAAAAACACATATAAAAGAAAACAAAACTCCCTCTTTTTTAATTTCTCATCTTTAGTAAACTTATTTTCTTGACTTCCTCACGCCTCCCTTTTTTGTATCCCTTTTAAAAATTGGTTCAGCAAATTCATATCCAATTTAGCTTATCTTATTATCAATTCCATCTTACATTTTACCTTGTTGCTAGAACCCCTTCAGTTCATTTCAACATCATCAGCATTCAAAAATTTTACAATATTTCTGTAAATAAGTTTAAAATTTCCTCCAATCTTCTTCCACACGCTCTTCTCCCTGGTCTCGAATTCTGCCAGTCATTTCCGCCATTTCCATATAGTCTATTAACATCCTTTTTAAACTGTGTTGTCCAGAACTGGACACAGTACTCCAGGTGTATTCTGATCAAGGCAAAAGAGAGCAAAACTATCACTTCCATCGATCGGAACACTATACAGTGGTACCTCGGGTTACATACGCTTCAGGTTACAGACTCCGCTAACCCAGAAATAGTGCTTCAGGTTAAGAACTTTGCTTCAGGATGAGAACAGAAATCGTGCTCCAGCGGCACGGCAGCAGCAGGAGGCCTCATTAGCTAAAGTGGTGCTTCAGGTTAAGAACAGTTTCAGGTTAAGTACGGACCTCCGGAACGAATTAAGTACTTAACCTGAGGTACCACTGTATTTCTGTTGATGCAGCCTAGAATAGCACTAGCTAGTCATCCAAGTCATTTACAAAGACGTTGAACAACCATGGGCCCAGGACAGAATTGTGTCGCAACCCCACTTACCACTTTTTTCCAGGATGGCAAGGAACTATTAGTGAGCAGTCTTTGGGTTCAGTCAGTCAACCAGCTACAAATCCACCTAAAAATGACCTCATCCAGACCACATTTTACCAGCTCCTCTGCAAGAATATCATGGCTGATTTTGTCAAAAGCCTTACTGAAAGCTCCTTCCACAGCATTCCCTTGCTCCCCCAAGCTTAATAAAAAAAAAAAATGGAAATGTGATTCATCTGGCATGACTTGGTTTTGAGAAACCTATGCTGGGTCTATTACTATCACTGCATCATTTTCTAAGTGCTAACAGACAGACTGTTGAGGATCTATCCTGGTATCAACATCAAGCTGAAGCATATGAAACCTGAGGTACCACTGTAAAAGGTAAGTGTGCAAGAATTTATGGTCACATATTAATGGTACAGTACGCATAGCTTCAATTTGCCAAAAAGTGTTCTTCCAAGTGCCCATCTTCAAAGAAGACCACTGGACACCATCCCACAGTGGCGTAGCGTGGGGGGTGCAGGGGGGGCGGCCGCACCGGGCGCAACATCTGGGGGTTAGGGTTAGGGGGCGCAAATCCACGGGTTAGGGGGTGCAAATCCACGGGTTAGGGGGCGCAAATTACTTGCCTTGCCCCGGGTGCTGACAACCCACGCTACGCCACTGCCATCCCATAATACTGGATGAGGGAACTGAAAACCAATTGTTGCAGTCCCAGTTATATATATGTAGTAGCATTTTCATAGCCCTTTCATGTTGGAAATCTCCTTTGACAGCTGTATGTACAGCTGGAAATTGTGGGTGGGTGTTTGGTTTAGGGTTTTGGATTTTACTTGTGTTTTGTTGGCCTGTTTTATTTATTTGTGAACCGCCCTGGGATCTTTACTGAGTAAAGGTGGCTTAGAAGTGCAGTCGATCAATCGACCGACCAATCAATCAATCAATCAATCAATGCTCTGTAAGAGTTGCTGCAGTGTGGCATTGACATTCACCCTGTAGTGAAGAATGTTGGTCAGCTTTATATTTAGTCTCCAGAGTTGGCTTGCACAAAATTACCGAAGCTATGAAAGCAGAAGAGTCATGAGATGCGGCTGGTTGGTACTACTGGTCCTTTAAAAAGAATGGTAGGGGTTGCCAAAATTCGCTTATCAATCCCATGTCCAGAGCAGATAAATGCCAGTGCCTGTGATACGGCGGGTCAATAAGGAATGCCAGCTTTGGATTGCAATAATACGTACAGGGCCACTGGGCTGAGGACAGAGCCAAGACAAAATTTGGAGATACACTATCAGAGCCAGAGTGGAACCTGATGCATTGTGGGTGAACAATCTGGACAGAGGCAACTCCAGGTGGTGGTTCATTTTCTGGGGGTCCAAGCATACTCCAATTCTCAACTAACATAGGGTCTCTCTTCAAGGTCACTGCCTCGTCTGGTCCACAGACCTCTGTCCTTCCAGATTAAGAGACTTGGTGATGGCAGCTGGCCCAAGGCATCCACAAAGCCTATCCACAAAGTAGCCAGGACTGTGGGTTTTGGTGGCTGGCTAGATCACAGTTCTGGTTGCCTGACAGAAATAGGGCATAATCTTTCTGCCCAGACTGGTGAAACAGAGACTCCCACCCCCTGAATTAGTCAATTGCATTCTGAAAACGAAAACAGGGGGGGAGGAACTGATCAGCTGGAGGAATGGAACAGAGTAAGGTGAGGCACAGTGGCGTAGCGTGGGGGGGTGCAGGGGGGGCCGGCCGCACCGGGCGCAACATCTGGGGGTTAGGGTTAGGGGGCGCAAATCCACGGGTTAGGGGGCGCAAATCCATGGGTTAGGGGGTGCAAATTACTTGCCTTGCCCCGGGTTCTGACAACCCACGCTACGCCACTGGTGAGGCAATAAGAATCACTTAGTTGTCAGAAATAGGAGATCATGAAGAATAATTGCGCAGGACCCTACTGTGTTCTGGGGGGAGAGAGGGAGGGAGGGAGGGAATCTCTCTCTCTCTGTGTGTGTGTGTGTAGATCTGTGCTTTGCAATAGGAAATGCTTTATTAGCTGGGAGTGGTGGAGAATAGCCAAGCAGGAAGAGGCAGTAATAAGAAACATTTTTAACTTCTCCCACCTCCAGAGCTTGCCAAACCACTGCTTTCAGAGCGAGAGGGAAAGTGCAGAGGGGACTGTAGAAAAGAATCCTGGCTCCTGCTCCCCATTTAATCAAGCCTGCTTTCGATACGCCGGCCTCCCTGGGATACGCTTTGCCAGGAAGGAGCTTCAGACTGAATCAGGGGACACTGCGCCTTTAAAGTTGGAAAATTCAGGAAGGTTCGCACGGTCATCGGAAAGGAGACCCATGTTTCTGTATCAGGCCAGGCATCCGAGAATGGTGAGGAGCTGCCCAGGGTGATCTAAATACATGCATCTGCTGGTGTTTTAAAAAAACAACAACACTTCAGACTTTGGTACCGAAGAAAACTTTTAGCCGAGGCCCGTTGAAAGCAGGAAGGCAGCAGGATACAGGACGTGCCTAAGCTTCACTCTCTTCCACCTACATAGACTTCTGGGTAAGTCGGATTCAATGTTTCTGGCATTTTCATTTTTACTTGAGGGTTGTTTTTTTTAAAAGAAGCTGTCAAGCAAAACAGGAATTTCTAAGATCCGATCTTTAGGCACCAGGCCCCTCATAAAAGAATGGAGAAAAGGTTGAAACGTATCACTACTGAAATCAAATTCCTAGCAGCATTTAGCATCTTCGGTTTTTTCTAGCCTGGCTCTCAGACAGGACAGACCAGCTCCCTTGAGCTCCTCCACAAAACCAACTGGCCATTGCTTGGACTCTTGTTGAGCTCAGCTCAGCTGGGGATTATGGCGAAATCCTTGGGCAAAAACGCCGCAAGGACGATGCTAGACAGCAGCACCAATTCGCGGAGAAAAATCGAAACAGATGTTTCCAGGGGTGGGTTAAAATATTTCATTTGTGGATCATGGGAATCTGGGGGGGGGGGTTGCCAGACCACTGGCAGTGAAAGCTGACCACAATAATAATTATGACTTTTTTATTTATACCCCGCCCATCTGGCTGGGTTTCCCCAGCCACTCTGGGTGGCTCCCAACAGAATATTAAAAACACAATAAAAGATCAGACATTAAAAACTTCCCTAAACAGATGTCTTCTAAAAGTCAGATAGTTGTTTATTTCCCTGACATCTGATGAGAGGGTTTCCACAGGGCGGGCGCCACTACTGAGAAGGCCCTCCGCCTGGTTCCCTATAATCTTACTTCTCACAGTGAAGGAACCTCCAGAAAGCCCTTGGAGCTGGACCTCAGGCTGAACGATGGGCGTGGAGATGCTCCTTCAGGTATAAGAGCAGCTGTAAGAGGATTGTAATGGGACGCGGGTGGCGCTGTGGGTTAAACCACAGAGCCTAGGACTTGCCATTCAGAAGGCCGGCGGTTCGAATCCCCGTGGCGGGGTGAGCTCCCATTGCACGGTCCCTGCTCCTGCCAACTTAGCAGTTCGAAAGCACGTCAAGTGCAAGTAGATAAATAGGTACCACTCTGGCGGGAAGGTAAACGGTGTTTCTGTGCGCTGCTCTGGTTCGCCAGAAGTGGCTTAGTCATGCTGGCCACATGACCTGGAAGCTGTTCGCCGGCTCCCTCGGCCAGTAAAGTGAGATGAGCACCGCAACCCCAGAGTCGGCCACGACTGGACCTAATGGTCAGGTGTCCCTTTACCTTTACCTTTTAAGAGGATTTATGGCAGTGGTGGAGAATCTTGTGCCTTCCAGATGTGTTTAGACAACAACACACATTGGCTTGGACCATTGGCCATGTTAGCTGGGCCTCATGGCAGCAGAGAGTCCCAACAACATGTAGAGGGTCACTGGCTCCCCCCCCCCCATTGCAGTGATTTTGTCTCTGTCTTCATCTGAAATTGATAGGCATGTCCGTTAAAAATATAGTTAGTGTAGCATTCTTGAACACAGTGAAAGGGCAACCTGACAAAGCACAGGATACAACTTTATTAATCCAGGTAGTATAGAGAAATTCTAATTTCCTAAATGACTGGTTCCTGAGGAAGCTACAGTTAAGTCAGCCACCACTGCAGATGTGAGTCGTTGCACAGGATTCAAAAGCGGAAGCCCTGTTCAAAGGCTTCCACCTGCACAATGGGGCTATTCCCCCCCTCTCCTCCCCCATGCGCCCCCCCCTAAAATTGGCTGGAGGCAGGGAAGAAGTCAGAAGAACCACCAGAACATTATGCAGGGAATGGAGAAGAGGATTGCTCCATCTGGCTATCAAACAATTGCCTTAGTGAGATGCTAAATTCCTCCCATGTTGCAGGAAGACAGAGCTGAAAGGAGGAGGTTGCAGGAGGATGGTAGTGGGTGGGGTAAGGGTTAAGCACTCCCCCCCGCCTCATTTTTCCACTTCAAATCATATCCTCCCCCTTCTGCTTTTGCAGCTGTTTGGCAAAGGCTCATATTCATAGGCCCAGGTTTGCGCCCCAATGTGTGGTTCCAGCTAGGAACAGGTGAATCTATCAATTTTGCTTTCTCTCAGTTTTCCTACCTTAAGTTCAATTCTCTGCATTTCCACACCAGTCTGTGAATTTATTTAAGTTTGCAAAAATTTGTTAGCGTCACGGTACAGATTTGCCCTAATAGTCACACCTTTATGCAATTTTGCCTAATACTGTACACATAACTTTTGTGAGCAAAAGCGAATCTCATTTTATTTCCGTTCATGACAACAGAAACTATGCCGTGATTTACCTGATTTCTACAATGCAAAACTGCGCATGCTCGGAGTATTTCTGCAAATCACATTTTCCTAGACCACTGGCCAGGCTGACTGGGGCTGATTAGAGTTGTAGTGTAGCAACATCTGGAGAGACACAAACATCTGGTCTAACACATCAGGAATGTAGACACCCTTGTAAAGTGTGGAATGGCAGGTGGGAATGTGAATTGTGTGCTTCACAACTAAAGTAATACACATGCCTATCTAAGGGAGCCCCTGTAAGGCCATTGGATCAGATCAGTTTATTTGTACCTAGCCATCACAGCTTCTCAAAACAAAAGTTTAGCAGTGTAAAAGTAGCACAAGATGACATCAGGCCTATTGAAGGCTTTCTATTCCCGCAGGCATTTTAACGAAATTCTGGTTTTATAGTTTTATCTGGTTTTTATCTTTTTGCACCCTGATTAGAGTTGATTATAATTAAGTGGCATATAAATTGTTCAGATAAGTAAATAAAACTCAGACCTGAGCAAAACTATTGCAGTAAGCCCACAATTTGCATGCATTTAACTTGTGCGCATTTAGCTTTACGCGCGTGGCAAAAATTTGTAAAGCAATTAAAAAGAGGTCAGAAAGGGTACAGGGTTCCAGGAAAAATGAGGTTTGGCTATACGCAGTGCTGTTTTTCTAGAAAAAGAGGTGCCGGAACTCACCATGAACGCCTCTCTTGTTCTCTAATAATGGCAATGGCGCCCACCTGACAGGTGCCAGAACTGAGTTCCAGAGAGTTCCTGCTGAAGAAAAAGCCCTGACTATACACGGTTTTGGCTTTAGATGCAATCCCCAGAACATAACCCCTGCATAAGTTGCTGGCTTCCTGTATATGCCATTACAGTGGTACCTCGGGTTACATACGCTTCAGGTTACATATGCTTCAGGTTACAGACTCCGCTAACCCAGAAACAGTACCTCGGGTTAAGAACTTTGCTTCAGGATGAGAACAGAAATCGTGCTCTGGTGGCGCAGCAGCAGCAGGAGGCCTCATTAGAGCCAGTGTGGTGTAGTGGTTAAGAGCGGTAGACTCGTAATCTGGGGAACCAGGTTCGCGTCTCTGCTCCTCCACATGCAGCTGCTGGGTGACCTTGGGCCAGTCACACTTCTTTGAAGTCTCTCAGCCCCACTCACCTCACAGAGTGTCTGTTGTGGGGGAGGAAGGGAAAGGAGAATGTGAGCCGCTTTGAGACTCCTTAAAGGGAGTGAAAGGTGGGATATCAAATCCAAACTCTTCTTCTTCTTCTAAAGTGGTGCTTCAGGTTAAGAACAGTTTCAGGTTAAGAACGGACCTCTGGAACGAATTAAGTACTTAACCCGAGGTACCACTGTAATGGCAATGGCGCCCATCTGAAAGGTTACCAGAACTGAGTTCCAGAGAGTTCCTGCTGAAGAAAAAGCCCTGACTATACACGGTTTTGGCTTTAGACGCAATCCCTGGAACATAACCCCTGCATAAGTTACGGGCTTCCTATATACAGTGGTGCCTCGCAAGACGAAAAGAATCCGTTCTGTGATTCTCTTCGTCTAGCGGTTTTTTCGTCTTGCGAAGCAAGCCCATTGACGGATTAGCGGATTAGCGCTATTAGCGGCTTTTAGCGGCTTGTCTGCTTATCGGATCAGCCGATAAGCGGCTTAGTGGCTTAGAAAAAGGGGGGGAGGGAAAAAACCCGCAGGAACTCGCAAGACATTTTCGTCTTGCAAAGCAAGCTCATAGGAGATTCGTTTTGCGAAGCACCTCCAAAACGGAAAACTCTTTCGTCTAGCGAGTTTTCCGTCTTGCGAGGCATTCGTCTTGCGGGGCACCACTGTATTCCATTAAATCTAAGGTCCAGACCAATGCAGTTGCAGCACTGCTTATGAACAAAATTGGCTCCCACTGACCCTGGGATCTCGACATTACTGATCAGCGATTCTCTCCCTCTTGCTGCCAGCCGGTTGACCCTCTCTGTAGGCTCCTCCTCCCTGTGCAAAGAAAATGTAAGCAGGAACTGAGGAACTCTGCGATGCAGGAGGCACTCACCCTTCTGCAAAAAAATTAGGAGAAATCATTTTGCAGGAGACGGTGCTGGATATGAAGAGTTGAACAGCTCTCTGCACCGAATTAATTTCATGGTCCTTGTAAATTGTTGCTTGGACATCCGTCTTTAGGGCACTGCATATTATTTTAATTGTCTAACCAGGGTGGTGCTGGGCTATCCAAGTTTCATTGCACAACTGAGATCAGTGCCTCGCCGGGATGCTATTTATGAATATGACTCAAGATTAGTAGTGGGCAAAATCTGTTAATTTGGGTTTCTCTGACCTGCTCATTTTTCTAGAGTAAAGTTCACTTCTACACATTTCCAAATTAGTTCAGGAGTTGTTGGAGAGGAGGGGGTTGTAGCTTGTTTTTAATCCCTATAAAAATTAACCAGCATTTTAGTGCGATTGTCTCCTAATACACACACTTTGCTGTCCAATTTCCCTCTAATATACACAAACCCATTTTGTGTAGTGTAATGCATTTTTGTGTGTAATTTCACTAATTTATGCATTTTGGTGTGCTATTTTCACGAATTTATGCATTTCATGCACACTTTAGCTCAGTATATGCTTTTTTGTACACATTACAGTGGTGCCTCGCAAGACGAAATTAATTCATTCCGCAAGTCTCTTCGTCTTGTGGTTTTTTCGTCTTGCGATGCACGGTTTCCCATAGGAATGCATTGAAAATCAATTAATGCGTTCCTAGGGAAACCGCCTTCAGACTGGGGGCTGGGGGGGGGACAAGGGCTTTTCTTCCCACCCCCAGCATTTTAAAAAACCCCGGGACAGCGAAGGACTTCTCCGCTGTCCGGGCGATCTTAAAATGCTGGCGGGCGGCATTTTAAAATCGCCCCGGGACAGCGGAGGACTTCTCCGCTGTCCGGGGCGATTTAAAAGCCCCTGGGAAGGCAGGCAGGGGGGACAAAGACTTTTGCCCCCCGCCAGCCTTCAGAAGAGGTCCTGGACCTCTTCTGAAGGCGGGTGGGGGGCGAAAGTCTTTGCTCCCCCCGCCTGCCTTCAAAAGCCCTCCAGGACAGGCAGGCAGGGGGGAGCAAAGACTTTCGCCCCCCGCCTGCCTTCAGAAGGTGTTCCCTCCCCCCCCCGCCCGGCTTCGGAGCACCGGGAGAAGCGATCTCCCCGCAGCCCCTTGCTTCAAAAGAGGTCCGGGGACAGCGGGGAAGAAGCGCTGCACTTCCCGCTGCCCCCGGACCTCTTTTGAAGCAAGGGGCTGCGGGGAGATCGCTTCTCCCCGCAAACCCTTGCTTCAAAAGAGGTCCGGGGGCAGCGGGAAGCGCTTCCCGCTGTCCCCGGACCTGGGGCTGCGGGGAGAAGATCGCTTCTCCCCGCCGCCCCTTGCTTCAAAAGAGAAGACCCGCTGTCCCCGGGGCAAGCTTCGTTTTGCGAAGCAAGCCCATAGGGAAATTCATCTTGCGAGGCAACTCGAAAACGAAAAAACCTTTCGTTTTGCGAGTTTTTCGTCTCGCGAGGCGTTCGTCTTGCGGGGTACCACTGTACTAGGCTGGAGAAGTGCACTGTAAGATTTGGAAAAGTGTGGATTTAAAGGAATGGCTATCACATTCATCCGGTACTATACCAGCTGCACTGGCTCCCGGTGGAGTACAGGATCAGGTTTAAGGTGCTGGTTTTAACCTTTAAAGCCCTATACGGCCTAGGACCCTCGTACCTACGGGACCGCCTCTCCTGGTATGTCCCACAGAGGAACTTACGGTCTGCAAATAAAAACATCCTGAAGGTCCCAGGCCACAGAGAGGTTAGGCTGGCCTCAACTAGAGCCAGGGCTTTCGACTGTGGCTCCAATCTGGTGGAACACTCTGTCACAAGAGACTAGGGCCCTGCGGGACTTGACATCGTTCCGCAGCCTGACTCCCTCCTCTGGCAATCTGCACAGAATTAACGGTTGCCATCAATTTGATTTTAATTAATTTTTATAATGAAATGTTTTTAGAATGTTAGATTATTTGATTGTTGTTAGCCGCCCTGAGCCTGGCTTCGGCTGGGGAGGGCGGGATATAAATAAAATTTATTACTATATTATTATTATGTTTCAGATCATGTACTGTTTCAAGAAATAAGAATTTAGGTAGGCTTGCCTTGAAATGCAATCTGAATAAAACATCCAACATTTCTCCAATGAAATTAGGGTCATCCTATTCAATACTACTACTACTACTACTACTACTACTACTAATAATAATAATAATAATAATAATAATATTTATACCCCGTCCATCTGACTGACCACTTTGGGCAGCTTTTGATATATAAAAACATAATAAAACATTAAACGTTAAAAAAACTTCTGTATACAGGACTGCCTTTAGATGTCTTCTAATGGTTGTATAGTTAATTATCGCCTTGGCTCAGGGGTTGCATAACTCCATACCCTCCAACGTTTCTCAGATGGAAACATCCTAAGGAAAAGCGGGACATTCCAGGATCAACTCAGAAAGCGGGACAGCTTCTGTAAATCTGGGACTGTCCCGGGAAAAATGGAGACATTTGGAGTGTCTGTAGAATTGTAAGTGCAAACACACATACACTCATCTCGCAACAGTGAATTATGAAAGTTCATTGTGCCGATTTCTGAGTTGTGTTGCTGTGCGGCCCAGACATGGGGAGCCTGATGTTGTTGAACTTGGATAAGCCACAATCAGTATAGTCAAAGGCAAGGGATGATGGAAGTTGGAGCCAACAGCATCTGGAACACAGCTTTCCGCAACTCAAAAGGGTAAAAAATGTTCAGTGGTACCTCGGTTTACGAACTTAATCCTTTCCGGAAGTCCATTCTTAAACCGAAACTGTTCTTAAACCGAGGCGTGCTTTTCCTAATGAGGCCTCCCGCCACCGGTGCCCTTCCACCATTTGGATTCTGTTCTTAGACTGAGGTAAAGTTCACAAACCAGGACGCTACTTCCAGTTTGGCGGAGTTCATAAACCGAATAGTTTGTGAACAGCGCTGTTCTTAAACCGAGGTACCACTGTACTTTTAAAATGTGTGGTGAGATTTTCATGCATTTTGTAAAAAAAATTAGGAAGCCAGCTGAAATGACAATACCTGTGAGGTAATCTCTATTTTTTTCCAATTTTTTTTATTGATTTTCACAAACACACCAACAAATAAACAAAGAAACATAAATCATAACCTTAAGACTAATCATGTTAACATTGTTAAGTGACTTCCTCATATCTCCCTAGTTGAATTTCAATGCATATCATTTTAACGGTTTTCCAAATCAAAATTCTTGTAATCTTAACTTGATCACTTAACATCTTTCTTTCTTATCAATTCAGCATTAAACATATTAATTCATCACATTACATATATAAATCAAGCCTATTTGGTACTTGCAAGCTTTTTCCAATTAATTTAACTAAATAATCATTAAATTTCTTCCATTCTTCCTGGTACTCCTCCTCATTCTGGTCACAGACTCTTCCGGTCAGGTCAGCTAGCTCCAAAAAATCCATCATCTTCATCTGCCATACTTCCACAGTTGGTACTTCTTGCATTTTCCATTTCTTAGCTAGTAAAATTTGAGCAGCAGTTGTGACATACAAAAATAATTTAACATCTTTCTTGGGCAATTCTAAACCTGTTAACCTGTGAGGTAAACTCTAGGTGTCCTCTTAGGCCACCTACATTTTAAGGGCACTATGATACCACTTTAAACAGTTGTGTCTTCTTCTCCCCCAAAGAACTCTGGGAGCTGTAGTTTTGTGGATGCTGAGAATGGTTAGGAGGTCCCTATTTCCTCCCAGAGCTGTGGCTGGTGTAATAATAAATCCCTCTTCACAGGAAACTCTGAGAGTTGTAGCGCTGTTAGCGGAAGAGGGGCCTTCCGAAAGCTCTCAAGAACAACTCCCAGAATTGGTTGGGGGAAGCCATGACTGTTTAACGTGGCATCGTAGCACCTTAAAAGCATGGTGCGGATGTGACTTTAGGTTGAGAATCTGTCACCCAGTTGTGTACACTTCACTCCATCACAGGCACTCGGTTTTTAAAAATAGCTGGTCATTGCAGGGAGGACTGCACCCGTGGGAAATTCTCCAGCCCCTAACCTTGAAACAAGGCCAAATATCATCCTTGAAGTCACACACCCTGGATTTATTTTTTTCATTTAAAAAAGGAACCAAGCCATGAGTACTATTTTGGCCTTCAAAAAGCAGAACCAACAAATGCGTTGGAGGTTTCCAGCCACAGAATCGTACTTGGCGTTTCTAGAGGACTTTTCTTCTTATCATCTTCTCAGCAATCCTTACAAAGATCCTACAACGAGTATTATACTCGTGACATATTACAGATTGGGATTGGGGCAGAAGCAGCCAGCCAAGAAACGGGGGCAGGTCAGGGGCTGCATTGCTGACTTAGTTTGCCAACACCGCACACCACTTCCGTTAATAATAATAATATAATAATAATTTATTATTTATACCCCAGCCACTCTGGGTGGCTTCCAACAGAATATTAAAATACAATAATCTATTAAACATTAAAAGCTTCCCGAAACAGGGCTGCCTTCAGATGTCTTCTAAAAGCCTGGTAGTTGTTGTTCTCTTTGACATCTGGTGGGAGGGCGTTCCACAGGGCGGGTGCCACTACCGAGAAGGCCCTCTGCCTGGTTCCCTGTAACTTGGCTTCTCTCAGCAAGGGAACCACCAGAAGGAAATATACTCGGAGTTGAGTGTGAATTTCATGCTCTTTATTCAGCTCATAGTAGCAATGAATGAAACTTTCCCTAAAATGTCTAGCTATATACAGCATACACATTATTTACACAATGGGCCCCGTGTGATTGGCTAATTCCAGGCTGCTCCTATAGGCCAATCAGGTTGCGGATTCACTTCCTCCAGAAGCCTGATTGGCTGCTCCTGCAGGCCAATCAGGTTGCGGATTCGCCTTCTCCAGAAGTCTGATTGGCCTCTCCTGCATGCCAATCAGGTCGCTGAATCACTTCCACCTGGAGCTGGATTGGGTGGCTCCTGTGGACCAATCAGACTGCTGCATTCTGGATCCTATTGTTCTAGGATTCAGCTCAGTACATAACATGTAGCGTTCATTCTGATTTGTTTGTGGGGAGGTTATATGATGTTGTGTCGAGCACGTGTCATCCCACACTTTTTAGTGCTTTTTCCCATCACTTTCCTTATAGCAAAATCTGGGCGTGGGTTTGGATATGTGCGGGGGTGGGGATTGTTTGTTACACAAGAGTGCCAAGTCAACTTTCATTGTGCCGTCCGAATTACCCACTATGTGGCTGAATCCCAACAGCGACAAAGGTACAAAGAGGAGGTCCTGTGAGTGTGGAAATGGGGATCCGTTCCCGTAAGCAAGCTGGCAAGCAGGAAATGTGGCTTACGAGGAAACCTGCCAAATTCTGCCTGCGGTGGAGCAACTGTGCAATTGCTTCACCATGCGGTCGGCTCACAAGCCTCAAACCGCAATGACCGCTGCATTTTTTCTGGTGTGTGGCTTCAGTGCACCCTGAAGGTGACCACATCAGCACATGCCAAATGTTAGCACCCGTTCCATTCAGCAGCAAAATCCTGCACTGGCAGCAAGTTCCGACTTGAATAATCAGTTCCACTTCCTGCTCAGCTTCATGTCATTTAAGGGGTTTTTAAATGTCAAAAACGATGACCGTACGATGAGCCCTGCTGAATTGGAACAAGGGTCATTCTAGTGCAGTATCCTGCGTCCCATGCAATGGCCAACCAAATATCTCTGGAAAGCTCACTGGCAGGGCATGAGGGCAATAATGGCCCTCTCCTGCTTTTGTTCCCAACAACTGGCCTTCAGAGGCACACTGAATTGGGGGGGGGGGGTTCATTTACCTGTCAGGGACGCGGGTGGCGCTGTGGTCCAAACCACAGAGCCTAGGGCTTGCCGATCGGAAGGTCGGCGGTTCGAATACCCGCGACAGAGTGAACTCCTATTGCTCGGTCCCTGCTCCTGCCCACCTAGCAGTTCAAAAGCACGTCAAAGTGCAAGTAGATAAATAGGTACCGCTCCAGCGGGAAGGTAAACAGCGTTTGCGTGCGCTGCTCTGGTTCGCCAGAAGCGGCTTAGTCATGCTATCCACATGACCCGGAAGCTGTCTGCAGACAAACGCCAGCGCCCTCGGCCTATAGAGCGAGATGAGCGTGCAACCCCAGAGTCATCCACGACTGGACCTAACGGTCAGGGGTACCTTTACCTTTACCTTTATTTACCTGTCATGACCAAGAAGAACCATTGGTAGAGCTATACTCCATGCATTTGTCTGTTGTTGTTGTTGTTTAGTCATTTAGTCGTGTCTGACTCTTTGTGATTCCATGGACCAGAGCACGACAGGCACTCCTGTCTTCCACTGCCTCCCGCAGTTTAGTCAAACTCATGCTGGTAGCTTCGAGAACACTATCCAACCATCTCGTCCTCTGTCGTCCCCTTCTCCTTGTGCCCTCCATCTTTCCCAACATCAGGGTCTTTTCCAGGGAGTCTTCTCTTCTCATGAGGTGGCCAAAGTATTGGAGCCTCAGCTTCAGGAACTGTCCTTCCAGTGAGCACTCAGGGCTGATTTCCTTAAGAATGGATAGGTTTGATCTTCTTGCAGTCCATGGGACTCTCAAGAGTCTCCTCCAGCACCATAATTCAAAAGCATCAATTCTTCGGCGATCAGCCTTCTTTATAGTCCAGCTCTCACTTCCATACATCACTACTGGGAAAACCATAGCTTTAACTATACGGATGTCTCTGCTTTTTAAGATGCTGTCTAGGTTTGTCATTGCTTTTCTCCCAAGAAGCAGGCGTCTTTTAATTTTGTGGCTGCTGTCACCATCTGCAGTGATATAGTGACCAAAAATACAGGTATTCGGTTCCCATTAGCATGCAATAGATGACTGGGATTATCAGATAGATAGATAGATAGATAGATAGATAGATAGATAGACCATTGAAGTGATGCTATGGCAATCCATTCAAAAGCTGTTAAGTGCACACACATACACTATTATTATATTTGCTGTCATAGCTACGGCATCCTTTATCCCCTCCTGCAAGAACCGCCCATGCCAGGGCACGGGAAATCCCACTTCCTGACTGCTGGAGATTCTGCACAGTCCCCTTCCAGTGTGTTAGCCCTGAAGAGGCCCTGGGCCTTGTTCTGGCAGCTTGTGGCAAAAAGCATGCTTGTTAGTAGAACATGGGACGATTAAGCAGATGTAATGAAAAAATAAATACATTACAGTAAGTTCTTTTAATTGGCAAATCCGAAGGTGCAGTAAACATTCGCCCTTGTGGCTATATAAATAGAAATATTTATTTAATGTCATAAAAAGGGAAGGGGAGAGAAAGAGAGAGATGCTGCATTCCTGTTATCCACTTGTACCAGATTGCTATTGCTCACCCTTCTGCCTCAGGGTGAATTTGCAGAAGTCAATACCTGAGGTTGACAGGTTCTGAGCTAGGCGGCTCCCTGGCTGCACACAGATTGGTCCAGGAAAATTAACTTGAGACTGGATGAAGAGCTGCCACCAATCATTTGTGGACAGTAGGCTACAGGATGAGATATCTTTATTTTAACAATTATTCTTATTGATTTTTCAAGTTTCGATACATAATATGTAAATGAGAAGAAAACACATTCAATAACATGAACTACATAGTAAGGTACTGTAAGAATACGATGTGATTTCACCTGGTTTGGGACCAGAACTCATTCCTGTTTAGGGAAGCTTTTAATGTTTGATGCGTTACTGTATTTTCATATTTTGTTGGAAACCGCCCAGAGTGGCTGGGGAAGCCCAGCCAGATGGGCAGGGTATAAATAAATTATCATCATCATCATCATTGGCTGCATCCACATAAAACGCTGGCCATAAATCATGGTTGGGGAACTTATTCTACACACAACCTACACACTGGGACGTGCAGGTCAGGCAGTCCACACTTTACTCCTCCCTTTCTAGCGTGGGGAAACAAACTTAAGAGTGGCTGGCTGACTGCTACAAACCAGCACTCATTGGTTTTTATCTCCAGATGTAACACAAACGGAAGCCAAGGTTTGTTCTTGTTTTCCAGCTCACATGGCATGCTTGGAGGAATCAGATAGCAAGTGCTGGTTTGCACGTAATAGCAAGCCATCAGCTCCATTATATGTTTCCCCACTCCAGAAAGGGTGGAGCAAAGTGAGGACTGCTCAAAGCGCATTCACAAGCACAGACTGACTGACTGACTTCCCTAATATTGGTTTATTGCCAGTGTTACAGCCAAACTTGATGGTTGTCAGAATGTGCTGTGGCAATGCGTTTTGTGGGCCCATGTGCAGAGCTGGAGAAGCAATTCAATTGTGTTTGCCTTTCGGTGAGAAACTACCCAATCTGTGCTTCTCGAATCAATGTGCAAACCGAAACACAGCTATCTTTCAAAATCTGCATGTCTGCAAATTTTGCAGTGTGGTTCTCTAGCCAACCAACGAATACAAAAATACATATACTGGGGGGAAATGTGTGTAAAATGCATATATTAGTGAAAATAACATACAAAAATGCCCTTTACAGGAAGTTGCTTTCAAAAACGTGTACATTAGTAAAAACTGCCTACAAATATGTGGTTATTAAGAGAAATTCACATTGAAATACTAACAATTTTTCACGAGCAGTTTTTATCTTTTAAAAAAATCACAAATTGCTGCAGGAAAGTGAGAGAATTGAATTTATGATGGGAAAAATGCAAAACTTAAAGAATCCAAATGGACAGATTCTTCATCCCTACCCATATGTTATTTGCCACAAAATTTGTGACAGTGAGTTTCCTCTGTAGTTTCCTTTGGCTTGACAGAGGGCAAAACAGTATGCACACAACTTTTCACCTATCTCCTCCTCTGTACAAGGGCTGTAAAAAAGACACAGGTGGCCCTGTGGTCTAAACCACGGAGCCTGTTAAGCTTGCTGATCGGAAGGTCAGTGGTTCAAATCCCAGCGACGGGGTGAGCTCCCGTTGCTCTGTCCCAGCTCCTGCCAACCTAGCAGTTCGAAAGCACACCAGTGCAAGTAGATCAGGCATGTCCAAAGTCCATTTTGGGGGGCTTATCCGGCCTGCCAGTCGGTTTAATCCAGCCCCTGTGGCAGTTTATTTCCTGGGGTAAAAAACCTCCACAATTTCAACCCTTAAAAAAAGTTCAACAACTTTGGGCTAAAATCATAAAAAGCTCAACAACTTCAGTCCTAAAAAAAGGATTTGGTTGGCTCTTTGGTCGGCCCTCACGGCCCTTCACTTCATCAAATATGGCCCTCTTTGAAAAAAGTTTGGGCACCACTGAAGTAGATAAATAGTCAGGAAGGTAAACGGCATTCCTGTGCGCTGTGGGTTCCATTATGGGGTCATGTTGTGCCAGAAGCGGTTTAGTCATGCCGGCTACATGACCCGGAAAGCTGTTTGTGGACAAACACCGGCTCCCTCAGCCTGAAAGCAAGATGAACACCACAACCCTATAGTCGCCTTTGACTGGACTTAACTGTCCAGGGGTCCTTTACCTTTTTTAATGGGCTGCGATGGAGCCAATTTATAGAAATGCTCGATTTGACGATTCCCTGGTCTCATCCAAGAAGGATCTGGAGAGCAGTAGACACGAGAAGGCGCCTCTTTGGCGCATCCTCCAGAGACTTTGATGCAGACAGTGTCTATGAGAACTAGAGATCAGGCCAGTTGTGAAATGACGAGGTCACAAGGTTCCCCACCCCGGACAGAAAAATCTGGGATTCAGCAGCTGGAGCAAAGGCAATGCTGAAGTGTTGTAGCTGCCGGGCTGTCCCAGAGGATGAAAATGAGCAGAAATAGAGAACAGAGTGGGAGGAAAGATGATAGACAGAAAATGTCTCTATTGAGCATCCAGTCTGATTTGTCAGCGGGGCAGTTGTACGACAATGAGTATTTATCCTGATTTATGTTTACATACATTCCCATTAATCATTTGTTCCTCCCACACTTTCCAGGCCGCAAAAAGGCCAATTCTCTTTTAAAGTGGATTTGTTGTGCTGGGGAAACAGAGCCCTTTAATCCATAATTGCCTGTGCAAAGCTCTGGCATGCACCTGAATCTTGCAAAAAGAGTCACAGTCTGGAGGTACACTTGAGTGATGGAGGAATGCATTCAAAGGTGTGGAATGAACTAATTGTTATGGAAGGCGTATAACAGTCCTGCTGCAAGCAGATCAAATGGATGCTCATGGTTGTATAACCAGTGCTATTTTTTAAAGAAAAAGAGGTGCCAGAACTCACCATGAATGCGTCCCTTGTCCTCTTATAACATACCCTCCAACATTTCTCTGATGAAAATATGGATGGCCTAAGGCAGGCATGAGGGACGCGGGTGGCGCTGTGGGTTAAACCACAGAACCTAGGACTTGCTGATCAGAAGGTCGGTGGTTCAAATCCCCGCAACGGGGTGAGCTCCTGTTGCTCGGTCCCTGCTCCTGCCAACCTAGCAGTTTGAAAGCACGTCAAGTGCAAGTAGATAAATAGGTACCGCTCTGGCGGGAAGGTAAACGGCGTTTCCGTGCGCTGCTCTGGTTCGCCAGAAGCGGCTTAGTCATGCTGGCCACATGACCCGGAAGCTGTATGCCGGCTCCCTCGGCCAATAAAGCGAGATGAGCGCCGCAACCCCAGAGTCGGTCACGACTGGACCTAATGGTCAGGGGTCCCCACTTCCAGGGTCTAATTTGTCCCTAATCCTAAAAAAACCTCCACAACTTCAACCCTAAAAGAAGGTCAGCAACTTCAATCCTAAAAAATAGGTCAACAACTTTGGTCGGCCCTCATGCATGTTCATTTCATCAAATCTGGCCCTCTTTTAAAAAAGTTTGGATACCCCTGGCTTAAGGAAAAGCGGGACATTCTGGGATCAAATCAGAAACCAGGGCTGCTTTTGTAAATCTAGGACTGCCCCTGGAAAACAGGGACACTTGGAAGGTCTGTTATAATGGCAACGGTGCCCACCTGAGAGGTTCCGGAAATGTGTTCCTGCAAGTTCCGGCTGAAAAAAGCCCTGTGTATAACCTCCATGTAAACAAACCAGAACAAATGCTCAATCTAACCTCTGTATATGCTTTGGGCAAGCAAATCAAGTTGCATGCTCAGTAAACAGGTTGTCTGGAGGAGCCCAAAGACTGAAATGGGGGGGGGGGTGTTGTGCCAGAGAAGAGAGGGGAGGACCAGCTCTCGATACAGACATCTGATTTGCAAGGAGCCAACATTCCCTTTGTACAGGATCTTGATCTTAGTCTTCCTTTCTGATATCACTATTTACAGGCCAATGTTCTCTGAGCTTTAGCCTCAACTTCCCCTCCACCGGCAAAAACAAAGCAAGCTGTTTCTGGGGGAGTTTCTATTCTTCCAAGGCTGGAGCCGTGCAGCATATGCCTTTCTCTGATAGATCTTTGCAGACTGGTTGAGCTCCCTTTGCTTGCATATCTCCCTTTCCACCCCCAAACATCAAGGACAGAATCTAAACAATCTTGATTCCTGTCCGGGCTGCAACGCCCTGGCTACACACTGGAATTCTTGAATAGCAGGAAGCTGAGTGGTGACTTGTTTATGCTAGGAATTTGTGGGCGACACAGGACAAGAACGGTCTCAGACTCTCAGGACCCAAATTTTGCCTGTATTGACGAAGGGGAAGCTTGCAGGAATTGGAAGGGGCATGGGTGAGGTCAAGACTCCCATGGGTTTAGCTTGGCAAGAGTTTCTGTTTCACAAGGAAATGAAGAAACAAGCAATCCAAAAAAACAAAACAGAAAAGCCCACCCAACCGCCTTCCCACTCCTGTCTCTTCAGTGGAGCAGCTGGAACATTTCTGGATTCCTGCAAAGAGTATTTTTATGTTAGTGATAAGCCTGCGACAAAACCCCTGAGTCCCTGAAATCAACAGCTGGCCTCAGCTCATGGAGATACAGAAGGGACAGCTTGGAGCACAGCCAGGCAGCGTAGCACAAAAAAGAATCCAATCGCTCAACAGTGCAGGATGAACTCAGCATCCTTTGAGGCCAGATCTTTCCAAGAAGCAAAATTAGAAGCTCTTCTCTCCTTTAAAAACAACAAAACTGAAAACCAGTACAGTGGTACCTGGAGTCAAACGGAATCCGTTCCGGAAGTCTGTTCAACTTCCAAAACCAAGGTGCAGCTTCCGATTGGCTGCAGGAAGTTCCTGCAGCCAATCAGAAGCCGTGGAAGCCCGGTCGGACGTTCGGGTTCCAAAGAACGTTCGCAAACCGGAACACCGGTTCGCAGCATTTGGGAGCCAAAACGTTTGACTTGCAAGGTGTTTGGGATCCAAGGTACGACTGTATATCCACAATTGCAGCTCAGAACACTCCCCATGTGATGGGCAGGTTTTCTAATTTAGCACACCATCATCTCCAGATAGGGTTTTATCATGAAGAGTCAGTGAATAGAAGACAGTGGCTGCTCAAAAGCCTGCCTTCTCTTTGCAGACCTACCTGCAGAATAGCTCCCTGCTCAACACCTTTGTGCTGAACATGAACGACGAGAAGTGCTGTTCTCATTTGGACAAGACATCCTGTTCTCTGAAGGATGCCTTCTTGCTTCTAATAGTGACCTGATTCTTCTGGTTAACTGTGCTGGCATCCTCTAGTCCCCCACAGCACTGCAGCCTGCCTTCAGCCAGCCTGCCCAAGATGGAGCCCGGTCTTCCTTTTTCCTTCTTCCTAGAACACTCACTAAAAACTCTCTTGTCCTGTCACCTCATACCCTGCCAACCTTCCAAACTCCCAGTCTCTGTTCACACCTCAAGGCAAGGGGGAAGGAGAGTTCTCTTGCATTACTAGTGGCTCTCAAAGGCCCTGTATTTTTTTCGTAATGGTCCTAGCTTGGCCAGGTCATTTTGCATAGGCTTGCTCAGGAATTCCTCTGCACCTTGTCTTTCTCCTTTCATACCCCAAATAATCAAAATCCTACCATTTATTAATTTCTAGGATTTAGGGGGTACCACCCCCAAATCTATAAGTATGCAGTCGTACCTTGGAAGTCAAACAGAATCCGTTCCGGAAGTCCATTTGACTTCCCAAACGTTTGGAAACCAAAGCACAGCTTCTGAATGGCTGCAGGTAGCTCCTGCAGCCAACCGGAATCTGCGGAAGCCCCATCAGACGTTTGGCTACCAAAAATAGTTCGCAAACTGGAACAGTCATTTCCGGGTTTGCGGCGTTCAGGAGCCAAAACGTTCGCCTTGCAAGGCCTTTGGGATCCAAGGTACGACTGTATAACACTATGGTCAGTGTTCCCCATCAGTTCAACAAGACTCAACTTCGCACACCAGGTCCTGAGAGATTAAGACTGTGGTCCCCTCCCCTCCGTTTGGTTCCATGCCCCACATATTCTAGGGCAGACATCTGAAGGCAGCCCTGTTTAGGGAAGCTTTTAATGTTTGATGTATCACTGTATTTTAATATTTGGTTGGAAGCCGCCCAGAGTGGCTGGGGAAGCCCAGCCAGATAGGCGGAGTATAAATAATAATAATAATTAATAATAATAATAATAATAATAATTATTATTATTATTATTATTATTATTATTATTATTATTATTATTACTGAATACATTTAAAAATAGGTAAATGTATAAATCTCCATGTAGCATATCTTTGGTGAGACAAATGCTGTTATCCTATGTGTCTGAAATGTTCTTCCAGGATCCCCTTCCTTAACTCATTCTGCCCTTTTTGTAGAGACAATGCGGCAAAGAGCTATCGCTGGCCTTTTCGTGGCCATCATGAGCCTCCCAAGAAACATGGAGGCGGCTGGAGGAAAAGGTGAGTGGGAGAAAGTTGTGTCAGGCAGAGTGGGGAGAGGCACAGACTTTAGCACTGGGACCACTTGCAAAAACAGCTGTTTGCCAAAGAGGCTGCTGTTTCTTAGAAACACTTAGCTTCAGGACCAAGCCTCACTGAAGCAGTGATCTGTTGGCCTGAGTAGCTACAGCTGCTAAGGATACTCCCCAAATCAGCATATTTTATATTCAAGATCCTGTCCTTATTTTCAACAGAGATATGTTGGAGAGTATGTAGTAGATGGTCTTGCAGTCTCACCTGGGGGGAAACTGATCACACCTAGACTTTCTGAGTCTTAGCAAGGGTGCTCTATCAAGCGCTTGGTCCTACTGTATGTACCACTTTCATTGTTCCTGCCTCCGGGACCTTTTAAACAGAATACTGAGCATATTGTGGCTGTAGTGTTCTTTGGTTGGGCTAGGAGCATGGACAAGGGCGTAGGAAGGGAGGTGCGGTGGAGGTGACATGCCCCAGGTGCCATCTCGGGAGGAGGGGACAAAATCCCCCCTGAACAAATTGCATCGGCACGCTGCAGTCAGCCCCCCGCCGGGAGGATTGCACCGCCTCACTGCGATCGGACCTCACCCCTGGAGGATTGCGCTGAAGTGTCAGTCCAACAGGGCCCAGGCAGGAAACTGGGCTAGGTCAAGCACAGGGTAACAGGCAGGTTCCAGCAAGCAGCAATGTTGAATGTGGGGCAGGGTCCGGCAGCCTTTTGTCTCTGACGGGGTAACGGCCGGTCCTGATCCCCCGGTGACTCACCTCCCTGTCTCGCCTGAAGGTGAGCACTCCTCCTGCGAGTACTCAGGTCTCTCCTTCTCTCAGACCTCAGTCTCTGCAGCTCGGGAGATGTCGGTGGGTTACTAGACCCAGGGGCCGCCTCAGCCTCTCCTGACCCAACTGGTAGTGGAGCAGCTGTAAGTGAGGCAACGAGGTAATCTAGAGCCAGGGCAGGCTCAGGCCCCTGACTTGGCTCAGCTGATTGCAGGGGAATTTTTACTAATGTGTATGCATTTTATGCAGACTTTCCCTGAATTTTTACGTTTTTGTACATGTAATTTGGCTGGGGAGCTGCATCCCAAAATTCAGAGACGTGTAGATTTCAAAGGCTAGCTGTGATTCAGTTTGCACATCTTGTTTTGGAAAATACAAATCAGGTAGGTTTGTGGCAAAATCTGAACCACGTTTCTCCATCATCCTGACTGGGCAGGGAAGAATCAAGGCTCAAACATCAGGGGGAAACGCTGTCCTTCTTTTGTCTTCCTGCAGATCTGGTGAACTGTGTGTGTGAACAACCAAACTGTCTCAATAGCACTTGTACAGGGAAGCTGTGTTTTGTGAGCAAGCATCTGACCGAAGGGGTAATGATCCACAAGAAAGGATGCCTTCAATCCATGTCTGAGTTCTGCAGAGGCTCCCACACGACAAATACTGCCATAATATGTTGCTCAACCGACATGTGTAATTTGAATCGCACCATCCAGTTACCAGGTACAGCTATGCTTTCTCTTGCAGGGACCTAGCCTCGAGGATTATTACATAGCTGTTAACCGTCCCTTATTTGGCGGGAAAGTCCCTTATCCCAGCGCTGTGTCCCGCTGCTGTCCCCAATTGATGATGTCCCTTACATTTCCCGGGTTTCAAAGGAAGCAGCTCCTCTCCCTCCTCCCTGCCAGCCAGGGAGGAGGGAGGCTCCAACTGTGTTGCTTGGCTGCGTTGCTCACCCAATAAGGAGTCTGAGAACGACTCGGGGGGTGGAGCTTGCATGCCTTGTGCCAGTCAAATCGGCCGCGTTGCCTGGGGACTCGCCTTTGCTCAGCGCTTCCCAGCGGAGAGGTGACGGTGGTTTTCCTTGCTGCATCCCCTTTGTTGGGTTGCTGCACTGTGGGAACCACGGCTTGAAGCTTCGTTTGGCTGCCTTTGGCTCGGAGGGGCTCAGAAGTTGAACATACCTGTGCTCGGAAAATCCCTTATTTTGGCTGCTGATCCCTTATTTTCGAGGCTGCTGGTCCCTTATTTTCAAATCTGTAAGTTGACAGCTATGGATTATTATTAGCTCCCATAGGTAGGAGATCCCACAGGTAGCAGCTGGATTCCCATTTGATTGGAGTGAATGTCTGTCGTCCATTGAAGGTGGGGAGCAGGAAAAAAACTTAAACACATAGCAGAGTTTCCAAAAAATAGACAAAGAGGTAATTGTACTTCATCCAGCAGAACTTTACTGATACTGAAGGTAAATGAACATAATGAAGAGAAGAAGAAGAAGAGTTTGGATTTGATATCCCGCCTTTCACTCCCCTTCAGGAGTCTCAAAGCGGCTAACAATCTCCTTTCCCTTCCTCCCCCACAACAAACACTCTGTGAGGTGAGTGGGGCTGAGAGACTTCAAAGAAGTGTGACTGGCCCAAGGTCACCCAGCAGCTGCATGTGGAGGAGCGGAGATGCGAACCCGGTTACCCAGATTACGTGACTACCGCTCTTAACCACTACACCACACTGGCTCTCTGGTCACAAATCTAATGGTCACAAATCCAGTACATTCAGGATTGGCATGGTCCATAAAAATCCAGTTGCAGCAAAAAACAATAAAACTTATAAATTGATAATAAGGCTTAACCTTAACACTAAGCATACAGAACAGAACACCAGAACAAAGAGGTAGAAAGTGAATGAGACCCCTGCTTCTCCTGGTCTTACTATTATAGTCAGTACGACCTTGACTGAAACATAACAGAACCAATTCAAACCAGCTATCTATAGCTTCCCAGAGAAATAACCCATCAGAAACCTTCTTCCTGTTTCTCTCACATAGAAATAAACCTTCTAGAACAGTCCTAAACTAATCAGAATAGGAAAGATCTCTATATATCAGATCAATACTTTCTGTACTAGGATGTAAGGAAGGGGAAGGTACATTTTACCACATGTGGTGGGATTACAAGAATATTTTTTTTAAAAAAGGGAAATTATATACAGGGTGAGTCTTTTAAAAGAGGCCCCATGGAACATGTGTACTCTGTATCCACGGGGCCTCTTTTAAAGGACTCACCCTGTACAATGAATTGAAAAAAAATATGTTTAAAATAACATTTGTTTTTTTAAAAAACCAGAAGCTTTTTTTGTTAGCTATTTTAGGACAAGAGTTGTCGAAAGAAAAACGGACATTATATATGTATGCTACAACAGCAGCAAGAATATTAATGGCACAAAACTAGAAGGCCAGAAAGGATGCGGGTGGCGCTGTGGGTTAAACCACAGAGCCTAGGGCTTGCCAATCAGAAGGTCGGCAGTTCGAATCCCTGCGACGGGGTGAGCTCCCGTTGCTCGGTCCCTGCTCCTGCCAACCTAGCAATTCAAAAGCATGAAGTGCAAGTAGATAATAATAATAATAATAATAATAATAATAATAATAATAATAATAATTTATTATTTATACCCCGCCCATCTGGCTGGGCCTCCCCAGCCACTCTGGGCGGCTTCCATAAAACCAAAAATACAGTAAAATCACACGTTAAAAACTTCCCTGAACAGGGCTGCCTTAAGATGTCTTCTGAATGTCAGGTAGTTGTTTATCGCTTTGACATCTGCTGGAAGGGCGTTCCACAGGGCGGGCGCCACTACCGAGAAGGCCCTCTGCCTGGTTCCCTGTAGCTTTGCTTCTCGCAATGAGGGAACCGCCAGAAGGCCCTCGGCGCTGGACCTCAGCGTCCGGGCAGAATGATGGGGGTGGAGACGCTCCTTCAGGTATACTGGACCGAGGCCGTTTAGGGCTTTAAAGGTCAGCACCAACACTTTGAATTGTGCTCGGAAACGTACTGGGAGCCAATGTAGGTCTTTCAAGACCGGTGTTATATGGTCTCGGCGGCCACCCCCAGTCACCAGTCTAGCTGCCGCATTCTGGATTAGTTGTAGTTTCCGAGTCACCTTCAAAGGTAGCCCCACGTAGAGTGCATTGCAGTAGTCCAAGCGGGAGATAACCAGAGCATGCACCACTCTGGCGAGACAGTCCGCAGGCAGATAGGGTCTCAGCCTACGTACCAGATGGAGCTGGTAAACAGCTGCCCTGGACACAGATTTGACCTGTGCCTCCATGGACAGCTGTGAGTCCAAAATGACTCCCAGGCTGCGCACCTGATCCTTCAGGGGCACAGTTACCCCATTCAGGACCAGGGAATCCTCCACACCTGCCCGCCTCCTGTCCCCCAAAAACAGTACTTCTGTCTTGTCAGGATTCAACCTCAATCTGTTAGCCGCCATCCATCCTCCAACCGCCTCCAGACACTCACACAGGACCTTCACCGCCTTCACTGGTTCTGATTTAAAAGAGAGGTAGAGCTGGGTATCATCGGCATACTGATGAACACCCAGCCCAAACCTCTTGATGATCTCTCCCAGCGGCTGCATGTAAATGTTGAAAAGCATGGGGGAGAGGACAGAACCCTGAGGCACCCCACAAGTGAGAGCCCAGGGGTCTGAACACTCATCCCACACCACCACTTTCTGAACACGGCCCAGGAGGAAGGAGCGGAACCACTGTATGACAGTGCCCCCAGCTCCCAGCCCCTCAAGACGGTCCAGAAGGATGCTATGGTCGATGGTATAAAACGCCGCTGAGAGATCCAGCAGAACTAGGAAACAGCTCTCATCTTTGTCCCTAGCCCGCCGGAGATCATCAACCAGTGCGACCAAGGCAGTTTCAGTCCCATGATGAGGCCTGAATCCCAACTGGAAGGGATCCAAATGGTCCGCTTCTTCCATGCGTGCCTGGAGTTGTTCGGCAACCGCTCGCTCAATCACCTTGCCCAGGAATGGAAGATTTGAGACTGGACGATAATTGGCCATCGTGGCCGCATCTAAAGATGGTTTTTTAAGAAGCGGTTTAATAACCGCCTCTTTCAGCGGGTCTGGGAAGGCTCCCTCACGGAGGGAAGCATTCACCACCCCACGAAGCCCATCGCCCAGCCCTTCCCGGCTAGCTTTTATAAGCCAGGATGGGCAAGGATCCAGGAGACAGGTGGTTGGTTTCACTCGTCCAAGCAGCCTGTCCACATCCTCGGAGGTAACAAATAGGTACCGCTCCGGCAGGAAGGTAAACGGCGTTTCCATGCGCTGCTCTGGTTCACCAGAAGCAGCATAGTCATGCTGGCCACATGATCCGGAAACTGTACGCCATCTCCCTCAGCCAATAAAGGAGATGAGTGCCGCAACCCCAGATTCAGTCACGACTGGACCTAATGGTCAGGGGTCCCTTTACCTTTACCTTTAGAAGACCAGAGAAGTACCATCAAAAGAACAAGGGCAAGAAAAGTTGATGAACTATGCAGAGTTAGCAAAGTTAACGGGCAAACTGCGTGAAAAGGACAATAGTGATTTTGAAAAAGAATGGGAACCCTTTACAATATATTTGCAGAAACAACAACAAAAAATGGACTCATTGGCAGGATTTAAATAAACATTTACCATTTTATTTATAGAGGACAAGAAGTATAACAATATGATAACACAGTATTATATACAAACAGCAGAATGTATCATCTGATGTAATAAACCAGAAATGGAAGCTGAGGGAAGTCAACAGGGAGGGGGGAAATTGGAAAATGAATATTTTGTAATGATATTGGATATTTGTTATGAGAAAAGAAAATCAATTTTAAAAATTATTTTGAAATAATACTTTCTGTACTAAGAGATGAAAAGTGACAATGCCAAGGGGACTCCTCACCATTAGAGAAGTGACAATAACTGAGTTCATTTCCTTTATTTCCAACCAGGTGAAGAAAATCAGCCTGAAGAAGAGAGTCCTTCTCTTGAGAACCTTCTCCTGATAACCCTGGTCCCCCTCTTGGCTTTTCTGGTTCTCGCTGCATTGGTGGGGCTGTCTGTATGGAAGGTGTTCCAGAGCCGGCAGAGACGGATACGGCTGAGGTCTGAAGATCTGGAGGACATGGATTTCATACTGAAGGCATCCACGCTTGGTGACAGTACCTTAAAAGTAAGTACTGTACAGTCATACCTCAGGTTACGGACGCTTCACGTTGCGTTTTTTTAGGTTACGGACACGTCAAAACCCAGAAGTACCAGAACGGGTTACTTCTGGGTTTCGGCGGTCGCGCATGCGCAGAAACGCTAAATCGCTCTTTGTGCATGCGCCGAATTGCAACCCAGCGTGCGCAGATGCGTCGCTGTGGGTTGCGAACATGCCTCCCGCACGGATCACGTTCGCAACCCGAGGATCCACTGGACTCAGTACAGTGGTACCTCGGGTTAAGAACTGAATTCGTTCTGGAGGTCCGTTCTTAACCTGAAACTGTTCTTAACCTGAAGCACCACTTTAGCTAATGGGGCCTCCCACTGTCGCCACACCACTGCCGCGCAATTTCTGTTCTCATCCTGAAGCAAAGGTCTTAACCCCGAGGTAATATTTCTGGGTTAGTGGAACCTGAAACGTCTGTAACCCAAGGAACCACTGTAATAGCACCTCTGTCCCACCCGGCATTGGAATGCGAGCTCACCTGAAGTCCCTTGAGCTTCTGTGATCTCCCAGAATCTCGCTTCACTGCTGGTGGTGGGGTGGTGAAAGGTTTTGGTTTGAGCTTCCTAGCTGCGCTTCAAACCAGGATCGGTGCCAGCAGCTCCCAGAATCCTTAGGGAAGAATCCTTTGAGCCCAAACTTTCCAGCAGGTCCTCTTTCTGATGGACCCTCCTTTAAAAATAAATGCCTGGTGCTCTGATCTCTGCCGGGTATAGCTGGGAACAGCCGCCATTTGAGATTCCCACAATGACCCTGGAATTGATTCACCCCAGGGCATTGTGGGAAAGTTAAATGGCAGGTAGACCACCTGCTCAGAGTACAGGCAGTCCATTGCTGCATGGGCCTCTGACTTTTCCCCTCATCCTGCTTTTCCTGTGGGAATTTAGTTCCTGTTTAGCAGAGTTTTGCAGAAAACAGTCCTGGGTCTCACTCAGGAAGGCAATTAAAGGCATAACAAATAGAGAAACCTTCCAAGAAATGTGGACCCCTTTCTTTAACCAAAATCAAGACCTTCTTATACCAACCGCTCAATATTCTCAGTGGATGGGTTACATAAAGTAATATGTTTGTTGAATGTGAAGTCTATATCAAGATACAATCGAACACCATTAGATTTACTGCTGGGCGTTTAATAGTTATTGCATTTGTTTAAAAATCAATTTTAAAAATCAATTAAATTAAAAATTGTTTTTAAAAAGGCAGCCCTCGGTCGTTTGACACTTTAATTCCCTCTTTCCCACTTATAAAAACTATGCAAGACACTCTCTTTTTAAATTTAAATAACATATGACTTGATGTACTTGCACTGGCAGATTAAATACAGTGGTACCTCGGGTTAAGTACTTAATTCGTTCCAGAGGTCCGTACTTAACCTGAAACTGTTCTTAACCTGAAGCACCACTTTAGCTAATAGGGCCTCCTGCTGCCGCCGCGCCGCCGGAGCACGATTTCTGTTCTCATCCTGAAGCAAAGTTCTTAACCTGAAGCACTATTTCTGGGTTAGCGGAGTGTGTAACCTGAAGCGTATGTAACCTGAGGTACCACTGTATACAATTCAGGTAGGTGATTCTTAAGTTGCTAAAATATCTTACGTAGATTTGCATCTAAGACTAACTAACATTCACACACCAAGATAGGCAGCAACAAACCCGCTGCTCTAACTGTTAGGACTGTTCAACTAACTGCCACAACTATACCAACTGCCACAACTGCCCCAGAGTGTATGACGTCACAGAGTTCTACAGCGCCGGTTTTTGAAATCGGCGTTCTAGAGTAGAGCTTGTTTGGGACGAGAAAGGCAGATATTGAAAGCATTGAAATGATTCTCATGATTCTGATTATTTGATTCTTTTGCCATTTCAGCCGTAGATCTCTGGGTGGTTCTGTGACAAGAGTGCATTGAATACGGCTTGGAAGATCCTTGTAGAGAGCCAGTGTGGTGTAGTGGTTAAGAGCGGTAGTCTCGTAATCTGGGGAACCGGGTTCGCGTCTCCGCTCCTCCACATGCAGCTGCTGGGTGACCTTGGGCCAGTCACACTTCTGTGAAGTCTCTCAGCCCCACTCACCTCACAGAGTGTTTGTTGTGGGGGAGGAAGGGAAAGGAGATTGTTAGCCGCTTTGAGACTCCTGAAGGGGAGTGAAAGGCGGGATATCAAATCCAAACTCTTCTTCTTCTTCTTCTTGTTAGCTGTTGCCATTTCCCTGAAGTGTGTCTCGCTTGCCGTCCCTCTGTGTGTCACCGCTTTTTTCAAATTGCATTTAGAACCTGCTGAACGATGACTGCACCACCGGGAGCGGCTCTGGGCTCCCCTTCCTCGTCCAAAGAACCGTGGCTCGGCAGATCAGCCTGGTCGAGTGCGTTGGTAAGCAGCAAGAAACCCGGTGTGCAAATTGTCACCAACCAGCGGCGTAGCGTGGGTTGTCAGCACCCGGGGCAAGGCAAGTAATTTGCGCCCCCTAACCCGGGGCAAGGCAAGTAATTTGCGCCCCCTAACCCCTAACCTGCCGCCGCTGCCAGCTTCTTCTTGCTGCTGCCTGGGCTGGTCTGGTGTGGTTCTCTCCCGCGCTCAGTGCTGCGCTGGGTGGCCGCTGCACTGTCCCTCCCCAAGATAGTCCCTCGCTCTCTCTCCGCACCGCACGCCTGGCACCCACCCCCCCCTCCACAGTGGGCGGCGACCCAGCGGCTTGGATCAGATTCGCACAGCCCGCACTGCAGTGAGAGAGTGAGTGAGCCAGGTAGGGGCAGAGAGCTGCGAGTGCGAGCGCCCCCCCCCCAGATGTTGCACCCGGTGCGGCCGGGCCCCCCCTGCACCCCCCACGCTACGCCACTGTCACCAACCGAGAACTTCCTATGATCCTGTGAAAACAGGATCATATTTTCCAGCTCTCTCCTAAACTCTGGTCTCTCAAGCTATTCCTTAGCTCAGCATTGTGTAGAATTGCCATCACAAATAGCAAGCCCAAGAAAGGTGGTGTTGTTCACACAGATTGTGCAGCCAGTCCTGTTTAGGGAAGTTTTTAAAGTTGGATGTTTTGTCGCTTTATTGTTATTATTATTAATATTCTGTTGGGAGCTGCCCAGAGTGGCTGAGGAAACCCAGACAGATGAGCAGGGTAAAAATAATTGTTGTTATTATTATTATTATTATTATTATTATTATTATTATTATTATTATTATTATTACCCACTCATCCAACTGGATGCTAACCTTAAAGGTGAACTTAATTTGTTTATGTGTTCAAGGATGTTTGTTTTTTTAAGCAAACATTTTGAAAACAGTTCAAAAAACTCTTCCAGGGACTGCAGGGAGAGACACGAGTTGCTGTCATCACAGTTGGGCTTCTACGCTTTTTACAGTGACTGAACTGGTACCTTCAGAACCACTTTATCCATCACTCATTTTGAGTGAGGAAAAATTGCATGTGTATTGACAGCAATAAGGAATCTTCTAAACGTTGTCTGTCTCACATGCTCAGTTATGCAACTGTCACCCTTCCAGTTTTCGGTTGGGGACAGAAAATCCTATGCTCAAAGCCCAGATCCAATTAGCACAGTTGATATGACCACACCTTGTGCTGGCCTGTGGTTTTCTTCATGCTGTGCGAGACCTGTATTTTAGGGGAATGGACTGTCCAAGCAAAGGTTGCCAGTTTTGCAGATCACCATAAACCAGGTCAGCTTGAGAGATCTCTATTATTACCCTTTATTGGCCTTTATCTCGCTTTATTGGCCGAGGGAGCCGGCATACAGCTTCCGGGTCATGTGGCCAGCATGACTAAGCTGCTTCTGGCAAACCAGAGCAGTGCACGGAAACACCGTTTACCTTCCCGCCGGAGCCGTACCTATTTATCTACTTGCACTTTGACGAGCTTTTGAACTGCTAGGTTGGCAGGAGCAGGGACCGAGCAACGGGAGCTCACCCCATCGTGGGGATTCGAATCGCCGACCTTCTTATTGGCAAGTCCTAGGCTCTGTGGTTTAACCCACAGCACCACCTGCGTCCCTAAAACAAGCAATATATACAATTAAAAAGACAACAATGGGTAAAAGGAAAGATGTATGCTAACATTCTTTAGTGTATGTTTATGCACTGGCTCAGGATGATGAACCTAGATGGAGGTAAGCAAAACCTCATGTGAAAACTGTCACCCCCACCCCCAACAGGCAAAGGACGATATGGGGAGGTGTGGCGTGCTACATGGCATGGGGAAAATGTGGCGGTCAAGATCTTCTCGTCCCGGGATGAGCAGTCGTGGTTCCGTGAGACAGAGATCTACAACACAGTGCTGTTGAGGCATGACAACATCTTAGGTGAGCAGAAATGGGGCAGTTTTTCCAGAAATGTCTGCACAGATAAATCAGTATTGTCGATGTTTGTTTTTTTTAGCCAGAGTGCAGTTCCAACACCTTTATTTTTAAAAAAGCACGAAATATATATACAGTGGAACCTTGGTTCTTGAATGCCTTGGTACTCGAACATTTCGGCTCCCGAACGCTGAAAACCCAGAAGTAAGTGTTTTGGCTTTTGAACATTTTTCGGAAGCCAAATGTCTGGTGCAGCTGTCGGCTATTGTTTCTGGGGCACCTGCGCCATTCGGAAGCCGCGCCTTGGTTTTCGAACGTTTCAGAAGTCAAACAGACTTCGGGAATGGATTACATTCAAGAACCAAGGCACTACTGTATATAAAGTCTTCAAAATTTACAATCTCTGAATTTTGCCATTCGTTTCACTAACCAAGTAACGTGTACAGAAATGAATATACTAAGGCAAAGTGCATAAAATGCGTGTGCTTGGGAAGATAACATACAGAAGTGCATTGTATTAGGGAAAAATATGAATGTGCTTTGCAGTATGTATATATTGGGCAAAATTGCCACAAAAATCTGTATATTAGGAGAAATAAGCCCTAAAATGCTGGTGAATTTTAATAGGTGCTTTTGAAAACAGAGGTCACAAACCAGTACAGAAAGGTTAAAAACTCCAGATTGGGAAAAATGAAGAACTAAGCAAAACCGCAATGGCAGTATTTGTCCATCCCTACCTCACATCTCCTTTATTTTCTCCTCCTTCTGCCTCTGTGCAGTCACAGATAGCAAACCTGGGAGATGCCTCTCTTTGGAATCGTGAAGGATGAGTTTGAGGCCTACTCCCCGTCAGAGCAGAGAATTGGGGATAATGGGCTGTGCGTCTAACAGCATAGCATCTATTCTCAGTTCACCAATGCCCTCCTTCAGTTTTTACTCTTGTCTGCTCCTCTGCAATCCCTTCCTAGTTATCCTAGCTCAGGGATAGGCAAACTCAGCCCTCCAGATGTTTTGGGACTACAACTCCCATCATCCCTGACCACTGGTCCTGTTAGCTAGGGGTGATGGGAGTTGTAGTCCCAAAACATCTGGAGGGCCGAATTTGCCTATGGCTGTCCTAGCTTCACCTTTTCCTGCTTCTCTCCCTTTCTCCTCCATCCTTCTTATTTCACATACCCCTCATTCTCACAACCCCCTCCTAAAATTTCCTTAGGGGAAAACAGGCAGCCATTTTGCATTTCTTTCTGAAGCACTTTGATCATTCATGCCCTTGTGTGAGGTCCACTCCTGATTTCTGCCCTCCTTCAACCGTCCGCAGGATTCATTGCCTCCGACATGACCTCCAGGAACTCCAGCACCCAGCTGTGGCTGATCACCCACTACCATGAGCACGGCTCCCTCTACGACTACCTTCAGCACACAGCGCTGGATGTGGAGAGCTGCCTGCTCTTCGCCAACTCCATCATCTGCGGCCTCCTCCATCTCCACGTGGAGATCTTTGGTACCCAGGGCAAGCCAGCCATTGCTCACCGGGACCTAAAGAGTAGGAACATCTTAGTCAAGAACAACAAGCAGTGCTGCATCGCTGATCTGGGTAAGTAGACTTTAGGTGCTGAGGTGGGACAGTGGAATGCTGGTCCAACCGTTGCTTAAGGAGTTAGGAAGCTTTTGAGGGGAAGAAGAGAGTCATGGGGAAGTCTGACTCTCGCATCTTCCAAATGATTAAAAAGAAAGGTAAAGGAGCCCTGGACGGTTAAGTCCAGTCAAAGGCGACTATGGGGTTGTGGCGCTCATCTCGCTTTCAGACCGAGGGAGCCGGCGTTTGTCCACAGACAGCTTTTCGGGTCATGTGGCCAGCATGACTAAACCGCTTCTGGTGCAACGGAAACCAGAGCGCATGGAAACACTGTTTATCTTCCCACTGCAGTGGTACCTATTTATCTACTTGCACTGGTGTGCTTTCGAACTGCTAGGTTGGCAGGAGCAGGGACCGAGCAACGGAAGCTCAACCTGTCACAAGGATTGGAACCGCCGACCTTCTGATCGGCAAGCCCAAGGCGCTCAGTGGTTTAGACCACAGCGCCACCCGCATCCCCTTTCCAAGTGATTACACACAAGTGGGCACACAGAAAGGCAGGCAGGTGGACTGCTAGCCAGGGGTGGAGCTACGTGCCCTGGCACCTGGAGGCGCGGGGGCGGAGCTAGCCGGCCCACGGGGTGGGGCTTGCCACCAGCATGGCAAGCGTGTGGGGGCACTGTTTGCCGCCTGCGGCAGCATCGTCCCTAGCGACCTGCCGCCCATGCAGCAAACATCTGGGGGCACTGCCCATGCAGCGAGCGTGGGGGGGGTGGCATGGCGATGTCACCTGCTGTCATGACTGACATACGGTGCACACCGAACCCGCCTTCCTCCGTCAGTGCTGCTATGCACTCCAAGCCAGAATAGAGGTGTGGTTTTCATGTAGGGATGTGAATAGTTGCTAGGTGAGGGTATATTTATTGGATATTATCCTTTCTCGTATTTGTGAGTCCAGCAGAGTGCATCCCTTTGCAGCTTAAAAGGGAAGCTTAGATAGGCTAGTTTTAGCCTTTTAGTAATCCAGGGTGCTTTAAGATCAAGGGAAATAGTAGTGCCACTGTATTCTGCTCTGGTCAGACCTCACCTGGAGTACTGTGTCCCGTTCTGGGCACCACAGTTCAAGAAGGACACTGACAAACTGGAACGTGTCCAGAGGAGGGCAACCAAAATGGTCAAAGGTCTGGAAACGATGCCTTATGAGGAACGGCTAAGGGAGCTGGGCATGTTTAGCCTGGAGAAGAAGAGGTTAAGGGGTGATATGATAGCCATGTTCAAATATATAAAAGGATGTCACATAGAGGAGGGAGAAAGGTTGTTTTCTGCTGCTCCAGAGAAGCGGACACGGAGCAATGGATCCAAACTACAAGAAAGAAGATTCCACCTAAACATTAGGAAGAACTTCCTGACAGTAAGAGCTGTTCGACAGTGGAATTTGCTGCCAAGGAGTGTGGTGGAGTCTCCTCCTTTGGAGGTCTTTAAGCAGAGGCTTGACAACCATATGTCAGGAGTGCTCTGATGGTGTTTCCTGCTTGGCAGGGGGTTGGACTCGATGGCCCTTGTGGTCTCTTCCAACTCTATGATTCTATGATTCCAAGGCAGACTGGATTCTCCTGCTATTCCACCCCTCCCTTAAAACAATAATCACACAAACAGTCTTGTAAAATTATAAAAACATTTACTCACTCAGAATACTTGTTGATGAGTAACACGTGCAGCAGCTTTGTTCAGACAGGCTTAAAACGGTAATTCAGTTACTAGTACAGTGGTACCTCGGGTTACATACGCTTCAGGTTACATACGCTTCAGGTTACAGACTCCGCTAACCCAGAAATAGTGCTTCAGGTTAAGAACTTTGCTTCAGGATGAGAACAGAAATTGTGTTCCGGTGGCGCGGCAGCAGCAGCAGGCCCCATTAGCTAAAGTGGTGCTTCAGGTTAAGAACAGCTTCAGGTTAAGAACAGACCTCCAGAACGAATTAAGCTCTTAACCCGAGGTACCACTGTATATGCTTTAGTCTTGGCATAAGTTGGCAGGATGTTGTAACAGGCTCATCAGTTGCCATCATAGACTAACCACTGGCCCTGTTTCTCCCTCAGGTCTGGCAGTCATGCATTCCCAGAGCAGCGACTACTTGGACATTGGCAACAACCCAAGGGTGGGCACAAAACGCTACATGGCGCCTGAAGTTTTAGATGAACAGATTCAAATGGACCGCTTTGAATCCTTCAAGAGGACCGACATTTGGGCATATGGCCTCATCCTCTGGGAGATAGCCCGGAGAACTGTCGTTAACGGTAAGGAGACCATTATCTCAAGGTTCAAATATAATCAAGTTGGTTCGTCAATCCCACTCTTTTTATGATGGCCATAAATGACTTCTTTCCATCCAGAGATGGGAAACCTGTGGCTGTCCATATGTTGTTGGGACTGCTGGCTCCTCAACCTTGTCCTAAGCCATAGCGTGTGGCTCGTTTTCCAAGCTTTTCTCTAAAAGTGCGCTAAGCATTTTTAACCAGTTCATTAACCAAAAGGGTTCCCGGAGTGGCTTACATCAGATCAGGAAAAGCAGTAACAGTCCCTGCTGTCTTATTAGATCAGGGACTCGGCTATACAGCTGCAAATCAAACCTTTTAAGTATGTTGTAAGGTGCGTTATACAAATATGACCCTAGATGGCAATGGTGAGCTATGGCACATTCAATGTATTTTTCAAAGTGTTTTTTGTTTTTTTAAAGCATTCTCACAACGTTTTTTATATGTGTCTAGATTCCTCCCAGGACATCCAAAGTCCCATCTGGACTCCCCCCACCCCGCCAGCAAATACCTCTGGAACGTTCTGTCTCCATCCCATAGCAAGTGACCATGTGCATTTTACCATTCTATGCAGTGCTCGGCTTCTGGTACGATGCCTCTCTCCTCTATAGGAGGCAGCATGCCTCTGAACATCAGTGGCTGGGACTCAGAAGTGTGGAGAATGCTGTTTGTGGGTTTCTCATAGGGGTACCCGGTTCTTGTGCTCTATGGGTCTTCATCTGTCCCTGGCCAGAGTCACGTGGAGTGCTGTGCGCCCGGCTTTGCAATCTCCAATGATCAGCTGAATGTTGGCATTTTGCAAGCTGTGCCTTTTCCTGCACGGTTTTATTTCAAACCATGCGGGCAAAAAACAGTCGTCGTCGTCGTCCCCCCGCCCGTCCCCCCCGAATCATGCTGACATGTGATTGAAAGGTGGGTGGGTCAGGGAGATCAAGATCTGGCTCCCCTAGCCAGATCCAGTTTCCCGCCCCTGCTGTAACATCTCACGCAGCCAGCCTGTCTAAATTGTCAATTTAGGATTGAAAATAGCAGCTGCAGCCAGAGAATTCAAAGGGGAGGACAGCCGTACACCACCATCTCCTTTTGCATTTGGCTCCCTGCACAGAAATAATCACTAATCAGGCTTGTTAATGCGAAGGCTTTCGGCTGGTCTAGTTGGATGGAGGCTTCTCTTTTATTTTCCTTTTCCACGCGAGTGATTAGCTGTAAATTATAAACACTGTAATCTAGTGTCAGCGCCAGGCTTACTGATTAAAGGGACCATTAGACTCAATCAGCACTTTGTTTGTTCAGCTCTGATTAGGAAACAAGCAGCATAGCAGCTCAGTCTGGCAATGGGCCACGTCCATGGAACTTCTGCTATCCCCCAGCCAGTCCTGCAGGGGAATCGCAGCAAAGCCATTCCTGTCTTCATAAGGATGCAGAGGCCTCCGAGAAACGGCTTCTTGTCCTGTTTCTCCCCGTATGCATGCATGTAGGAAAGAGGCCAGAACCTGATCTTCGCTAGGGAGCTTTGCAGGGTGAATATGGTGCTGTGCAATTCTCATACCCTCCGACATTTCTCCGAAGGAAATAGGGACATCCTATTCCATACCCTCCAACATTTATCCAGTGAAAGTTTTGTTGTTTAGTCGTGTCCGACTCTTCGTGAACCCATGGACCAGAGCACGCCAGGCACTTCTGTCTTCCACTGCCTCCCGCAGTTTGGTCAAACTCATGCTGGTAGCTTTGAGAACACTGTCCAACCATCTCGTCCTCTGTCGTCCCCTTCTCCTTGTGCCCTCAATCTTTCCCAACATCAGGGTTTTGGCCAGGGAGTCTTCTCTTCTCATGTATTGGAGCCTCAGCTTCAGGATCTGTCCTCCCAGTGAGCCCTCAGGGCTGATTTCCTTCAGAATGGATCAGTCTGATCTTCTTGCCGTCCATGGGACTCTCAAGAGTCTCCTCCAGCACCATAATTCAAAAGCATCAATTCTTCGGCTTTCTTTATGGTCCAGCTCTCACTTCCATACATCACCACTGGGAAAACCATAGCTTTAACTATACAGACCTTTGGCGGCAAGGTGATGTCTCTGCTTTTAACGTCCTAAGGAAAAGCGGAACATTCCAGGATCAAATCAGAAACCTGGATGGCTTCCGTACATCCAGTACTGTGCCTGGAAAACAGGGACACTTGGAGGGTTTCCTGAATTTTGCAGTGCATGCAGGTTCCCTGTAAATAATGGAATGATGTAGACGGAGATCTGGTGCAGCTGCTATTTAGTCTTCATGCAGGGAAGAACAGAGTCAAAAAGTAAGGGAATGCCAAATGAGAGACAATGTACTACTGGTGAGAGAGATGGGTTAGGACTGGGGAGACCTGAGTTCTGATCTCCACCCCCAGGCATGGAAGTTATTTTGGGCAGCTTCTAGGCTGGTTGTTTATTGAGCATTCTTCCAGATAGATTTGTGTGGTGGTTACACAACTTGTCAGCTAGGGGTTGTTGTTCTGCACTTTACAGCACAGTTTTCCATCATTTTCCGTATATTAATTGCACTGGAATGTGCTAGATAACAGCGAGATCTTGTACAACTCAGAAAACCCATCTGGAACCATCTTAGATGAGTGTTATGTACTGAGTTGAATAGGATCCAAACTGCAGCAGTCTGATTGGTCCTAGAACAATAGGATCCAAATTGCAGCAGTCTGATTGGTCCTAGAACAATAGGATTCAGAATGCAGCAGTCTGATTGGTCCAAGAACAATGCAGCAGTATGATTGGTTGGCAGGAACCACCCAATCATGCTCCAGATATAAGTGAATCCACAACCTGATTGGCTTACAGTAGAATTCCAGAATTAGCCAATCATGTGCAGCCCATTGTGTAAATAATGTATATAAAGCAGATACTTTGAGGGGACATTCATTCATTCCTCCTCACCACTATGAGCTGAATAAAGAGCATGAAATCATTTTGCGACTCTGAGTATATTTCAATGAGCCTGGGCCAATCATTTTTTCATAGCCTAACATACTTCACAAGGTTGTTAGGAGGATAAACTGTGGGTTGAGGGAGACCCATGTGCACTGCCCTGAGCTCTTTGGAGAAAGGAGCTACATTATTTATTATTAGTAATAATAAACCCATCCCAATCTCTTGCCCATAGAGAAGGTATTGGAGGCACAGTCTGCCTGACACTAAGGTCCAAGATTCAGAACCATGCGTCCTGAGAACATGACGTTTAGCTTGTTCCTGTGGCTTGGATGCTTCTGAGTTTACAATGATGTCAGCCAGGGTTCACCCTGACCTTTCCCAATGGAGAATTTATATTACAGGTGAAGCAACAGCTTGCTAATTCTCAGCCCTACCTGCCCCCAGAAATGAGAGGCTGAAAAGAAAACACTTGTTAATTAAAAAGCAAAAAGAATCTCCTAGTCAAAGCACAGATTGGCCGGGCTAATCCTATATCTCTCTTTTGGAATAGGCACTGCCCATTAATAAGCCTATTATATTCACAGTGCGCGACCTTAATTGGATGCCTGTTAACTGTTAAGTGCCTAATGTGGCTATATGCCTGCACACATATGCCGGCAGAAACACACACAATCTCTACCAAATGTGGAGTCCTATACAAAAAATATAGAGAAATCCTTGCTTGCTTTGATTACTGTTTTGATGGTCCTGATCATCCACTGCCTTGACAGTTCTTTTTTTAGTTATAACAAGGCACTGGGCATTGGGGCAATCAGTATTTAAGAAACCCAGAAAACACCATGTCAGCGAGCCCCAAATGGTTAAAGTCTCCAGTGCTAAAGACATATGGAGCCAATTAGCATTGGAATGGATTAACAAACAAAAGACCAGCTGCCAGAGGTTCTAGGTGAGAGGAGATTTTGGCCACCAGGTGGCGCCAAAGGCACAAGGCTTTGGGAACAATGAACCTGGCCTCTTGCCATTTGGTTGGCAACCCCTTGAAAATAACTTGTCAGAGTTGGAGACTAGTTTGAGCTTTGAGGGGGGGTGGCTGCACCCTGGTCAGCCTCACAGGACCATTAGCCCAGGTGAAGCTTCCTGCTGAGTTCTGCAACCAAATCCTTTTTTGTTATGGGGTTTTGTAAGCTTAGAAAGAAAGGCGAGTCGTCTTCTTCTATGGCAATTACTCGTAGCCAAGCAAGATTGTCTTCCATAAATACGGTTTTATTAATGAGTCCGTAAGTAACTGTGGAGGGACGCGGGTGGCGCTGTGGGTAAATCCTCAGCTTGCCGATCGCATGGTCGGCGGTTCGAATCCCCGCAGCGGGGTGAGCTCCCGTCTTCGGTCCCAGCTCCTGCCCACCTAGCAGTTCGAAAGCACCCTTAAGTGCAAGTAGATAAATAGGTACCGCTTTCTAGCAGGAAGGTAAACAGCGTTTCCGTGTGCTGCGCTGGTGTCAGCTCGCCAGAGCAGCTTCGTCACGCTGGCCACGTGACCTGGAAGTGTTTGCGGACAGCGCTGGCCCCCGGCCTCTTAAGTGAGATGGGCGCACAACCCTAGAGTCGGACACGACTGGCCCGTACGGGCAGGGGTACCTTTACCTTTTACCTTTAAGTAACTGTGGAGGCCAATTCTGGATCATCACGTCCTTCCACAGTGGCGACATAGGCTTCTGGGCGGGAGCTGATCACGGTGAGGGTTGGCCAAGCGTGTCTTCCTCTTGGCACGTTTCTTCCTTTTGTCCTGGGTTCGAGCGTCTTCAAAGTTCATGACACCTTTGGTAAAGGCTGCTCTCCAACTGGAGCGCTTGCTGGCCAGTGTTTCCCAGTTGTCGGTGTTTCTACTACATTTTTTAGATTTGCCTTGAGAGAGTCTTTAAACCTCTTTTGTTGACCACCAGCATTAGGCTTTCCATATTTAAATTCGGAATAGAGTACAGTGGTACCTCGGGTTACATACGCTTCAGGTTACAGACGCTTCAGGGTACAGACTCCACTAACCCAGAAATTGTAGCTCGTGTTAAGAGCTTTGCTTCAGGATGAGAACAGAAATCATGTGGTGGCAGCGGGAGGCCCCATTAGCTAAAGTGGTGCTTCAGGTTAAGAACAGTTTCAGGTTAAGAACGGACCTCCAAAACAAATTAAGTTCTTAACCCGAGGTACCACTGTAGTTGTTTTGGGAGAGGATAATCAGGCTTCTTCCGCCCAAAGATATCTTGGGATATGTCAGTCTATATAGCAGAGCTTTCCAAACTTTTCATGTTGGTGGTGACACACTTTTTTAGACGTGCATCATTTCACAACACAGTAATTCAGTTTTATTAGCAAAACAGGCATTAAACTAACCCTTTTCCAGCCCTGGGAGGAGTGCAGGGAGCATTTGCAGGACACACTGCAGCCGACACACTAATGTGTCAGCAAACCTTTTCAGCAGGGGGCCAGTCCACTGTCCCTCAGACCTTGTAGGGGGCCGGAATATATTTGGGGGAAGGAATGATGCAAGAGCACCACAAGCCCTGGTGACTGCTTACCTGTGTCTTGCGAGCGGTGGGGGCTGGCGGCGGCAGTGGCGGGACGATGAGCGGTGCACAAAAGGGCTCCGGAGAGGGGCTGCTTAAAATGGCGGCCTCTCAAGCGCTGCTGCTGCTGGCACCAACAAAGCCCAGCCCCCTTCCTCCTCTAGGCAGGGCGGGGAGAAGCCAGGAGGAGGGAGGGAGGAGGCACTGCCGCCGCCGCTGCCATGTGAAGGAGTGGGAGGGAGAGGGAAAGAACGAGCGCACTGGGGATCCATGTGGCGATTCCCGGACTGTCCGTGGGCCGGATCCAGAAGGCAATTGGGCCTGATCCGGCGTGTGGACCTTAGTTTGCCTAGGTAAAGGTTAAGGGACCCCTGACCATTAGGTCCAGTGGTGACCAACTCTGTGGTTGCGGCGCTCATCTTGCTTTATTGGCCGAGGGAGCCAACATACAGCTTCTGGGTCATGTGGCCAGCATGACTAAGCCGCTTCTGGCGAACCAGAGCAGAGTACGGAAACAGCATTTATCTTCCCGCCAGAGCGGTACCTATTTATCTACTTGCACTTTGACGTTCTTTCGAACTGCTAGGTTGGCAGGAGCAGGGACCGAGCAATGGGAGCTCACCCTGTCGCGGGGATTCGAACCGCCGACCTTCTGATCGGCAAGTCCTAGGCTCTGTGGTTTAATCCACAGCGCCACCCGTGTCCCTCCTTAGTTTGCCTACCCATGCAATAATGTGTCACAACACACAGTTTGGAAAGCGCTGGTCTTTAGCCTTACATTTTCTTGGAATCCAGAAATGCCCCACTTCTCAGCGTTTCAGATCTGGATTTCCTGTTGCCAAACAAACCACCCGTATTGTCAAATTTGGCTAGGGTGTGTGCAAATAGCAAAAGACTGTAATTTTGCACCCGCCAGCCATTGATTATTCCATGGCTTAATATCACAATTTGTCACTGCCTGCAGTAGATTACATAGACATGTTTTCCCCGTGATATAGGAACAAGATTAAGATATCAGTGCCATCAGCAATCACTGTGACAAGCTTACACCCAGCAAAGTTCAAAGCAGCTCTTTACAACTGCTGTAGCACAAGCCCTTTATGACCTTTTCCCTGCTAGTAGTTCTCAAAATTGTGTGTGTTTGTTTTTGGAACTAAGAGGCATTCTGGTGATAAGGACCTTAGAATTCTCATGAAACATTACTGCCACTGTTCACCATCTGTCTGTATCTTTTCTACACCCCTGTCCATCAAACACCACTCAAAACTATTTCATAACTGCTTTTCCAACATGCATTTCAGATAAAGTCCTCAGAAACACATCTTGAAAAAGCAACATTATGAAGTAATCAGAATGGTGCTAGCCCACGTGTTCAATATTCACCCATCTGCAAATTGGCTTGAGCTGTGATGTTGTACCCGGCCATCAAGAATACAGCAAGGTTTTTTTCATGTTAGGGTTCACATCGGCTGTCATGGTATAGGCCCTGCTCAACAGAGGTTCTCTCCGGATTTCTGTAAATCTTACGTATATCTCTGTCCAAAAATTGTGGTGCTGCTCTTTGGCCAACAACCTTTAAGAGCAACTCACAAATTACAGAACAGTTTTGCATCCAGATCTAAAATAATGCAAAAGAGTAATACAGTGGTACCTCGGGTTACAGACGCTTCAGGTTACAGACTCCGCTAACCCAGAAATAGTACCTCGGGTTAAGAACTTTGCTTCAGGATGAGAACAGAAATCGTGCAGCAGCGGCGTGGTGGCAGCGGGAGGCCCCATTAGCTAAAGTGGTGCTTCAGATTAAGAACAGTTTCAGGTTAAGAACAGACCTCCAGAACAAATTAAGTTCTTAACCCGAGGTACCACTTAAAAACAGCAGAAATAATCTGAGGCACCACTTTAAAACCAGCTGGCTGATATGCTGGAATGCCTGCACTGACGGAGGAACGGGGGGGCAGGGGGCACACAGCCCCTGGCACCATCAGGGAGGGGGGTACCATCGCGGCTGCCCCCCAGATTTGCGCCGCCCACCCCCCTATACACACTGCACCGGGAGCATGCAGCTTCGCCTAGGACCCTTGTACCTACGGGACCGCCTATCCCGGTATGTCCCACAGAGAGCCTCAAGGTCCATAAATAGCAACACCCTAGTGGTCCCGGGCCCTAAGGAAGTTAGATTAGCTTCAACCAGAGCCAGGGCCTTTTCAACACTGGCTCCGGCCTGGTGGAAAGCTCTGTCTCATGAGACCAGGGCCCTGCAGGATCTGATTTCTTTCCGCAGGGCCTGTAAGACAGAGTTGTTCCGCCTGGCCTTTGGCTTGGAGCCAATTTGATTCCCTCCCCCTCTTTCTTTTTTCCTTTCCTTCTCCTCCCGCGATGAGGCTACTTTTTAATATTTTAATGTTTCAATATTTTAATGTTGTATTTTAATCTCGTTTTTATGTTGTATTCATTCAACTTCTTTTTATTATTGCTTGTTAGCCGCCCTGAGCCTGGCCTTGGCTGGGGAGGGCCGGGTATAAATAACAATTATTATTATTATTATGAATGCCTGTGCAAATAAAAAGATTGCCCAGCACTGGGAAGTTGTGAGGTGTGTGGCATCGGGCAATTCTACCTGGGAAAGATTTTCCAAATGTGGTGTGCCACTCATGAAAGTGCCACTCTTTCTCTCCAGTCACCACACACCTAACTTCAGGCAGCTGGGCGTCTCAAGAAGGGTCTCTGATGATGATCACATTCAGGGGAACCTAAGTTCCAAGGTATTCGGGGATTTTAAGATCAGCACCAAGACTTTTAATTGTGCCCAGAAATGGAACCACAGCCAGTGAAGTTATTTAAGGATTAGATATGGTCTCTACAGTCCAGCCCATTTCAAAGCCTAATGGTTCCAATTTCATACCTTGGTTCTCAAACGCCTTGGTACTCGTACGTTTTGGCTCCCGACCACCGAAAACCCAGAAGTGAGTGTTCCAGTTTTTGAATCTTCTTTGGAACCCAAGTGTCCGATGCGGCTTCCGATTGAGTGCAGGAAGCTCCTGCAGCCAATCGGAAGCCGCGCCTTGGTTTTTGAATGTTTTTGTAAGTCAAACGGTCTTCCAGAATGGATTACCGTATGTAACCAAGGTACAGTTGTATATGTTTCCACTCAAGTCTTCAAATATCCTGTTGGAAGCTGCCCAGAGTGGTTGGGGAGGCCCGGCCAGATGGGCAGGGTATAAGTAATAAATGATGATGATGATGATGATGATGATGATGATGATGGAAAACACATTGCAGTAGTCTAGCGTAGATTACCATGGCAGGTGGGTGTGCTTGATTGTGTTTAATGAGAGGCATACACACGTTTGGCTCATAAGGCATGTATCAATGTGATGGGTTTGCGCCATCAACAATACAACTGTTCTTCGGCAATCTCGCCATTTCTTCTTGTGCTGATTTCAGTGCTATGACATTTTTGAACAAATTGCCCTTTCCCCCTCCTGTATTCTCTTGCCAAACTCCTCAGCTTCATTGGCAATTATCTTATGCTGGCTATGCTGTTCCACTGAATGTATTAAGTAAACCAGAAAAATGCGAATGGAATTGATTACAATGTGCCAAAAACAAGCAGTTATCTTGCTTGCCATAGCTTTGAAATTTCCGGATATCCTTGCATCAAAAACGTCAGTGCATTGCAAAATGAGGGTGCTGACTAGCTGATCACAGTCTTCAGGCCATCTTCAAGATCTTAACGCTTGCTTGCTTGCTTGCTTGCTTGCTTGCTTTTTAAAAATTTAAATACTGTTTTTATTTATTTTCATGGTACAGAAGATCAATTTTGAGAAAACAATTGTTACAGCAATTGTTGTCCTGATAAAATTATAGACTTTTATCATGCCATGTGTTAAAGTTTCATTTAAGAACTCTTAAGAGATCATGCCAGGGACGCGGGTGGCGCTGTGGGTTAAACCACAGAGCCTAGGACTTGCCAATCAGAAGGTTGGCGGTTCGAATCCCCGTGACGGGGTGAGCTCCCGTTGCTCAGTCCCTGCTCCTGCCAACCTAGCAGTTCGAAAGCACGTCCAAGTGCAAGCAGATAAATAGGTACTGCTCTGGCGGGAAGGTAATCGGCGTTTCCGTGCGCTGCTGTGGTTCGCCAGAAGCGGCTTAGTCATGCTGGCCACAGGACTCGGAAGCTGTACTCCGGCTCCCTCGGCCAATAAAGCGAGATGAGCGCTGCAATCACAGAGTCAGCCGCAAGTGGACCTAATGGTCAGGGGTCCTTTAAGAGATCATGCCACATTTTCCCATGAGTGCTGGGTGGATTCCTGCCACAGTCTGAACAATTTATGTATTCAATAAACATTTGCCATATGTTATAAAAGGAATTTGGTTGTGCTTGCCCTTTGCCGCTCTCACCTGACATGTTACTTTCTCAGCTAATGCTATTGACCATACTAAGTTATACCAAGAATCAATGTTCAACTCATGACTGGTTTTCCAACATCTGGCTATCTCCATACGAGCAGCAGTCAGTAGAAAGGCTGAAAGGTCATCTTCAGGATAATTATGAGCAGACACGATCCTGGTGCTTTCTAAAATGTGCATGGGCTCTTCTTTCTCAAATTAACGCTACATACCTGATGATGCTGTACATGCGCCGCAGGTAGCAACAGAAAATATATCTGCTAGAACCCCTGCTCCCCAAAAATCATCGCCTGTCTGTTTCAGGCTTTGAAAATCATCTCACAAAATCACAGCTAGTTTCTGGTAGGGCAGCAGGCATGGAGACCAACAGCAGGTGGCGCCAAAGCCAATGACAGGTGAAGCCATCCTAATTCTAGTCCCGTCCCCCCTCCTTCTCTTTGCTGAGTTCCACAAGAAGCAACATTGAGACGGAGGAGGAGGAGGAGGAGGAGGAGGAGGAATGTGACAGGCATTGCTACCCTCTCCACTGCTTGTTAGAAAAATGCAGGTAGGTGAGGCCTGTCTGAGGCCGCCAGACTGAGGTTGGTGGGGCACTTCCCCAGTCAGCCACAGGGGTCAGCAAACTTTTTCAGCAGAGGGCCGGTCCACTGTCCCTCAGACCTTGTGGGGGGTCGAACTATTTTAAAAAAAATGAACGAATTCCTATGCCCCACAAATAACCCAGAGATGCATTTTAAATAAAAGCACACATTCTGCTCATGTAAAAACACGCTGGTTTCCGAACTGTCCACGGGCCAAATTTAGAAGGCGATTGGGCCGGATCCAGCCCCCGGGCCTTAGTTTGCCTACCCATGGCCTAGTGGAACAGCCTGCACTGTGAAAGATACAAACAAGCTGCTGTCACCCACTTCTCACTGTCTCTAATATTAAAAGGTAAAGGGACCCCTGACCGTTAGGTCCAGTCGTGGCCGACTCTGGGGTTGCGGCGCTCATCTCGCTTTATTGGCTGAGGGAGCCGGCGTACAGCTTCCGGGTCATGTGGCCAGCATGACTACGCCGCTCCTGGCGAACCAGAGCAGCACACAGAAACGCCGTTTACCTTCCCGCCGGAGCGGCACCTATTTATCTACTTGCACTGGTGTGCTTTCGAACTGCTAGGTTGGCAGGAGCAGAGACTGAGCAACGGGAGCTCACCCCATCGCGGGGATTCGGACTGCCGACCTTCTGATCAGCAAATCCTAGGCTCTGTAATATAACCCACAGCGCCACCCGCATCCCGTCTCTAATATAATGGCCACGAAAAACTTAACGGAGGCATATCAGAACATTCAGGGTCTTACTACTTTATCAGATCCCTTTATGTTTCAAACAGAATTTGTGTGGAGCTGATAGCATGCTTTGTAGATTCCCACAGGGTGGGGCAGTGCTGGGATAAAGAGCTGGTAAAGCAGGGGTAGGCAACCTAAGGCCCGGGGGCCAGATGCGGCCCAGTCGCCTTCTCAGTCCGGCCCGCGGACGGTCCGGGAATCAGCGTGTTTTTACATGCGTAGAATGTGTCCTTTTATTTAAAATGCATCTCTGGGTTATTTGTGGGGCACAGGAATTCGTTCATTTTTTTTATTTTTTTCCAAAATATAGTCCGGCCCACCACATGGTCTGAGGGGTGGTGGACCGGCCCACGGCTGAAGAAGGTTGCTGACCCATAAGCTAAAGCTTTGTCCCCCCCTTAAGGTCTGCATGCCTTTAGCCATCAACATGACACAAGTTCCTACCTTCGCCGGGGTTTTCAAAACACAGGAAATGGTTTGAAGCGCTTTACTTGTTTCTCAAAACACTTTTGACAGCTGCCGAAAGGAACAGCAGCCAGATAGGTTCGGTATAACTTTTCCCAGGCAACATTAGCAAACGTATTGTTTTAAAATTGCACAATTGACTAGCATCCTTAATATGCTGACAGATGAAACACTCATCATTGCTGTAAAGAATATTTCTGTGGATTAAGGCTTTCCATGCTGATATGGTGATGACAGGAAGGGGGAGGGGGGAGGTTTCAGTGAGGTCATGTATATTTCAAGGGGCCTCTAGAGGTATAGTGTATCTCCGTACCCCCTGCTGAATTATTCTCAGTGGAGACTGCTCAACCAAGTTTCAGAAATGTGCCTTCCTTGCAACATTCTCTCATATGGAAGAAAGTAAAGAGATTCACTTAGAGACACCATCACTGCAACTACAGCTAAATCTGTCCTGTGTTCCTACTGACACCATTGTCTAGTGTGATAGACTCCTTTTGCATATATCCCCCAGCCAGATTGCAGACCATTTCCCCATAGAAGTGAAAGGGAAATGGAGCCTTCTGTTTGGATCAACATATCCCTCTGTCTAGGGACGCAGGTGGCGCTGTGGGTTAAACCACAGAGCCTAGGACCAGCCGATCAGAAGTTCGGCCGTTCGAATCCCCGCAACGGGATGAGCTCCCGTTGCTCCGTCCCTGCTCCTGCCAACCTAGCAGTTCGAAAGCACGTCACAGTGCAAGTAGATAAATAGGTACCACTCCAGAGGGAAGGTAAACAGCGTTTCCGTGCGCTGCTCTGGTTCGCCAGAAGCGGCTTAGTCATGCTGGCCACATGATCTGGAAGCTGTACGCCGGCTCCCTCGGCCAATAAAGCGAGATGAGTGCCACAACCCCAGAGTCAGTCACGACTGGACCTAAGTTTAGGGGTCCCTTTACCTTATCCCTCTGTCTGCAAATCCTCACCCTGTGTGCCATTTCTTGCTCATTCTCAAGTTTAGCTTTTGGCCTGCAGCACACCAAGGTACATATTGCACACATTTGCAGATGAGTTAGACAGTCTGGTGTACAGCAACATGGATGGAATTCCCTATAGATCTGCACACCCTGACCTCAAACATCTCTCCCTCTCCCTCCCTCCCTGTTGCTCCATCTTTTCATATCGCAGGGATTGTCGAAGATTACAAGCCTCCTTTCTTTGACATGGTGCCAATTGATCCCAGCTTTGACGATATGAAGAAAGTGGTTTGCATCGACCAGCAGACGCCCACCATTCCAAATCGGTTGTACTCAGACGTGGTGAGTGATACAGCGTGAAGACTCGCTTTGTTCTAAGTAAGGAGGGTCTCTATGCAGCCGAGGGGAGGAGACCAGTGAGCCAGGTCTCTATCTCTTGCCCTGTCCTCCACCTTTATAAGGAAACAAGGAGAGCGTTTGACATCATAGCTGGATGTGAACTGGGCTTCCATGTCAAATCAAGGGTCCCAGCCCTAGGGGAAACTGAACGGCACCTTCTGTGCCCAGAGAGAAAGGATGTTCATAACATCTAAGATGTCAGTCGGCAGCCTCGGGTCACATCTACACCATACATTTTATTATTATTATTATTATTATTATTATTATTATTATTATTATTATTTGTACCCCGCCCATCTGGCTGGGTTTCCCCAGCCACTCTGGGCGGCTTCCACAGAAACCAAAAATACACTAAAATGTCAAAAAACTTCCCTGAACAGGGCTGCCTTAAGATGTCTTCTGAATGTCAGGTAGTTGTTTATCGCTTTGGGAGGGCGTTCCAAAGGGCGGGTACCACAACCGAGAAGGCCCTCTGTCTGGTTCCCTGTAGCTTTGCTTCTCACAATGAGGAAACCGCCAGAAGGCCCTCGGCATTGGACCTCAGCGTCAGGGCAGAACGATGGGGGTGGAGACGCTCCTTCAGGTATACTGGGCCGAGGCCGTTTAGGGCTTTAAAGGTCAACACCAACACTTTGAATTGTGCTCGGAAACGTACTGGGAGCCAATATAGGTCTTTCAAGACCGGTGTTATGTGGTCTCGGCGGCCACTCCCAGTCACCAGTCTAGCTGCCGCGTTCTGGATTAGTTGTAGTTTCTGGGTCACCTTCAAAGGTAGCCCCATGTAGAGCGCATTGCACTAGTCCAAGCGGGAGATAACTAGAGCATGCACCACTCTGGCGAGACAGTCTGTGGGCAGATAGGGTCTCAACCTGCGTACCAGGTGGAGTTGGTAGACAGCTGCCCTGGATACACAAGAATCCCATGCAAGAATCCTGGAAACTGTAGTTCATTAAGGCACACTGCAGTGTATGCAAGAAACAAAGGACCCAACAAAGGAACACAGCATTCTGTGTTGTGTGTGTTACAAAAATTGGGTGCCTCCCCTTCTCCCTGCTGAGTTGCAGCAAGATTCCAGGGGGTTCCAGGCATTCACACAGGGTCTGTGGTCCTTGGGAGAACGGAGACACAGCGGAGACTGTCGTCACTTTAAGAAATATGATTTATCCACCTGTTTACACCTTAAGTGTCCATGGAGGTAGTCCAGCTCTTACAACACGTTCATTTCAAGAGGGGCTTGCACCCCACAGCAGTGCAACCCTAGAGTCCAAGGTATCTCTGCCTGGCAGCCTTCAGCCAGCCTGCCCAAGATGGATCCCAGTCTTTCTTCCTTCTTCCCAGCAGCGCATGTTCAAGACTCTCTTTTCCTGTCACCTCACACCCAATGAACTCTTCCAAACCCCTTGTCTCTGTTCACACCTGGGGCAAGGGGGTGGGGACAGTTCTCTTGCATTGCCAATGGTCCTTAATGGCCCTGTATTGTTTCTTAATGGCCCTAGCTTGGCCAGGTCATTGTTGTTGTTTTTTGCATGAGCTAGCCCAACAATTCCTCTGGAGCTCGCATTTCTCCCTTCAGATCCCAGATAGTCAAAATCCTCCCATTTCTAGGGGTTTTTTTGGGGGGTCCCCCTGCCAAATCTATAACATGTAGATTTGCAATCACCCTGTAGCAATTGGATACAACATTTGCATCCCTGGTGATCTCCACTTATCTTTCCTGTTAATTAAATAAGGAAATTCCTTGCTGCGAAGATAAGAATATGAATCTGTGTGGGCATTGCCGGGTGGAATCTCAGGAGCTCAGAGAGAGGATGGCCAGGACTTTGCGTGGTCGGGAGATAAGGCTCAAGCTCAGAGTGGTTCTGCCCTCCACAGCAATAATAATAATAATAATAATAATAATAATAATAATAATAATAATAATAATAATAATTTTTTATTTATACCCCACCCTTCCCGGTTCAAAAACCGGGCTCAGGGCGGCTAACAACAAATTTAAAACACTTAATTGTAAAAGCAGCATAAAATACAGTATAAAAACATGAATAACAATAAAATTCAAAAATCAATTTAGGGGAAATAAGCATTAGATAATCTCCAGAGCTAGCTGGCTGAATTTGTCCTACTTGGGCCAGCGAGGTGGCCAGGGGAGAATTAGCTGTGGGGTCTCAGAGCAGGTAATCTTCATAAAAGGGGAGGGGGAGGGAAGAGAAGAGAAGGGAAATAAAATTAAAATTAAAGACCAGGCGGAATAGCTCTGTCTTACAGGCCCGGTGAAAGGAGGTTAAATCCTGCAGGGCCCTGGTCTCATGGGACAGAGCATTCCACCAGGTCGGAGCCATCACTGAGAAGGCCCTGGCCCTGGTGGAGGATAGTCTGACATCCTTAGGGCCCAGGACCTCTAAACTATGGTTATTCATGGACCTTAAGGTCCTCTGCGGGGCATACCAGGAGAGGCGGTTCTGTAAATACGAGGTCCCTAAGCCACAAAGGGCTTTAAAGGTCAAGACCAGCACCTTGAACCTGACCCTATACTCCACAGCAGAAGAATTAAAAGTGCACACACTGTGAATACATGAAAACCAGGATTTGGTTGCTTTGTGCAAGGAAGAGATGGGCAACCCCCAGGATGCTATTGGACTCCAACTTGCATTAGCCCCAGCTATCATGGCCTATCTAGGAACGCGGGTGGCGCTGTGAGTTAAACCACAGAGCCTAGGACTTGCCAATCAGAAGGTTCGTGGTTCAAATCCCCGTGACGGAGTGAGCTCCCGTTGCTTGGTCCCTGCTCCTTCCAACCCAGCAGTTTGAAAGCACGAAGTGCAAGTAGATAAACAGGTACCCTCTGGCGGGAAGGTAAATTCCGTTTCCGTGCGCTGCTCTGGTTCACCGGAAGCGGCTTAGTCATGCTGGCCACATGACCTGGAAGCTGTACGCCGCCTCCCTCGGCCAATAAAGCGAGATGAGCACCGCAACCCCAGAGTCGGTCACGACTGGACCTAATGGTCAGGGGTCCCTTTACCTTTTAGCAATGCTTTACAACAGACCAGGGAGGCATTTGTCTTATTGCTTTCGAGCAACCCCCTGATACCTGTAACACTAGCCTATAAGGGAAACGTTTCAGCTTCCTATGGCATGGAATTATTTTTTAAAAAAACACACAATGTGAACTGATTCACAAATCCACATTTAAGGTGCCTGCAGGAGATAGGCTAAGTGAGTGTGGCTTGAGGCTTTTCACCCATGAGAATCTGGTAAAGGAATTGTGTGTCTGCTTCCTTATGCAGACAGATCCAGATTTTTCATTGCAGGACCGCATTCCACCACCCTTCCCTGAGCTTTGTTTAGATTTGTTATCATGGCGAAGCAGTTGTATAACCCTTCCACCACACACCCAGGAGGGAAAAAATGCAAGGGCTGCCACCAGTTCTTCCTGCTTTTTCACTGTGAACAGACACAAAGTCTGCAAACCTAATGGATCAGGTTCAACATGGGATTTTAAAAGTGTGTCGCTGTTTTCTTTGTACGCTTCGGACCAGAAGTGTGAACTGAAGCTGTGCGACACCAGAAACACATCTGCTTAGGAGTACAAATTTTTGCTGGGCTTCCATCGGAGTAAGCATGAATAGTATTGAGCTGCTTTTTTTTAGAAAATTCATATAAGATTGAATGAAGAGAAGACTGTTTGAGGGGGACTTCAGCAAAGGGCCTTTTGGTAAGCCCAGGCCGGCTTTCCTGTCCGCGACAAGCCCACAGTTGTCAACCGTCCCTTATTTGGCGGGACAGTCCCTTATCCCAGCACCGTGTCCCGCTGCTGTCCCCAATTGATGATGTCCCTTAAATTTCCCGGGTTTCAAAGGAAGCAGCTCCTCTCCCTCCTTCCCTGCTGGCCAGGGAGGAGGGAGGCTGCAACTGTGTTGCTTGGCTGTGTTGCTCACCCAATAAGGAGTCTAAGAACGACTGGGGGGTGGAGCTTGCATGCCTTGTGCCAATCAAATCGGCCGCGTTGCCTGGGGAATCGCCTTTGCTCAGCGCTTCCCAGCGGAGAGGTGGTTTTCCTTGCTGCATCCCCTTTGCCGGGTTGCTGCGCTGTGGGAACCACCGCTTGAGGCTTCGTTTGGCTGCTGGCTGGGTTTTCTGCCTTTGGCTTGGAGGGGCTCAGAAGTTGAACATACCTGTGTTGGGAAAATCCCTTATTTTGGCTGCTGATCCCTTATTTTCGAGGCTGCTGGTCCCTTATTTTCAAATCTGTAAGTTGACAGCTATGGACAAGCCACTGACAGAAGACTGGCAAAGCTGCCATCAGCACTGGGTGGACTGAGCCACCATTTTAATTTCCCACCGTTCTCCTGAGCATTGCTTTGGCAAGTGGGGGGTGGGAAACCGAATGGCACCAGGTGCTGGGGGCCCAGGGAATATTAGTACTGATGCCAAGCCTGTAAAGGAACTTATTGTCACGCAAACTAAACCCGACAAAGAGAAAATATGTCCCAGCAAAAGAAAAAAAAAGAAAAATTGGGATCGGAACATAAAATTCTACAAAGTAATATGATATAAACTAAGTATGTGGAAATTTTATAGCATGAACAAATTGACACTAACAAAACCTTTAAATACTCGTTTTAAAAATGCAACTCGGCCTGAGCATAACTAAACCAAATGCAATTCAACCATAAGTCTTCTTCAGTGGTTTTTTATAGATATTTTTATTCAATTTTCACACATAAAAGAAAAAATCACCAACCATATACCAAACATATACAATCCCTTCACCAAACAAATAAGAAATAACAAACAAAAAAGACATACACTTACACCAACAAAGAATACATAAAGGAAAAAACATAGCTATTTATAACATTTTTTTATATAACTGATTGGACTTCCTCACATCTCCCTTCCCTGCGTTCTCTATAATAGAGCTAAAAACAGCAATTTAAATAAATTGCTTTGGGGAAGTTTTTAATGTTTGATCTTTTATTGTGTTTTTAGTATTCTGTTGGGAGCCGCCCAGAGTGGCTGGGGAAACCCAGCCAGATGGGCAAGATATAAATAATAAATTATTATTATTATTATTATTATTATTATTATTATTATTATTATTATTATCATCATCATTATCATTATTTTTTTTATATATTTAAGAGGTATACTCTGCATTTCATTTTAATGATCTCCAAGGCAGATTACAAACAACACAAAAGCCAGGATAGCTCCCAGCTCCCCTCTGGGCATTGTGACCCCGCAGAGAGTCAGTGAGGTGTGGGGTGGACATTTTATTTCCAGCTCCCTGGCATTTTTGCTGTTGCTGTCCATATGGGACCCTCACCCCACCCCCACCCCCCGAAGTGTGCTGCTATGTACGGATATCTGCACATTGTTCTCACTTTCCAACACCCTAGGCTGAATGCTTAGAAAGCTTCCAAGCAGTTCCCCCCTGAGAATTATTGGATGTGTAGAGAGATGGCCCCAGGGCTGCAGAGATGGCATCAATTACTCTGGCTCGCTCAGAAAAAAGATATTTCTGTCCGCATCGGTTAAATTGAGAGTCTCCCTCAGTCTTCAGAGATCCAGCTTCCTCACACAGACTGAGCCACATTTAACTGCCACTTCAACTGGAACCCTATTTGAAAATCCCACACACACCCCTCAGCCCCTTCCCTTGGAATACAGCCTTGTGCAAATTAGTCTCCTGGCTGCTTTTATAAGTGTAATTTTTCCGGACCTCCCCTTTTCCTGTCTGCAAATGAGAGGCAAAAACTGTTTCTCGGAACGCAGAAATCTGCTTGTGTGCTGAGTCGCACTATTAGTCCATGTGCCTCTACTCTTAACTTGAAGCAGTTGCCAGCGTTTCAGATAGGAGTGTATCTCAGCCCTGCCTGGAGCAGCCAAATCTGAACCTGGGACCTTTTAAATAAATGCAAAACGTCTAATCATAGGTTTGTAGGATCCTGTCATTGCTAAAGTTTAAGCCCAGTGGCAGCAGGTGGCCAGGTAGAGCTTCTCACTCACCCAGCTTCCAACATATATAAAAACATAATAAAACATTACACATTAAAAGGCTTCCCTATACAGGGCTGCCTTCAGATGTATTCTAAAGGTTAAAAAGTTACTCATCTGCTTGACATCTGATGGGAGGGCGTTCCACAGGGCGGGTGCCACTACCGAAAAGGCCCTGTGCCTGGTTCCCTGTAACTTCACTTCTCACAGTGAGGGAACCACCAGAAGGCCCTCAGAGATGGATCTCAGTGTCTGAGCTGAACAATGAGGGTGGACATGCTCCTTAAATAGCAATCAAGCACAGTTCCCATCTGCCATCTCAATTTCCCCAAAATACAATGTCCTGGCTTATTGCTGTATGAGACGTGATCAGAACTGGGATTGGAGTCGCCACCTAATTTTTTCTAAAATGAAATGCTGCGGTAATTTGGGAGTTTCCCACTCAGGAGAAACATCCAAAGCATGTTGAGAGAAGAAAAAAAGGTTTGGTGTGACTAGCATACCGCTCTAACCAATTTAAGTGGGGCATCCTGGAATTATAGGAACCTTTCTTGGCTTCTGATTGGATCCTGGAATGTCTCTCTTTTTTTGGTCCAGCACTCTGGTGCAATTCAGCTGGTTCGCACCAGAATGCTGGACCCAAAGATGTTCTTTTTGTCTTGACCTCTGGCGTGAGTCATCTGCTTCCTGCAAGGGACCAAAACAAAATGAGCGTCCCAGTTTGGATCAGCTGGACGTTGGAGGGTATGGATTAGTGAAATTTGGGAGTGGTGGGGAAGAGGGTTCCACACATCCCTAACCAACGTTATACATATACAGGATTCTGATCACATAGAATTATACTAGAGGAAAGCCTATAGTAGTTGAATGTTGCAGTTGTTCCTGTGTGAAAATAATATTCCTCCCCCTCCCCTTTTTTTCTTTCTCTGTCTCCCCTCACCCCTGCTTCCCAGACTTTATCCGCCCTGGCCAAGATCATGAAAGAATGCTGGTTCCAGAGCCCCCCAGCCCGACTCACAGCTTTGAGGATTAAAAAGACGCTGAAAAAACTCAGCGACTCCTTCGACAAACCCAAACAACACTCGTAACTGCAGGGACCAGCTCTGGGACCAGGGATCAAATTTCTGACTGTTTGGCTCGGCAAGAAAGTTCAAGGTCACTTCTTCCACTTCCAGTGTGCTAGTCCTGGTCTCTGTCTGTGGCTGCAGCAAACTTTGTTTGAAACCCGGCCAAGAGGATTTGGTCTAGAGCCCCCTGGCTGGGATCGATCCTTTGCAGGAGAATTTCATGGAACAGATGACTTGCTTCGGGCGTCTTTAATTTGTTTTCTCTAGCAACGAAAAGCGGGGTGAGCGGGGGGGGGGGAGGGAAAAGAAACACCCACTTCTCCGAGAACATGCATTAATATAAATACCCCCTGGATCTGTAACCTGACGCCAGCCCGTCTCGCCACCAACGCCTGAAAAATGGGGAGGGATCCTGCTTGGAAAGAGCACAGCTGTTCTGCCGAAGGGCCTGCTACCTTGGAAACACCAGTTTAAGGACCATTCATAAGCCGGTATTTAGATTGGGCCTATAGGATCTCTGTGTGTGTGTGTGTGTTCTGTCTACAACACACATATGTGCCTACAAAAGGAAAGAGAGAGCAGAAGAGGCACAGACTTGCAAGAACAGGAGTACAGTGGTACCTCGGGTGAAGTACTTAATTTGTCCCGGAGGTGCGTTCTTAACCTGAAACTGTTCTTAACCTGAAGCACCACTTTAGCTAATGGGGCCTCCTGCTGCTGCCGCGCCGCCGAAGAACAATTTCTGTTCTCATCCTGAAGCAAAGTTCTTAACCTGAAGCACTATTTCTGGGTTAGCGGAGTCTGTAACCTGAAGCGTATGTGACCTGAGGTACCACTGTAGATTCACACGCACATGTAGACAATTGTTCTTTGCCACCGCAATTTAAGCCTGGGGAGTATAGACATATACAAGCATGGAAGGCTGTCTGGATGGTTAAACGTAAAGGGACCACTGACGATTAGGTCCAGTCGTGACCGACTCTGGGGTTGCGGCGCTCATCTCGATTTATTGGCCGAGGGAGACGGCGTACAGCTTCCGGGTCATGTGGCCAGCATGACTAAGCCGCTTCTGGCGAACCGGAGCAGCGCACGGAAACGCCGTTTACCTTCCCACCGTAGCGGTACCTATTTATCTACTTGCACTTTGATGTGCTTTCGAACTGCTAGGTTGGCAGGAGCAGGGACTGAGCAATGGGAGCTCACCCCATCACGGGGATTCAAACCGCTGACCTTTTGATCGGCAAGTCCTAGCTCTGTGGTTTAACCCACAGTGCCACCCACGTCCCATCTGGATGGTTAGGAAGAGGCAAAAGTGTTATTTTCTCTGTGTTGCATTTAAACCCAACTCCCCTACGAAAAGCCCTACAAAATAACCCTGGGTGTGTGCGAATTTTTTTTAAAAAAATTAATACAATCGTGCTGCACAGTATGAGCAAACAGGTGAGCTCTGTCAATTGGGATAAGGTCTACATTCCAGTATAATGGTCACTAGCAACTCCCTGGCCTCATCCTTCACCCCCAGAGGCTTCCCATATAAAATGTGTTGCCTTGGACAAGAAGGGCTCTCCCTGCCTTACAGTGGTACCTCGGGTTACAGACGCTTCAGGTTACAGATGCTTCAGGTTACAGACTCCGCTAACCCAGAAATAGTACCTCAGGTTAAGAACTTTGCTTCAGGATGAGAACAGAAATTGCACAGCAGCGGGAGGCCCCATTAGCTAAAGTGGTGCTTCAGATTAAGAACAGTTTTCAGGTTAAGAACGGACCTCCAGAACGAATTAAGTTCTTAACCCGAGGTACCACTGTACTTCCAAGCTGGGTTGCAAAGGGGAAATGTTTCCTTGCACCCCTGGTTTGAATTCAAGCCATGACTCTTAAGGAAGAATCAGGGGCTCATTTTAAGGGCACTCCTGATTCTTCTTCCTTTCAGCCACGCCTTGAAGCTTCCAGGTGTCATATATGATGTCCAGTCCAGGAAATTTAGGTTTGCCCCAAACAACCCGGTGAGCCAAGATTAGAGGCCTGGCAGGGCTGTTTGCACATTGCATACACTGTGTGCATTAGTTTTCCTGTGCATGATCAGGCCAGTGCACATGAGCAGCTTGCAGACGGGATGCCCTGGTGCATGTAACACTGCCAATTTGGGGGGGGGGGTGGAATTGGGGTTGGAGGACTTGTCCCATTTTAATCAAACGCCAAGCTGTATTGTCACCCCGAAAGAATTAATCTCCCTTGCTCTCCATCCTTCAGAAACATTTATTCCCACTCAAAATATATCCACGACAGGGCAGCTGAGTTGAACCTATGTGAAAGACATGTAAACTCATTTCACACAGAAAAAACCTCAAGTTGCTTCAGAAATGTAATTATTTTGCACGGAAATGCGTTTTATATTTATTAAATTTGTACCGGAAAAAAGCACCCACAAAGTTTGTCATTTTGTACAAGCCGCATTATTTTTGCAGAAAGAGGAAAAATTGCAGGGGGAACTTTCGGGGGGGGGGTCATTGACAGTTGAAATTACAGGCTTTTGTTTGGGAAGAAAGAAAGCAACTGAAGGTAATCAAATGATCTGTCATGGGAAGGAGCACAAAAGAATGGAAAATGGCAGAAAGGGTTCAAAAAGAAAATTTCTTAATAACAAGGAGAAGACAAAAATAGAGCTGGATCTCAACGTAGGGCTGTTTAAATCCCATTAAGGCTAGTGGGAGTTAAGAACTCTAATTGCTGGTTTGTAAATAAATCCTTCTCCACTCACCTATGGCAAGTAATGATTCCCCATTGAAACCCTACCATGGTTCCCTATTTCTTTTAAGTTGCAAATAGCCAACAGGGATGTTTAGACAGGTGGACTAGTTAAAATAAAAAGGTGGGCTTGTACACTTTGCAGATATATTTGCCAAGGGACAGAGACATGAAAGCAAGCCTATAGCTGAGCTGGAATTTGAAGTTGGGATTCCCTCCATCAGACACGTACTTTTGAAATGTTTTTTATATTTGGGATTAACCAGAATGTACTGAGACACATAAAGGACGCGGGTGGCACTGTGAGTTAAACCACAGAGCCTGGGACTTGCCGATCAAAAGGTCGGCGGTTTGAATCCCCGCGACAGGGTGAGCTCCCGTTGCTCGGTCCCAGCTCCTGCCAACCTAGCAATTGGAAAGCACGTCAAAGTGCAAGTAGATAAATAGGTGCCGCTCCGGCAGGAAGGGAAACAATTGGGAAGTTTCCCAATTGTTGAGTGAGTGTGCCCCGTGCAAAATGGCATCGGCTCCTAAATCCTTACGCTTGGAATCTGCTGGCTCATGCTTCAGTCCCGGTGTGAGTGAGGGCTCCAGTGCTCACCGAGATTTCTGCATCTGGTCCACATGCATAAAGAAAAGCGGGTTTGCTTTCTCCATAGAAATGAATGGGACAACCTGTGAGTAAACTGCAAGTGCAGCCTGGAACACAAGTGGGGCTCAAGACTGGGGGAAATTTCAGCCTCCAAGTGTAACCAGGGTGGGAATAGCGTTGCTAAATTAAGGGGCTCGCTCCTGCAGGATGGCCACTAACTTTGATGGGTCCCAAAGAGGACTAGACAAATTCATGGGAGATAAGATCATCAATGGCTACTAGCTATGATGGCTATGCTCTGCCTCCATGGTCAGTCAGTAATGCTTCTGAATACCCCAGCTGCCCAGTGCTCCGGGAGGTCCAACACTTGCCCCGTCCCGGGCACTGGCAACCCATGCTACACCACTGGAAAAGGGCCTTGCATGCCGAAGATGCTACATTCAATCCACAGCATCTCCAGGTAGGGAACAGAAAGACTCCTGCCTACCACTCTGGAGAGCTGCTGCAAACTCCCATCAGCCCCAGCCAGCATGGTCAGAGATGATGGGAGTTGTAGTCCAGCAACATTTAGAGGGCAACACACTGCTACCCCTGTAATACTAAACTCCAGTCTCTCATGCAGAGCATTGGCCTGACTCCGCTTCCTATGTTCCTAAGAGCTCAAAGAGCTGCAATAGTTTGCAATCAGCAACCAGTTAGCTATCAAGGCTGTATGTGCATCTGAAATATTATGGCTGGCTCCACAATTTATTTGCCTAGGAAGTTCTGAGTTCCCTGTGGTTATGGCTGGATGCTTTTATCAAGTGGTGGGTGAACAAATATTTGCACATTAAGGGCTCCAGCTCCAGCTCCAAAAGTGGAGGTTAAGCTGAGCCGCAAGATAGCAAACTGATAAACCTAAGGACATTTAGATGGTATGTCATGGTGTTCCTTCTCCTCCCCAGCATTTATCCCATTCTAGTTGCTAGCTTAAAACATGCCTGCTTCTTGGGAGAAAAGCAATGACAAACCTAGACAGCATCTTAAAAAGCAGAGACATCACCTTGCCAACAAAGATCCGTATAGTAAAAGCTATGGTTTTCCCAGTAGTGATGTATGGAAGTGAGAGCTGGACCATAAAGAAGGCTGATCACCGAAGAATCGATGCTTTTGAATTCTGGTGCTGGAGGAGACTCTTGAGAGTCCCATGGACTGCAAGAAGATCAATCCTACCCATTCTGAAGGAAATCAGCCCTAAGTGCTCACTGGAAGGACAGATCCTGAAGCTGAGGCTCCAATACTTTGGCCACCTCATGAGAAGAGAAGACTCCCTGGAAAAGACCCTGATGTTGGGAAAGATGGAGGGCACAAGGAGAAGGGGATGACAGAGGACGAGATGGTTGCACAGTGTTCTCGAAGCTACCAGCATGAGTTTGACCAAACTGCGGGAGGCAGTGGAAGACAGGAGTGCCTGGCGTGCTCTGGTCCATGGGGTCACGAAGAGTCGGACACGACTAAACGACTAAACAACAACAACAACAAGTTGCTAGCGAAGATATCCCCCCCCATACCCCATTGGTACAGCAGCTCTGCTGCATATTAATTTTAATCAGAAGCATGCAGATGCACATCAATAACGTGAGTGTAATAAACCTGGTGGGGCTGTGATCTAAACCACTGAGCCTCTTGGGCTTGCTGATCGGAAGGTTGTTGGTTCGAATCCCCATGATGGGGTGAGCTCCCGTTGCTCTGCCCCAGCTCCTGAAAGCCCCAGTTTGAAAGCACACCAGCATGAGTAGATAAATAGGCATCGCTGTGGTGGGAAGGTAAACAGTGTTTCCGTGCGCTCTGATTTCCATCAAGGTGTTCCTTTGCGCCAGAAGCAGTTTAGTTATGCTGGCCACATGACATGGAAAGCCATCTGTGGACAAACGCCGGCTCCCTTAATCTGAAGTGAGATGAGCATTGAAACCCCATAGTCGCTTTTGACTGGACTCAAACTTCCAGGGGTCTATGTGCTGGAAAAGACCTCTTGTCTCCATATCTACTGATGCCCATACTACCAGAAGTGTGCTAAATTGTGGCTTACATCAAATCAGCAAAAGCAGTAACAGACCCTGCTGTCTTATTATAAAATGTTTTAAGTGTGCTGTGAAGAGAATTATACAAATGTGACACTAGATAGCAATGGTGAGCCATGACAAATTCAATATATTTTTCACAATATTGTTGTTGTTTTGTAAAAAAGCGTTTTCACAACGTTTTTTAATATGTGTCTAGATTCCACCTGAGGACGCGGGTGGCGCTGTGGGTTAAACCACAGAGCCTAGGACTTGCCAATCAGAAAGTTGGCGGTTCAAATCCCCGCGACGGGGTGAGCTCCCATTGCTCGGTCGCTTCTCCTGCCAACCTAGCAGTTCAAAAGCACGTCAAAGTGCAAGTAGGTAAATAGGTACCGCTCCAGCGGGAAGGTTAAACGGCATTTCCGTGCGCTGCTCTGGTTCGCCAGAAGCAGCTTAGTCATGCTGGCCACATGACCCGGAAGCTGTACGCCGGCTCCCTCGGCAAATAAAGCAAGATGAGCGCCGCAACCCCAAAGTCATCCATGACTGGACGTAATGGTCCGGGGTCCCTTAACCTTTACCTAGATTCCACCTGAGTTGCCCCAGCTGCTCTGGGTGGCTTCCAACATACGTATATTAAAAACATAATAAAACAGTAAACAGTTTTTAAAAAACTTTAGATGTCTTCTAAAAGTTGTATAATTATTTATCTCCTTGGCTCAGGGTTCATGTAACTTCATACCCTCCAATATTTCTATGATGAAAATAGGGACACCCTAAGGAAAAGTAGGACATTCTAGGATCAAGTCAAGAAACTGGGATGGCTTCTGTAAATCTAATGACTTCTGGACCCAGGTTGTTGAATAATTTGTATATCAGTGCAAGAGTCTTGAACCTGGCTCAGTAGCATATAGGCAGGCAGTGTAGATGTTTGAAAAGAGAGCTTGCATGTTGTCAGCCATCGGTTCCCCTAAACTGTCTAGCCGCTGTGTTCTGTGCTAGCTACAGTTTCCGAACCAAGCCCAAGGGAAGCCCCACGCAGAGTGCATTGTAGCAATCCAGATTTGAGGTTACCAATGCATGGACCCTAGTGGCCAAATCATCCTGGTGCAGATTTCTGAGAATCTCAGCTTTCATTAAAAAAAAAAAAAAAATGAACCAGAAACAGCCAGTTTTCTACGCCAATGGCTGCAAAATAAACTTGGAATCACCTAAGTAACTCCTTATGAAATTATTATTATTATTATTATTATTATTATTATTATTATTATTACGATGGTACCTCTCAAGACGAATGCCTCGCAAGACAAAAAACTCGCTAGACGAAAGAGTTTTTTGTTTTTTGAGCTGCTTCGCAAGACGATTTTCCCTATGGGCTTGCTTCGCAAGACGGAAACATCTTGCAAGTTTGTTTCCTTTTTTGAGCCTTTTTTGAGGTTTTTAAAGACTTTGGTGATTTTTGAAGCTTTTTCAAAACTTTCCCGACACCGTGCTTCGCAAGACGAAAAAAATCGCAAGACGACAAAACTCACGGAACGAATTAATTTCGTCTTGCGAGGCACCACTGTAATTTATACTCCGCCTAGCAACTCTGGGCGGCTCCCAACAAAATACAGTGGTACCTCAGGTTAGGTATGCAGACAGAAGGACTGAGCTCCTTGCTTATTAGAGACACTTCAGGTTACAGGTGCTTCAGGTTACAGACTCCGCTAACCCAGAAATAGTACCTCAAGTTAAGAACTTTGCTTCAGGATGAGAACAGAAATTGTGTGGCAGCGGCACAGCGGCAGCGGGAGGCCCCATTAGCTAAAGTGGTGCTTCAGGTTAATAACAGTTTCAGGTTAAGAATGGACCTCCAGAACGAATTAAGTTTTTAACCTGAGGTACCCCTGACCATTAGGTCCAGTGTCAGACAACTCTGGGGTTGCAGCGCTCATCTCGCTCTATAGGTTGAGGGAGCCAGCGTTTGTCCGCAGACAGCTTCCAGGTCATGTGGCCAGCATGACTAAGCCGCTTCTGGCGAACCAGAGCAGCGCACAGAAACGCCGTTTACCTTCCCACCAGAGCGGTACCTATTGATCTACTTGCACTTTGACGTGCTTTCGAACTGCTAGGTTGGCAGGAGCAGGGAGCAAGCAACAGGAGCTCACCCTGTCACGGGAATTCGAACCACCGACCTTCTGATCGGCAAGTCCTAGGCTCTGTGGTTTAACCCACAGTGCCACCCGCGTCCCTCCCTTTCCCCATACTACAGCCAATTACCGTCACACCCGAGATCAGGTGGAGACATGGCTAGACAGGTTGCATGTGCCGCCAATCTATGCAGACAGAAGGACTGAGCTCCTTGCTTATTAGCTGGTGGGCAGGGGGTTTAATCCTGCTTAGTCTCTGTCTGTCTGTCCGTCAATCCGTCCATCCATCCATCCCCCCCCCCGTGCACAGTCATGTGCCAATTTTGACAGGTGGGTGGGGGGAAACACACCTGTCCAACACCTGACTTTACTCCCCCCCCCCGGTAAAGGTACCCCTGACCATTAGGTCCAGTGTCAGACAACTCTGGGGTTGCAGCGCTCATCTCGCTTTATTGGCCGAGGGAGCCGGCGTTTGTCCGCAGACAGCTCCCAGTCATGTGGCCAGCATGACTAAGCTGCTTCTGGCGAACCAGAGCAGCACACGGAAACGCCGTTTATCTTCCTGCCTGTTTATTTACTTGCACTTTGACGTGCTTTCGAACTGCTAGGTGGGCAGGAGCAGGGACCGAGCAACGGGAGCTCACCCTGACATGGGGATTCAAACTGCCAACCTTCTGATCGGCCAGCCCCAGGCTCTGTGGTTTAGACCACAGCACCACAATATACAGCTTCAAATGTACGCACATCACATTTGCAGCCACTGGAAATGCCAAAGCCATTGTTTGAAGCAGAACAGCCCATGAACTCGCATGCCCTGCATAGCCCAGGCGCTTATCAGCCAATTCACTTCTTCTAGAATCTAGGAGTTTCCTGCTGATAACAGAAGCAAACATAGCCAGAAGAAGAAGGGTGGGAAAGCAGATGGAGACGAAATAATAACTTAGGCCAAATCTTTTGTTGAAATGACTCCTTGGTTTGATTTTCTGATAAAAGTCCAGATGGTGCAATGACATTTCCTGGAATATGTGTTTTCCCCGCTCCCCCTGTCACTGATTCCAGTAATGTTGCAAAACATTAAGAAGTACACAAAATGGAAGTGACCTAATAGATATTCAATTCCATAAGCCAAACTTTAAAAACAGATTTGGAAAACATGTTTTTTTTCCCCTTTATAAAAAATATTTTGGAGGGGAGGAGTAAAACACAACTAAACCTGCAGTTCCTTCTGGAATAGACTTGTATCCCCCCTCTCAACCTCAACAGACGTTTCCTACCTTGGAAAATCCAAAATATATGATCCAATTAAAGCATGTAAAGGGTTTCGGTGTGTATTAAATATTTTGGAGGGGCTGATGTATCTTCTCGCAAGACAGCTTGTTACTTTGAGAGAAGGCAGCTATCTCACACAGAAAATGAACTGAAAGGGAGCTGGTAGGCTAGGATAGAGGGCTATGAAGTCTTATTAGCGTGTTTGAGGGAACTGAAAGTGTCTGAGGAACCACATGCCCATGATGGGAAGGACCCAGAGGCAAAAGCAAATGGGGTAACAACTGTAATTTTTATTTTTATCTCTGCTAGAGTCTACACACAATTGCACATCTGTCTCTCTGCTCCAAGCAGGCAAGTGAGAGCGTAGCATCATCAGACTTCAAGGACACTCAGGGTGCAAAATAGGGCCAGTGAGGGGGGTGGTGGCCTGGGGAAACTTCCAAGGGCCAGACAGAGTCCTGGAGGGCCACATTCAGCCCACTGGGCTGAGGTTCCCCACCACAGCAGGATGGATGTACGGGAGTCTCCCCACTTAACGCACGCTTGACTAGTGCACAACCGCACAGTGCCGAGAAAGGATTAAATCAATCTATTTAAATGGCCAAAAGGCGCAAAACAGCAAAAAAAACCAGCCTGAAAAGAGCATGAATAGTGCAAAAATGGCGTAGAAAGAGCAGTAAAATGCCAGGAGCCTTTGCAACTGCAATCCCATCAGCCTTTGCACCGAATGTTGATGCCTCTGGAGAATCGGAGTTTGCAAAAGGAGGTTTGGAGGGAGCGACTGTGATGGATTTTTGTGGATTTGGGGCGGAGTTTTTGGTATTCCCACTATAGGTATATGTGCAGTACTTGGGAACGTAACCCCCAAGTAAGCAAGGAGACACCTATAGTTCCATAGGCTTGTAAGGAGAAGGGCCTGCATGAATGGAACGTAAAGCAAAGAAGGTATACATTAGATCAGGGGTCTGCAACCCGCGGCTCCGGAGCCGCATGTGGCTCTTTTACACCCTTCCCGCGGCTCCGGGGCGGATACTAGCGAGGGGAGCATTGTGCGCCCCGACACTCCCCACTGTGGCAGGCGCTGTACTGGCTGTGACATCGCATGGGGGCGGTGTGTGCGTTAGTCACGCACTGTCCCGACGTCACCTTCCCGCCCACCCGCTACATTGTAAGGGGCATGTACGCTGGTCACTGCATTGAAAGGGGGCATGTACGCTGCTCACTGTTTTGAAGGGGAGTGAAGAACACACACACACAAAAAGGTAACTTGTTAATTTAACGTTCATTTCTATGAGGAGGAGTAATTCTGAGGGGTCAAACAAAGAAATAATTTTTAAAAAGTGACAGAAAAGTTCTGTTTATAATCACGAGTTTTGTGGCTTCCAGGTTTTTTTCCCTTCGGAAACGGGTCCAAGTGGCTCTTTTTGTCTTAAAGATTGCAGACCCCTGCATTAGATCCAGCGCTGAGGGCCTTCTGGCGGTTCCCTCATTGCGAGAAGTGAGGCTACAGGGAACCAGACAGAGGGCCTTCTCGGTAGTGGCACCTGCCCTGTGGAACGACCTCCCATCAGATGTCAAAGAGATAAATAATTACCTGACTTTCAGAAGACATCTTAAGGCAGCCCTGTTCAGGGAAGTTTTTAATATGTAACGCTGTACTGTTTTTAACACTGATTGGGAGCCACCCAGAGTGGCTGGGGAAACTCAGCCAGATGGGCGGGGTATAAATAATAAATTATTGTTGTTGTTGTTGTTGTTGTTGTTGTTGTTGTTGTTGTTGTTGTTGTTATAAACCCTGTTGATACCAGAGTCCTGTGCAGGGGCAACGATGCCTCCCATCAATGGTATTCTTCTCCTTGCGCCTGCTGCATGTACAACTGTCCTCCATCACTCTGGCTGTCTCAACATTTCATACCTCCCCCTCCATAAAATGTCCTAGTGGTCTGCATCAAACAGCTAACATAGCATCTTCAGTGTGGTCATAATCAGCCTCCCGCTAGACAAACAAGCAAAGCAACCCCACCGCAATCATCTGATGCTTAGGATGCAAGCTCCTCGGGGCAAGGACCAGTAGCTTTGATTATCTTAATTCAGAGGTAGGCAAGCTAAGGCCCGAAGGCTGGATGCAGCCCAATCACCTTCTCAATCCGGCCCGCGGACAGTCCAGGAATCAGCGTGTTTTTACATGAGTAGAATGTGTCCTTTTATTTAAAATACATCTCTGGGTTATTTGTGGGGCATAGGAATTCGTTCGTTATTTTTCCCTAAAATATAGTCCGGTCCCTCAAATGGTCTGACGGACGGCGGGCCAGCCCATGGCTGAAAAAGGTTGCTGACACCTGTCTTAACGAATAAAGGACCATTACACTGGTGCTGGAACAGAATTAACAATAAAAATAAGAATCAGACAGAGCTAGGGCTAAGTTACTCTGGGTTAACACCCAATGGGAAGGCTTACAGCTGGGCTGACTAAGCTGTGGCCCCGGGGCCGTCTTTACCCGGGGGTGCAAGGGTGCGGGGCACCCGGGCGCCGAATTCTGGGGGGTGCCAGGTGCCCACCACTGAAGCCACCTAAGCTCTTAACTATCTACCTGTTATGAAATAATAAATAATTTTGATCAAGCTAGAAAAACAAAATACATATATACCTAGGTATTACTAAAATGTATACCTACTGTTCCACTAAACGACTTTTGGCTTTGTGCGCTCATTTACCAAAGCCGCGCCACACCGCCGGCGGTGCTTGTCACTCACAATGGCGGCACTTGTCATTCTCAACTGTGCTGTGCACGCGAAATTAACTTTTGCATCAAAATATTATGTTGCATGGTGTCTGACATAAGCATAAGTAAAGGTAAAGGGACCCCTGACCATTAGGTCCAGTCCTGGCTGACTCTGGGGTTGCGGCGCTCATCTTGCTTTATTGGCTGAGGGAGCCGGCATACAGCTTCCGGGTCATGTGGCCAGCATGACTAAGCCACTTCTGGTGAACCAGAGCAGCGCACGGAAACGCCATTTACCTTCCCGCCAGAGTGGTACCTATTGATCTACTTGCACTTTGACATGCTTTCGAACTGCTAGGTTGGCAGAAGCAGGGACCAAGCAATGGGAGCTCACCCCGTCGCAGGCATTCAAACCGCTGACCTTCTGATCGGCAAGTCCTAGGCTCTGTGGTTTAACCCACAGCGCCACCCATGTCCCTTTGACATAAGCATAATGAAAGTTAATTTGGGGGCTAAACTAAATTTGGGGGCGCTGGGTGGATCTTTACATCCCAGCGGCGCATATGCTAAAGACCCCACCGTGTGGCCCTCCAGGCTTCATCTCTCATGAGTCCCAGCCAGTGTGCTGAATGTGATACAGCATCACTGCAGGGCCACAGGTTCCCCTACGCTGGGTAACAGGGAAACTCTGGTATTGCCCATACAGCTTCTTTAGGGAAGCCTATGTCCCCCCTTGTGGACCACTCATTTAGCTTATCTCCTCTTTGCCTATATGCTGAGCCAGCAAAGCACTGTGGCTACGGACAAATGTTTTTCTGTGACAACAGCGGAGGGACAGGGAACAAATTCGTTTTGATGAAGTATTGCCAACTTCTCTCTGAAACGCTTCCTCCTCCGTTCATTCCAGGGAGATTTCTCATTTTACAGCGATCCCTTATTTGCACTCTTTGTGCATCTCTTGGCAAGGCTGCTACAGCTGGACACAATCTCTGCTCCTTAAGCTCCGGAGAGGCCTGGTGTAACTCTGTGTACGAACACAGGCAGACGAGGAATTCCGCAAGTGAATCATGAGCTGAGCCTTCAGAGAGAATTTAAGATGGGGATTTTCTTTTAAGTCTGGAATGCAACTCTCCAATAGTACACACGGTCCCCAAGGGACCAGTAGCACAGTGTGTGCGTGTACCGTAGCTAGAAAAGGGAGGAATGGCGCTTTGACTTTCTGTTGCAACCAGACACATTTTAATTTGAATCCTATACTACCAGCAGGGATGCGGGTGGTGCTGTGGGTTAAACCATAGAGCCTAGGACTTGCCGATCAGAAGGTCGGCGGTTCGAACCCCCGCGATGGAGTGAGCTCCCGTTGCTCTGTCCCTGCTCCTGCCAACCTAGCAGTTCGAAAGCACACCAGTGAGAGTAGTTAAATAGGTACTGCTCCGGCGGGAAGGCAAACGGCATTTCCGTGCGCTGCTCTGGTTCACCAGAAGTGGCTTAGTCACACTGGCTACATGACCCGGAAGCTGTACACCCTTGGTCAGTAAAGCGAGATGAGCACCGCAACCCCAGAGTTGGCCACGACTGGACCTAACGGTCAGGGGTCCCTTGACCTTTATACTACCAGCATGGTAGTGTCCGACTCTTTGTGACCCCCTGGACCAGAGCACGCCAGGCACTCCTGTCTTCCACTGCCTCCCGCAGTTTGGTCAAACTCATGCTGGTAGCTTCGAGAACACTGTCTAACCATCTTGTCCTCTGTCGTCCCCTTCTCCTTGTGCCTTCCATCTTTCCCAACATCAGGGAGTCTTCTCTTCTCATGAGGTGGCCAAAGTATTGGAGCCTCAGCCTCAGGATCTGTCCTTCCAGTGAGCACTCAGGGCTGATTTCCTTAAGAATGGATAGGTTTGATCTTCTTGCAGTCCATGGGACTCTCAAGAGTCTCCTCCAGCACCAGAATTCAAAAGCATCAATTCTTCGGCGATCAGCCTTCTTTATGGTCCAGCTCTCACTTCCATACATCACTACTGGGAAAACCATAGCTTTAACTATACGGACCTTTGTTGGCAAGGTGATGTCTCTGCTTTATAAGATGCTGTCTAGGTTTGTCACTGCTTTCCTCCCAAGAAGCAGGCGTCTTTTAATTTTGTGACTGCTGTCACCATCTGCGGTGATCATGGAGCCCAAGAAAGTAAAATCTCTCACTGCCTCCATTTCTTCCCCTTCTATTTGCCAGGAGGTGATGGGACCAGTGGACATGATCTTCGTTTTTTTGATGTTGAGCTTCAAATGTAACAATTACTTGATTCAAATGTACTTGAGTGTGTGCTTTTGTGTTACCCTCTTGAAGAAGTGTTTCCTTGTACTAGAAAAATCTAGCTAGAGAAATGTGGTTTTTTATATATACCAGGCTTTCTCTCAACCCAGGTCAAAGCTGATGGGCATTGCCATTCAAATGGTGTGTGCAAGCAGCAAGAATGTTATTGGCCCAAAAATGGAAGCAAGAAGAACTACCGACAAAAGAATGGAGGACGAAACTAATGGACTATGCAGAATTGGACAAACTAACAGGAAGGATTCGAAACTGGCAGGACCAGAAATTCACACAAGACTGGAGTAAATTTACAGACTATCTGAAAAATATTTGTGATGATCAGACTACGTTTGTAGGTTTGCAAGAAGTTTTGTAAGGAGTATTATTGGAATTATTGCAAAAATGGATAAGGGGGAGTACGGTTAGTTCAAATACCATATTTTTTGCTCTATAAGACTCACTTTTTCCCTCCTAAAAAGTAAGGGGAAATGTGTGTGCGTCTTATGGAGCGAATGCAGGCTGCGCAGCTATCACAGAAGCCAGAACAGCAAGAGGGATTGCTGCTTTCACTGCGCAGCGATCCCTCTTGCTGTTCTGGCTTCTGATATTCAGAATTTTTTTTACTTGTTTTCCTCCTCCAAAAACTAGGTGCATCTTGTGGTCTGGTGCATCTTATAGAGCGAAAAATACGGTAGTTAAAGGCAATATGAATTTAAGAAATGCATAAGAAGGGGTCAAAACGGTGGATCATCAGAGGTGCTGATGGAAGTCCAAAAAAATGATTATATAAGTGATGAAGTTTTGTGGTATGTATTATCATTTATATGTCAAAATTAATAAAAATTATTTTAAAAAAACACATCGATCGATTATGCGGGGTGGGGCTTACCTCCCCCCCCCCAATATTTTATTCAAGCTCCTGTCCACAAACACACTCGCTCCCCTTTGTCTCCCTCCGCCTTTCCCGTCGGCGGACCCTTTCCCTCCCCGACTCCCCTCTCCTTTAACAAAGGGCCGCTTCCCCTTTAAGCCCCTCGCCGCCTCTCTCGCCCTATCTCCGCGCACTCTCTCTCGCGCATGCGCACACCCCGCCCTCCCCTAGCTGCTGAGGCGCCGCCGCTGCCGCTCTGGTGTCTGCCTCGTCTCGCGCTCGCGCCGCCGCCTCTCGCGCCTCTCTCGCCCCGCGCGAGCTGAGGGCGAAAGCGAGGCTGTCGCCGGTTGCGCCTCAGCTCCTGTCGCGAGGCCGTCGCCATGGCGGGCGGTCCGGCTCGCCGCCCGCGGCCCGTGGGGCCCAAGACGCTACTGGTGCTGCTCGTCCTACTGGTTCTCGGGGGCCACCGCGGGGCCCAAGGTAAGAGGGGAGGAGGAGGAAGAGGAAGAAGAAGAAGTAAGGGACCTCATCCAACATGGCGGCGGCGGCTTCAGCTCGGGGTGGGGCGTGTAAATATTGGGGCGAGGGGCGAAAGAGGGGAGAGCGGAGGCGTCGCGGGGTTGGGGAGGAAGGGTCTCTTGGGTGGAGAGGCGGGGTCCCCGTCCCTGAGGGGTGGGGATCTGTCTGTGTGTGAGAGAGAAATCCACCGAGAAATCCACTCAAGCTGTCAGATTATAGGGAGGGGGGGTCTGCAGGACCCTCCATAGAAACCCTGCCTTTGATCCTTCGCTCCCAGCAGCCGTGGGACGCGAGGGTTGGGGGGCTGCTTGCTGAGGAGCTGCCGTGCCTTAGCAGAGCTGGGGGGTTGGGTTGGGGTTTGGGTTGCGAGGTGCAGGCTGGGGGGTGGGACGTGTGCTGGGATGGGGTGGGAGGTCTGAAAAAAAGAAAATAATTATAAAATAAAAATAATTGTGATGCATCTAGGCAGGGCTGTGCGACTTCCAAGAGGCTGCGATCTACAACCACCGTAAAAACACTGGCAGGGATCTACCCAGCCCTGATCTAGGGGGACGGGTGTCTGGCATCGAAATCTGGAGCCCGATTCGTCAAGAGAGACAATGGCCAACTGGAGGAACACCTGATTTCCTCGAGGGGTGGAGGGAGGGTTGTGTTTCTTTTTAGGGGCCTTGCAGATCTGTGATGCCTTTCTCGTGTGTTTGTGTGTGTGTGTGTGTATTGGGGGGGGGGGGAGGGAGTGTAATGGAGGTCACATGAACCCAATCCCTGTTCAGGCTCCTTGCTTCTGCCAACCCCTCTGCAGATCAGACTTGGCGAGGAATGAATTTTAAAAGCATGTTTTTAATCAATAGGCTGGCGTGATGGTTGTTAATTGTGTCAAGTATGTAGAACTCCAGAATTTTAACATTAAAAAAAAGGGGGGCATGGTACGAGACTTAAAGCCCACTATCGGCTCACAGTGGAGTTCCAGTTCACCCCAAATAGCCTGCCTCTGAGAATGTTTTGGTTTCACCATGAAGTGTCCTCAGGCCTGATGACTCCAGAGTCCCCCTTGCTGTCTTAACAAAGACACCATCACATAAGGAGCCAGTCAAAAACCAGTTCCTTATTTGCAGACCTGTTTGTTAATGTATTGCAAAGGGAGGTGTGGGGCATCAGCCTTGAGAAGGTCTTGTTTCTTAACAAAGCTTTTGATCAGGTAAGGCTAAGCATTGTATGCCACTAGACAGCTAGTCTTATATATTGATGCATCTCAGGACAACCCAGAGTTTTGTTCAAGACCCTGAAAAGCCAATTCCACTTTGAAATGTTGGAATGCGGTGTGAGTGATTTTTGCCACATGGCTAACTAGGTAAAGGTGAAGTGGCCACATGTAGAACCAATCAGCTTGTGATAAGTTGGCCAGTTCTCAGTCATTTCTTGTTATGGATCTCTTTGGTGACCTGGATATCCCAGGTCATGAACTGAGGGTACCTGAGGCAGCCACCTAGCGGAAACCAACCAGGTCTGGGTCAGTGCCCAGATGGGAGAGCTTCTGGGAGTTGTGTGTGTGCTGCTGTCTTGGATTCTGTGATGGGGGAAAACAGGCTATAAATGTACTAAATAAATCATCAAGCTACTCAGTCAGTTTACTATATGGCAAAGTCAGCTTAGATATCATTGCCCTTCCCTTTGGGCACTTCCAGAAAGTCTTCTGGGTACAAGAATTTGTTGTGAATAAGGAACACGTGTATCCAGTTGGTTTCTTCTGCCAGATAGTTGCTGTGGCAAGATATCTCAGTTTCTTGGAAGAGGGAGGACAGAGTCTGGCAATGCCTCATTCAGCTAATTGGAAATTTTGAATTTGGAGAACACTGGTAGCAAGATTATTCCCCAGGACATTTGCAGAGCTGGGCTTATTCTGGTACAAAGATATAAAATGGGTGCTTCAAAGGAGGATGTAAAAAAGATCAACATATAGGGATAGGTGGCAGCATGTTATCTCTGAAGTATAAGTTTGCAGAGGGATAAATACAATCTTACCACGTTCCTGAATGATGGTGTCCAAGGCTGTGTGGCTTAATTTCTTTTTTTAAAGGGGTGTATTGCCATGGTTTCTGAAGGTTGTTGTTTGCCATTGGAAAGAACACAGCTTTAAAGGGGTTCTGCTATCAGGTGTTCCCATCAGTTTTATCTAAAGCCCTGCTCCCTTTTCTGATTAATTAACATTTGCTTTTTAGCATTGAACTCTGTGAACTCGCTTTCCCTTAAATTAAAGTTTTTTTTAAAAGGATATGCTACAAGGTTCACATTACAGCCCAGTGTAGAGGAGAGCCGCAATTCTAAAACAATTCCATTATTAGAACTTAACAAATGGGCAAATTTTTGCTAACAAATAAGCTGCTAACAATTAAAAAAAATAGAAAATCCGAAAATGTCTGAACCAGACAGTAAGAACAGTAGAAAATGGCAGCATCAAAAATAACAACAGGAGATAAAAATCAATCAGTCAGTCAGTCAGTCAATAGCATGCTTAATTTCACCCTAATGCTGCAGTCCTATGCACAGCTAAGCAGATAGTAACTCCACTGAACTCTTCACACCAGTATGCCAGTCCTAAGTAAACATGCCTAGGATTGGGCTACAAATCTCATTTGCTTCTTTCCAATAATTTTATTTAGCTAAGTTTTGTGTGTTGAGAAAAACTTAAAAATTATGAGAACATATACAGTATGGGTGCTTGGATGTTCTGACTACTGTACATGATACAGGAACTAACAAATGAGAATTCAATGAAATTGACAGTAATAATATTGCTTCATAGCATTGTTGTGATATTTTGGTCTTTTTAATCCTCCATCTCTTAGTTTAGTTCTCAATTCATTTGTTCCAGCTTTCGGTTGTTCAAACCAATTTTTAAAAATATCCAGATTGCCAGCATAAGGTGAAATTGGATTTCAGAAGAGCTAGTGGGTGCTTATCATCTAACTGTTAAATGTGAAATTATTAGGGAGCAGATTAACTTTGTATGTGAAGCCTACTGAAGACTGAGCCTCTCCATTCATGTCACACTTCACTCTGCTCTGAAAAGTTCTTATTGGTTTCCTTCAAACTCATGCCTGTTGAAAAAATAAATAGGAATGGGGAAATTGACTTCCATAGTCTTTGATGCTTTGTTTTGGTTGACAGCAATTGTTTTCAGCAAATGCTGCAATGTACGTTTTTACTAATAGGATTCTTCAGTGAGGTGTGTATGCAGCATGGTTTTATGGGCAAGGACAAATGTGCAAATAAAAACTGATGTTTGTGAAAAGGTGTGTGCAAGGAACCAATTTTGCCAAGTTGCAAGAGAAAGGGGTGGGTGGGTGAAAGCCAATTTTAAAAGGATAATAGTAAACAGCATGAACTGCTTGAAGCTTAACTGTGGTAATTGGTGTCTCTTTAAGCAACCATAACATGCTTTCTGTGCTCTGCTAATAAGGTTCATTTTCAGTAGCTTTCACTTGTTCTGTATATGTATTTTTACATAAGAATAAAACAGCCTCCTAATTACTTTGTATGAAAACATAATTCAGCTTGCTGTTTCCGTAGCTTCTGAGCATGCAGTGTCCTGTATGATTAATAAACCTACATGTTTAGAAGCTTAGCTGTTACTTGAAAGTAAAAAGTTGTGGATTCCTTTGCTGATATTTCTCAGAACAAGGATTTAGTTAGTTCAGAAGAGAACATACCGTATTTTTCACTCTATAACACGCACCCGACCATAACACGCACATAGTTTTTAGAGGAGGAAAATCAGTAGGCATGCCACCCGTAGGCATTCCCTCCATAACACGCATAGACATTTCCCCTTACTTTTTAGGAGGAAAAAAGTGAATGTTATGGTGCAAAAAATACGGTAATTTATATTTTATTACTTTCCAAGAAAGATACCACTTAATTGGAAATTGGGTGCACTGTCCAAAAAAACTGTCCTTGAACTTCTTTTCACACATCTTGGCCAGAACCCTGAGATTTTCCTCCCACTTTTGGCCATCTGGTTTGGTATCCCAATCTGCATGCTGCTGTGGAAACTGCACTTGTAAATGGCCTCAAGTAAAACTTTAGCCCTATGGTAAAACAAGCAGTTTAAAGAATGTCCACGAGTAAGATTATTTCCTCTTACAATATTATCCAGGGCGCTTCTCTTTAGCTGCATTCCCGAAGTGCAGACCATAAGGAGATAATTTCTCTTAAGGCGAGCTTTCACTTAATAGTGAGGGCATAACATAAACAAATTAAAGTGGAGAGTTAGCAGCTCAAGGCCCCTCTGCTAAGCCTTTAAAGCAATATTGTATATATAATATAAGTATTTGAATCAAAGCCTCAAAACCAATCTTAGTTGCTGTACGTTTTCTTACCGAATTGACCATTTATGAATAAACCCAGAGTACTATGGAGCCAGTGTGGATTTGGTCAATATTCAAATTAAAATGAGGTTTTTAAAAGATGCTTAATTATTGAAGAAAGAATATAGTTCATAAATCACTCTGTGTGTGTTAGTGCATTCCTATAGTGTTATTTTAAACACAGTAAAGTGAAATAACTTGCCTGTTCATAAGCTACTGTCTTACCCAATGATCCCTTTTATCTTTTACTCCATACAGATATTTGATGTTGAATATGTTTGTCTAGGAAATATCTCACTTAATGATTCCAATAATAACCACTTCTAAAAAACAAATCTGTTTGGGGTAGCTTAACATTATCTTGTGTGTACACATTTTAAAATTGTGTCATTTAGCAGGACTTAGGAAGCAACAGCAAGAGATGCTGCAGATTTGTTGTTAGTTGAGATAAAACATTGGGGCCAATCTACATGTTGCATAATTTTCCTCTGCAACTGTAAGCAACAGAAAGATGGGTGGGAAAGAAAGGTTTAAGCCTTTCCACTCTTAAAAGACTGTTCTCCACTTGCTACTTCCTTCTCCCAACTAATCTTAAAAAATGTGTCTGTTTCTCTGCGTAGTTTGACTCCTACAAGCCTCAAAGCAAAGAGTCCTAATTCTTTGGCTATCAGATGGCACTCTGGTGCAATAAAAAATAGGCCATACATAAACAAGCATTCTTGGTCTGGGATGCTGAACGAGGAGTGGTTTCTTAGCTTCTTGGAATATTTGACCTTAGTTGATTGATGTGACATACCAATCTTATAGGATCTATTCCTCCGGAGGGCATGGGACACACTAAACATTGCAGTTATTGTAAATTCTTGCAGTTTCTACCCTAAATTCCTATTTTTGTGATTGCTGCCAAGCAATCAGGAAGTATTGCATTAGATCAGGTGTGTTAGTTGCCAGTGAGTTCACAGATCCAGTTTGGAATGTTGTTTACCTTTAAAGTCCTAAATAGTTTGGGACCAAGTTACTTGAAGGACGGCTTTCAATCATACCAGACCGCTTTCACATTGAGACCTGCTTATGAGGCCCTGATTGCAGGCCCACCTCTTGAGAGTAATCAAGTTGGCAAGCATGTGGGAGAAGGCTTTCTTGGTGGCCCTGCATTTGTGGAACTCTGTTCCAACCTGAAGATCAGATAAGCCCCATTCCTATCAGTTTTAAAGCAGACTTTGAAAACATGCAGAAATTCATGGCGCTGATTTATTCTGATGTTACTATATTTATGGTCTTACTGGACTGTTTCTGTTTCATTGTGCTGGCCGCTTTATTATTATTGGTTGCATTAAAGTTTTAAATTCTGTTTTTATGTTTATCTATGTATGTTTGTGCATTGTGAGGAAAAGTTATCTTACCTCTTCACTCTTAGCAGTCCTGCCAACAAAAAGAAAGGAGCCACTGCTTCCTAAATTTGAAGAGAAACAGAGCTGTAGCATATTTTTTGGACATGGAAAGCGTGTGCAGATCAGTGTTAGAAACTCTCATAAGCTAGGTGCCAAATGGCTCCTTAAACCAGGGGTACAGTTGCCAAAACTGAATGCCTAGTTGCCATTTGGGGGCCAGACAGCTCAAAAGTTTTATTTTTCAATACAACTTTTTGGTTTCTGAAATTCATTCTGATTGTGCAAATAAAATATAATAGATAAAATTCTACAGGGTCTGTTGCTAGTGTAAAAATAGTCAAGACCCAAGAATCCCTAGGTATGCACCTCCAGATGGTGGAGATGTCAGACACCATCCTGGCACCCAGGCATCTTCACTTGGTCGCAAGTTACCAATAGCCAGGTGCAAAATTTCACTTGGGGTATCGTGAATTTTGAATGCTGGTGCAGATATTCAACTAAACACATGAGGGCTCAAACTGCAGACGAGGACAAGGGCAGAAATGGAAGCCCCGCCCAAGTGACTTGGGCACATAGGACCTCTGCACATTTAGTGTGAAAGTCAAAAGAGGATTTCTAAGAGCAGTTTCCAAAATAGGAGCCTTTGCCTCAGTTTGTATTGATTATAACAGTGTTAAGAGAGCTTTGGATTCAAGTACCTAAAGTCCACTTCCTCCTACCCTCTGAAATTAGATTGGTAGTTACCAGGAATAGGCTATGTGTATTATTTTTCCAATTATGGTGGCTCATTTGGAATGTCTTCCCCAGAGAAGCTCACTTGACACCAACCTTGATAAAAAGGTAAAGGGACCCCTGACCATTAGGTCCAGTCGTGGCTGACTCTGGGGTTGTGGTGCTCATCTCACTTTATTGGCCGAAGGAGCCGGCATACAGGTTCTGGGTCATGTGTCCAGTATGACTAAGCCGCTTCTGGCAAACCAGAGCAGCGCACGGAAACGCCGTTTCCCTTCCCGCCGGAGCGGTACCTATTTATCTACTTGCACTTTGACGTGCTTTTGAACTGCTAGGTTGGCAGGAGCAGGGACCGAGCAACGGGAGCTCACCCCGTCACGGGGATTCGAACTGCCAACCTTCCGATTGGCAAGTCCTAGGCTCTGTGGTTTAAGCCACAGCTCCACCCGCGTTCCTTGCAACCTTGATGCAGGGGTGTAAATACTCCAAATAAATAATAATAATTTGCCCAGGTACTCAATCATGGTTTTGAGGCCAATTTTAGCCATTCTGTTTAAATGCTATTCATAGAGTTGTAGAGTTGGAAGGGACCCTGAGGATCATCTAGTCCAACTCCCTGCAATGCAGGAATATGCAGCTGTCCCATATGGGGATCAAACCTGCTACCTTGGTGTTATCAGCACCATGCTCTAACCAACTGAGCCATCTGAGCTGCTATGAGCGTTGTTTCTTATATTTTATTGCAGTTCTGCGTTGGTGTTTTGCTATTTTACTACTATTTACTATTTTAAAACTATATGAATCCCTGATAGTTTTCTACCAAAGGGTGGTTTGTATATTCACCAAGTATGTCTTCATTTTGAAAAGCTCCCTTCAGTGCAGATTGATTGAGTTTGAAGATGCCCCAAGGTGGAATTCAGTGCAGTGCTATGTGGGATATGTGTACTGTTGCGCTAGTGGGCTTGGTTCCACACACGCAACAACTTAGTTGAATCCCGCCTTTTATTTGTTCTACAGCTTGCTTTGTGGCAGAAGCAAAGTTGAGCTGGGCCTTCTGTCCCTCACTGAACTTGTGTCTTCGCAAGATGTATGTTAGGTCTGATGAAATCAGTGTCAGCTAGTTCACTTCAGCAGAAATGCATACTCTATAGATCTCTTGAGCAAGAACAAAGCTTTTATTCGGAGGCTCTGAAGCTTAGCTAGGCTTGTTTAAACAGCGTCTTTTGGGGCTGTGTCTGTCTTGGAGCAGAATGTCAGACACAGACATGCCAAACAGACAGAAATACAATTCCCAGCAAGCTTGTGTTACACCTTTCTTTCAGTGCATCTTTAGACATTTTATCACAGATGTAGATAAAGATCACATGAACCTTATTGTGTCCAACCCAGGAATTTTGTTTTAATTAAGTGGATTATATGTTCCACTTTATAAATGGTGTCTCTACCCTGCTTCCAAGCTAACTGCTAGAAAAAGTCTGGTCTGAATTTTGCTTTTGTTCAGTTATTTCTTTTATTGGGCTTGCCCAAACATTCCCAGCTGCACTTTCAATCATTCTGTGAAAAAAACTTGCCACTGGCCTCTTAAGTACCTGTTGGATTCTGAGCATGCAACATTCTCCAAGGTGAAATAATCGTAATAATACCAACTTTTCTTTTGCTTTTATTGACACGGGGAGAATTTTTTCCCGTCGCTAGTCAAAACTTGAAGTACCAGAACCGCACAAGTTGCTTTCTAATCTCCCTCTCCCCGCCCCCCGCTGCCCATGTTTCCTTCTGCCCTGGGGTGTTCAGGCTGACGTACCTGTTTCATGTGAAATCACCAACCTTGGCAAACAGGGCTGCATTATCTAGGTGTTGCAGACAGGCAAGGATTTCATAGTATTTTTTTTATTTCATAAAAAATGTGGTTTATAAAGAGAATGACAAGGTGTATCACAATTTAAAATAAAACAATACCGAAGGCCGATTAAGGTACCTTTAAACCCCAGAGTGTGGGACGCGGGTGGCGCTGTGGGTAAAACCTCAGCGCCTAGGACTTGCCGATCGCATGGTCGGCGGTTCGAATCCCCGCGGCGGGGTGCGCTCCCGTCGTTTGGTTCCAGCGCCTGCCAACCTAGCAGTTCGAAAGCACCCCCGGGTGCAAGTAGATAAATAGGTAAATGGCGTTTCCGTGTGCTGCGCTGGCTCGCCAGATGCAGCTTGTCACGCTGGCCATGTGACCCGGAAGTGTCTGCGGACAGCGTTGGCTCCTGGCCTATAGAGTGAGATGAGCGCACAACCCTAGAGTCTGGCAAGACTGGCCCGTATGGGCAGGGGTACCTTTACCTTTTTACCCTAAACCCCAGAGTAGACTTATCCAAAATATGGACAGCTATGCAAACCCTTCTGCTAGTTGGTACCTCTTACTTGAGGTATATTCACTCCCCGTTTTCCCCCCCCCCTTCTAAAAAATTAAATCAGTTATAAGGTTAGCTGCCGGACACAACCTTAGAGCAGTGTTTCCCAAACTTTTTTGGGCAACGGCACACCTGTTTACTGAAAAAAAATCTCGCGGCACACCACCATTAAAGCCCCGCCCCGTGACGTCAGCGCGCAGCGTCACGCCGGGAGGGACGCACGAAAGCTATCCTATGTAAATACGGATTTAGCCTCGGTTTGCTCTGGCTTTGAAGCTAAAGGTTAAAGGGGGGGCAGAGAGGCGTGTAGACCCGTTTGCTTAGAAGTAGGTCCCCAGTGTTTCCCCATGGGGTCCCAAGGAAGAGCGGCGCCACCCGATTGGATTTCCTAAACTCCCGCCCTGAGCGCTGGAGTTCCGCGTAACCCAAATTAAACCCGGTTGCTTACACTCTGTCCAGGAGGACGCACAATCCCCGCTTGACGGATGGGTCTGTTCCAAGGCTGGCTCCGCTGGCAAAGCCGGCTTGCTGGACGCCTCTTGGCAGAGAGAGAAGCGGACGGACGAGTTTTAAGAGGCTCTCCGTCGCTCCAGAAGAAGGCAGGGCGAAGATTTCAAGGGGCATCGCTCCGGCTGCTCCCTCTCCCGCCGCGCAGGAGCGATGCCTCTCTCTGACTCTCCCTCCGCGCAGGCTGAGGGAGGGAGGGAGGGGCGCGTGTGACCCGTCTCTGCTGGGAGACCAAACCCAGCGAGGCAGAGTCGCGCGGAGGCGCCCAGGCAGCGCTGCCGGCTGCGAGGAGGAGCGCCAGGCAGCAGCAGGAGGCGCGGCCTCTCCTCGCCGCCGCCGCCGCCCCGCCTCTCGCCGCCCGACTCGCCCGCCTCCCTCCAGGCATCTCGCGGCACACCAGCTGATGTCTCACGGCACACTCGTGTGCCGCGGAACACCGGTTGGGAAACACTGCCTTAGAGTATATTGAAAAGGAATTGCAGAAGGCCTTTAAGCCGTCCCTATCCACCTGCAGTAAACATTGGCAAGTAAAACACTACTTCTGGCAAAGAAGCTTTTGTAAATTGGAGGAGAGTCAGTTCAGTGTGGTTGATGGACAGGTGATTTAACACAGGCAAGCAAGTTGATGTATATTTTTGTTGGTTAGAAATATAAGGGACTTGGGAGCCCTTTTCCAACAAGGAAACTTTATTGCAGTGAACAATTGGACTGGAATAAAAGCTCAACCACTTATGTAAGAAAAATTTGACGTACAGTATTTGATTTAGAGGATATCCTGCCCAGTCCCAAGTGAAGAGTGGGGAAAAGCTTTACATTTTTGCATTTTGTACAAAAACATCTAAGTCCTGGCCTTTGGTGTATTTAAGACAAGGGTGGGGAACCTCTAGCTCAGGGGTCTGCAACCTTTAAGACAAAAAGAGCCACTTGGACCCGTTTCCAAAGGGGGAAAAAACTGGGAGCCGCAAAACTCGTCATTATAAAAATAACTTTTTTGTCACTTTTTTATTATTTCTTTGTTTGACCCCTCAGAATTACTCCTCCTCATAGAAATAAACGTTAAATTAACAAGTGACCTTTTTTGTGTGTGTGTTCTTCACTCCCCTTCAAAACAGTGACCAGCGTACATGCCCCCTTTCAATGCAGTGACCAGCGTACATGCCCCTTACAATGTAGCGGGCGGGCGGGCGGGCAGGAAGGTGACGTCGGGACGGTGCGTGACTAACACACGCACCGCCCCCATGCGATGTCACAGCCATTACAGCGCCCACCACAGTGGGGAGTGTTGGGGCGCACAATGCGCCTCCTCCCCTCGCTAGTATCCGCCTCGGAGCCGCGGCAAAGGTGTAAAAGAGCCACATGCGGCTCCGGAGCCGCGGGTTGCAGAACCCTGCTCTAGCTTATATGACAAATGAGGTCCTCCAGACCACCTAATTTGACTCACAAGACCATTTTTGGCCAACTATACCAAGCCATCACTCTCCGGTTATCATATGATTCAGGTTTGAACGAAAATGATTAAGAACTTAGAAAAAAATCAAACAAATTGAAGAGTTTTTTGTGACTCTGTGTATGTGTGTATTCATTCCAACATCATCAAACGAATGATAACATTTTGAATCATGTTTTTAAGATAAATAGGAATACAACATTCTTGAAAGCAAGAGAGAAAACCAAGGCACTGAAGGGGATTTATGGGTACAATCTATGAATGAGTCTCCATTCTGATTTTGAAGAAGTATGAAATGAGATAAAATTCTAGAGATCTCATAAGTAATCATCTGTATTGTTTGGGTAACTTCTTTGTTTTGTAAATAGTGGCTACAGCCTTGAAAATTTGTATTTGCATTTTGTAGTTTTGATTTGCAGGACAGGTAAACCCACGACTGCCAAGGAACAATTGGGATGTTACAGCTTAAGAGTGCACTCCCAATTATTTATTTGCAGCAAGGCTTGAATTCAGTGCTGTTAAAATTCAGCACCAAATGCAAGTCTTGTTGATTTCTGGTAGAATCAGATTGGCAAGTGGGGGGACAAAAGTGTTTTCCCACCTTAATATAAGAATATATTCTCTCCTCTTGCTTTCCTAAGTCAAACATCCTTATAGCAGCTCTGTGAAAAGGAAGTATGTGTCTCGGGTTTGTTTATATATCATTCTCCCCAATAGTTTGTAAAACCTGCAATATTACTAATTATCAGACGACTCAGTAATATATAGGAAAATTAGCTACCTGTAGCACATGACTGGCTTTCAAAGATAACAATTGCAGTTTTTAATTTGTGGTATTTATGTTAGCTATTTTGTACAGCAGTATGGAAAGCTAAAATTTCCTCTCCAAACTAGTGCAGTTTCTAATATGGGAGTTCTGTGCCCACACAAGTGCTGTTGTAGACAACACAAGTAAGATACACACAAATACTAATTCGAAGCCTTTTTCATGTAAACTGGTTTCAGTAAACCAGTTACTACAGACAAGGTGTCAACGATTACAATCAGATGCTACCCAACATTGAAAGATGTTTCTGTACATTCATGCATATAAACAGAATAGACACAGTTAAAACCAAACATTCAGCGGAATCCAGCCAATGGGCATTCAGGGTGCTGTACATGCTTAGCATGCATGGTCTAGACGTTTTGTGTCAGAGAACAGGACATGTTTGTATCATCTATTTAGTATGCCAGGCAGAGCCAGGACTTTAACAGGCATTAACCCATTAAGAAGACTCATCAGGAATTGCTACAAGTCTAGTAGTGCACTGATTACATGGCAGGAGTGTTGGACAAGTCACTGTCCTAGCTTAAAGCTACTTCACAGGGTTATTGGATCTATAAAATGAGATGACAACATTTTTGCCATCTTGCACTCCTTTCAAGGGGAGAATACAAGCAGGCTCCCAAAGGTTGTATTCTTAAAATAGAAAGCCCTGATGTTGACAATCCAGAATTGTAGACTCTGGATTGCTTCTTTTCATGCATCTGCTGGTCTTTTAAAGCCTATGTTAGTCACTTTAAGGTGTTTTAAGAAACAACATGGGCCGAACTGCATATATTCGTCAAAAGCAGAAATAAACCAAATGGAATTGCTCTTAATGGTGGTCGTTTTGCCATTACAAAAAAATAAAAAAGATCCCTCCTTTCTTTCCACTCCCCACGGCTTGGAATTTAAAATTGTGTTTGCACTTGCTGGATGCTCAGGAAGAGAGAACTAGAAAATCGCCCCTTTATTTCTTATCTCTTCAATTTAATCTTGTCTCCAACTTGCACCATGCCAACAATAATTTGTTAGACTTTCATTTGTTGTCAGAATCAAAGTCACTTAATGGCTTTATAGTAAAGGAAGTGTACTCCAAAACCCGTTGTTTCTCTTAACTAAACTTAGGAGCGAAAGTTTCTACTGTTGCCTTGCATAGCTGCATTCTCAGAGAGCTTTTGAGAAGGCAGCACAGCTGCCGCCGAAAACTGATTAACCTAAAGACCACCAACAGTCTCAACCTTAATTGAGTTGTTTGAATTTTCATATTAAAATGAGGTCTCCCCTTCAAAATAATTCAAATGCATAGTATCTCTCTCTCCATCTTGGAACAGCAGAGTCTTTTTGTCTTCAATTTCCTTTTTCCAATCCCAAAATAGAAAGGATATCTGCCTGTGCCAGACAGCAGGGCTGAAGTACTAATCTATGTTTATCTCTTGTGAACTACTATTGAAAACTTTATTTTTAACTTCTTCTGTTAGTTTGTAACTGATTCTTCTTAATAGCTTACCTTCCATAACTCTTAGGTTAGCCCAGTCAAAATCCTACTCAAGTAGGATCTTCATTACATTGTAATGTAGCCCCTGTCTTGCAGCTTACTGGTCCTGTTTGAGAGGGAAAATCAGAAAGCTGCATCCAGTTGCAACTGCAAGGTGAAGATGCGAGACCTTAATGTACCGTATTTTTCGCTCTATAGGACACACTTTTCCCCCTCCAAAAATTAACGGGAAATGTGTGTGCGTCCTATAGAGCAAATGCAGGCTGCGCGGCTAAGCCCAAAGCCAGAACAGCGAGACGGAGCGCTGCGGAGCGCTCCGTCTCGCTCTTCTAGCTTGGGGTTAGCTGCGCAAAGCCTCTGCAGGGCAGCGGGGTGCCTTCACCCTGCTGCCCTGCAGAGGCTAGAAAGGCTGTCCCCGAAGCCAGAACAGCGAGACGGAGCGCTGTGGAGCGCTCCGTCTCGCTGTTCTAGCTTGGGGATGGCTGCGCAAAGCCTCCGCAGGGGCCCTGCGGAGGCTCCAAAGGCTGTCCCCAAAGCCTGAAGCCTTTGGAGCGCAGCGGGAACTTGCGCTGCGTTCCAAAGGCTTCAAGGGTCTTTGAGGCTGGCGGTGGGGGGAAGCAGCGCTTCCCACACCGCCAGCCCCACAAGCTCAGGGGGCAGCGGGAAGGCGGCTCACCACCTTCCCGCTGCTCCCCGACCTGGTCTTTGAGGCTGGCGGTGGGGGAAAGCAGCGCTTCCCCCCACCGCCAGCCCCAGAGAGCAGGTCAAAAGGAACCTGAAGCCTCCGGAGCCCAGAGGGAACTCCCGCTGCGTTCCGGAGGCTTTGGGTGAATGCACCTTGAACACACCTTGTTTTAGAGGGGGAGAACAAGGGGGGGGGAATTCCCTGTTCTCCCCCTCCTATGGTCTGGTGCGTCCTATGGTCCGGTGCGTCCTATAGAGCGAAAAATACAGTAATTACAAGATTGGTATTTATCCAGTTTCTCCCCTGGGAGTCACAGAGTTCACCAAGACTATAGATGTCACTCTCTGCCTGTCAGGCCAGTGTGCTAGGCTAGAGCTTTCATTGTGGTGCTGATACAGAAGACTGTCTGCGTACACATCATCACTTCCTGCAACATCTTGGATATTTCCTTAGAACCACCGTTCCAGGGCTTGACCTGGGCCTGACCCTGCTTAGGTTGTCAGATGTATTCATTGCCTCTGAAGGGTATTCTGAACTGACTTGACAGTGTGATAACGTCTTCCTAAGGATTGGAAGAGTTTGTTGTTAAGAGCGGGCAATAGTTAATCACAGAGCTTTTTCTTTCTCCTTTTAAAAAGTTGCAACCAACTTTTTGCCTTGAACTCCACACTGCAGGTACGTACATGCTCTTTATCCCCTCTGGGGAAACAGGATCTGATGACAGCTGTAGAAAGTATGGCGTGCTCATTACGTGCACCCACCCTTCTCCTTGACATTATTATATTCATCCTTGCTGTTTCAGGATTTGGCTGCATTTTCTTTTCCAGCCACCTTGAGAGAAGAACAGCTTTTGCTTGGAGGCTTGAGATACGAAAATTGGCAGCTGCCTTGCATTTGAATAAAGGGTAGAATGCAGTCTTTATCCCATAGTGTAGCAAGTGTTGCTTCATAGAAAACAAGTGGCATCATGTACCTGCGAGATTCAGGATGGAATTATGTGCATTCTTGGCAAATGTGTCCTCTCAAACTTGCTTTTTCTGATATATGAATGCAAGGTGAGAACATTTATAAGGGAGAAATGTTGGGCAGGAGGCTGTAATTCATTCTGTGTGTCCTTGTTCTTTGTAAATCCTCTATCCCCTGAAATCCGTACGTCAGGGTTATTTCCTGTTTTCAGCCCTGTTAAGGGAATAACTGATCAAGAAGTCCTGGAGTACATTTGCATAGGAGAACAGGACGGGGGGGGCGTGTCTTCCAATTCCCATCTGGAAATTCCCATCCCCTTTTCTATCTTTCCCTTGCAGCATGAGTCTGCTCTCACATGACGTTTAACAATAGCATTTATTATATTCATTGCACACTTATATGGCGGAAGACCCACTGAACATAATGGGACTTACTTTGAGTAGGATTGCCCTGTAAAATTGTTCAGAGCTTTTTTCTCATTGTCACAGTTGAGAAACCATAACCCAATCGTCCAAGCCATAGTTTAGAGTAGTAAGGAGGTAACATGAGGATATGCATTCCCATTTCTTGCATGCCAGTTCCATCTTCAGTTTGATTTTCTTCCAGCCACAGTTTGCTGTGACATTGAATCCGTTAGGCAGGGTAGCACTAACTTCTAAAATCATGGTTTGAAGTGTATTTGAACTAGTTTGGAAGTTAGCAGCTGTAGTTTGTCTAATTCTCACAGCTGGAGAAAACCTGTAAATGGAGAAAGGGATTGGGATGTGAAGAGGAAGGAAGAGAGTGGAAGCCTGTGCCACATTGCCAACCTTCAAAACCATTGTTTGGAGGATTATCTAAATTCATCTGTGATCTCAGCAATCCTTAATACAACTCTGCAATGTGGGTCCCTACTGTACAGTGGTGCCTCGCAAGACGAAATTAATTCGTTCCACGAGTTTTTTCGTCTAGCGAATTTTTCGTCTTGTGAAGCACGAAATCCCATAGGAATGCATTGAAATTCAATTAATGCGTTCCTATGGTCAAAAAAAGTCCAAACAAAGCCAAATTTGGTACAACAAGAGTTTATTAAGTGCTCTTTAAAGTCACACATACTGTAAAGAGCATTCAAAAATTGAAGGAACAATAAGTTAAGTTTCTAAACATGACAGAAAAACATTTAAAAATCAACAAAGTGTACAGTACATTTTCTAAGACTCTGGGGGACAACTCAAAGAAGGTTCCTCTTCCACTCTTTGCTTCTTGCTGAAGAACCCCCTCCTCAACTGTTCCCCCAGCCCCCACCACAAAGAAATTCAAATCCAGAATTTTTTTTAAAAAACAGCAGAGTGGCCCAATGGTCACAGAAAATCATAAAAATGCAGAAAAAAAACACACAAGCTTCCAGATTCTTGCAAACCCCTCCCCAACACCAAGTCCTTGAATTCCAAACACCCCAACCCAAAATCCAAAAAACCCCAAAAAAGTTTTAAAAGTTTAACTTACCAAATGGCTGCAAAAGAAGTTTTGGAAAAGCTTCAAAAATCACCAAAGTCTTCAAAAACCTCAAAAAAGGCTACCACACCGCGTTCTAGGAGTTGCTCCTTGAAGTCAAGTCGCAACTGTATTAACATTGTTAGGAAAAAGGAAACAAACTTGCAAGACGTTTTCATTTTTCGTCTTGCGAAGCAAGCCCATAGGGAAATTCGTCTTGCGAAGCAGCTCAAAAAACGCAAAACCCTTTCGTCTAGCGAGTTTTTTGTCTTGCGAGGCATTCGTCTTGCGGGGCACCACTGTACTTTGCTGAAGAAAGCTGAGAGAGTGTGGCTTGCCCTAGGCTGCCGGGGGAGTTTGTGGTACAGTTTATGTTGAAAGCCTATATCCAGATGTCATCAGCAACTTATTAATTTATTTATAAAATGTATTTATATACAGCTGTATCAAAAAAGAATCGCAGCAGTCTACAGCAATATAAAAACACATAAAACCAAATGAGAACATCGTAAAAGGTAAAAAAACAAGTTAAAAGCAAAAATAAATTAAAAACAAACATCAGTAGACCATTGTGGGGGATGCAATCTTAATTGCCCAGCAGAACAGAAAAGTTTTCAGCAGGAATTTAAAAGTTGGCACAGAAGGCGCTCTCTGAATCTCTAATGGTAGGGTATGGGGCTGATGACACGAAAGGCTTGATTTCTCACTGTTGTCAAACAAGCCTCACCAGCTCAGGAGTGACCAAAGACACTCCTTCATATGATCTTGGTGATCAAGCTGGAATATAAGGGTTCTGGAGATCCCTGAGGTATCCTGGAACCATCTTGTTCAGGGTTTTGTAAATCAGTACAAGAACTTTGAACCTGGCTCGGTAGCAGATGGGCAGTCAGTGCAGCTGTTTTAACAATGGTGTCAGATGTTCTTGACCAGAAACTCACATCAGCAATCTGGCTGCAGCATTCTGCAGCAGCTGAAGCTTCTGAACCAAGGGCAGCCCCACATAGAGCGCATTACAGTAATCTAGCCACAAGGCTACAGTGGTCAGTCTATCCCTGTCCAGGAATGGCCGTAGTTGGCAAACTGGATGAAACTGGTCAAAGCCACAGAATAAATTTGGGCCTCAAATGACAAAGGTGTATCCAAGCAGTGCACTTGCTCCTTCAGAGGGAGTGCAACCCCATCCAGAATGGGTAGCTCGCCAATTTCCCAAACATGGAAACCACCTTCCTAAAGAGCCGCTACCTTTCCAGGATTTAAACACAGTTTATTGGCCCTCATCCTGTCCACCAAGACACTGTTCCAAAGCTTTCACAGCTTCTCCCAAGTCAGATGTTATGGAGAAGCAGAACTGCATGTCATCAGCATACTGGCAATACCTCGCTCCAGAACTCCTAATGACTGATCATTACCGAGCACAATTCAAAGTGTTGGTGCTGACCTTTAAAGCCCTAAACGGCCTCGGTCCAGGATACCTGAAGGAGCGTCTCCACCCCCATCGTTCTGCCCAGACGCTGAGGTCCAGCGCCGAGGGCCTTCTGGCGGTTCCCTCATTGCGAGAAGCAAAGCTACAGGGAACCAGGCAGAGGCCCTTCTCGGTAGTGGCGCCCGCCCTGTGGAACACCCTTCCAGCAGATGTCAAAGCGATAAACAACTACCTAACATTCAGAAGACATCTTAAGGCAGCCCTGTTCAGGGAAGTTTTTAACGTGTGATATTTTACTGTATTTTTGGTTTCTATGGAAGCCACCCAGAGTGGCTGGGGAGGCCCAGCCAGATGGGTGGGGTATAAATAAATTATTATTATTATTATTATTATTATTATTATTATTATTATTATTATTAAATTTATTATGACCACACCCCATGGCTTCATATAGATATTAAATACCACTGGGGAAGAATTGTACCCTGCAGAACCCCATAGCACAAATGCCATGGGGCTGAGGAACACTCACCCAGTGCTTTTCTCTGGACACGACCTTGAATACAGTTGCACCTCGGCTCCCAAATGCCTTGGGAGTCAAACGTTCCAGCTCCCAAATGGTCGAAAACTGGAAGTGAGTGTTCTGGTTTTTGAACTTTTTGGGGAAGCTAAATGTTTGGCACAGCTTCCGCTATTGTTGCCAGCACGCCTGCACAACCGGGAACCAATCGGAAGCCGCGCCTTGGTTTCCGAACTTTTTGGAAGTCGAATGGACTTCTGGAACGGATTCCGTTCGACTTCCGAGTTATGTCTGTATATTAATGGAACCACTGTGATATACTTATTGGGATCTCACACTTAACTGTTTGCAGTTACTGCCACGATCCTTTTTGAGTTGACTTAACCAAAGTGGTGCAGGCTGACCTGCCACCGTGTGTCCTCAGTTGATGTTTTTGGTTTCTCTGGACTTCCCCACCCCAACTGCTTTGCCATGGTAAACAGTATATTGGAGTTATTTTTAAAAATTGTTCTAGAGAATGAATTGCGGCTTCAGATAACTTCTTGGTACTGTACTAAAGCTTATTGATGGCTTTAAAGTTTCCCAATAACAGGCAGGATGCTGGGTCTTTCGCTGCAGATAGCAGTTTGAATCCTGCCTTTGTCATTGATATTCAACCCAGCTGTTCAGTATCTTACAGGAAATGAACCTGTCCTTTTCAGGGGTGGATAGTGGGGGGTGGGTTTTGTTTAATGGGAGGTGTTTTGCACGGTAATACATTGATTTTATTTATATATATTATATTTATATTATATTATATTATATTATATTATATTATATTATATTATATTATATTATTATATTATATTGTATTGTATTGTATTGTATTGTATTGTATTGTATTGTATTGTATTGTATTGTATTGTATTGTATTGTATTATATTATATTATATTATATTATATTATATTATATTATATTATATTATATTATATTATATTATATTATATTATATTATATTATATTATATTATATTATATTATATATATATTTTCAGTAGTTCATACATGTATTGGGAAAGTGCATCAGTTTGAGAGATTCTCCAAACTGAATTTACTGAAGAGTCCTTAAGTATGGGAGTGTTTTCTATAAAGAGTAGCTATGAGTGAGAGGCTTGTCTTATTCCTGGTGGCAATATAGAATTATAGGAACTAGGAACTGAATGAGTCATTCTTTTATGGATTTTAGCAGATGGGAAATCTGAGAACCTAACAGTAAATGTTGGACATGTAGTCTTGGCCTATTTGTGTTCAAAACGTTCTGTAATGTTACTGGTCCTGCTTTGAAGCCAGGTTCATCTTGGTGAAACTTTGGAGCAATCTGGAGTCCCATCTCAGGGTAGTGGGACCACAAGTTGTGCTCCGGCTGGGAGTTTGCTAACAAGAGCGTTCTTTTTCTGTGTCTCTTCAGCTTTATTGTGCGAGTGCAACGAATGCAACCAAGGCAACACCACATGTGAAACAGACGGAGCCTGCATGGTCTCAATAACAAATGTGAATGGACAGATGCATCATGTCCGAACCTGTATCCCTAAAGCCAAGCTGATACCTGCTGGAAAACCCTTCTTCTGCCTGAGTTCAGAAGATGTGCGCAATACACACTGCTGCTATGAAGACTACTGTAACAAAATTGATCCTCTGGTACCCAGTGGTAAGTGAGCTGAAGGGAAGAGTGCAGTGCGTGGGTCTCTTAAAATACCATTTTTGAAACATCTGATTTTATTCTTAGTGCTGTGCTTGCTAAATCCAGCACCAGTATTTCTCTTTTTTGTTTTATAATACCAAAAGGATCATGGGGGTATTTTATTTTTTACTTATTTGGGTGTGTATTTTTTAATTGCTAATATTTATTGACCACTCTTCAGACATGGCTGTCAGAGCACAACATCCATTTCCCATATAAGAGGATGAGAAAACCATTCTTTTTTTTCGCAACTCTCACTTTCCCCCGCCCTTTGGAAGTTGGGCTGGATAGATGAGCAATACTCCATTCTGAAATAGTAGGGTACAGGCAGATTTAGTATCCTACCTCTTTTTATGAGTTTGGTAGGAGAGCACACAACCATGGAATACATTTTTTGAAAAATATGCAGTAAAAGTTCACAAAATGGAGTGGGCTAGTGGTTTTGCTGTCACTAATGGCATTGCAAATACATGCCCATGACTCTTGTACAACCACATTCCATTTTTAGAAAAGCCAAAAGCAACAGATGCACTATTTTGAAAGCCAACACCACATTCTTAGTGACACAGTTTTGGAGCTTGAGTAGAGGGAAAATGTGATTAGCCCCACAACAGAATCCAGTCTCAAGGGAAATTATTTATGCCAGGGGTAGGCAACCTAAGGCCCGGGGGGCGGATGTGGCCCAAATCGCCTTCTCAATCCGGCCGTGGACGGTTCGGGAATCAGCATGTTTTTACATGAGTAGAATGTGTTCTTTTATTTAAAATGCATCTTGGGGTTATTTGTGGGCCCTTCCTGGTGTATTTACATGAGTAGAATGTGTGATTTTATTTAAAATGCATATCTGGGTTATTTGTGGGGCATAAGAATTTGTTCATTCCCCCCCCCCCGCCCTCAAAATATAGTCCGGGCCACCACATGGTCTGATGGATGGTGGACCAGCCCACGGCTGAAAAAGGTTGCTGACCCCTGATTTAAGCTGTGTATCAGAGGGGCAACAGCCAAATTAAGAAGCTGACCGGTTAGGTTTATTAAATTTATATGCCACTTCCTGTTCCAAAATGTCCTGAAATGAAGTACCGTATTTTTCGCTCTATAGGACGCACCTCTTCCCTCCTAAAAAGCAAGGGGAAATGTGTGTGCGTCCTATGGAGCGAATGCAGGGGGGAGGCAGGCGGGAAAAGCCCCCAAGAGCCACACACAAGCTCCGTACGGCTCTTGCGGGCTTTTCCCCAGGAGGGAGAAGGGACTGACTGGCCGCATCAGTCCCTTCTCCCACCTCGTAGAAAAGCCCGCAGGAGCCATGCACCCTTTAAAGAGCGCGCGGCTTTTGCGGGAGGTGGGGGAATTCCCCCACCTCCTAGGAAAACCAGCAGAAGCCGCGCAGCCCCTTTAAAGAGCGCGTGGCTTCTGCGGGCTTTTGCGGGAGGTGGGGGAATTCCCCCACCGCCTAGAAAAGCCCGCAGGAGCCGCGCACCCTTTAAAGAGCGTGCCACTCTTGGGGGCTTTTCCCCAAGGAGGGACAAGGGACTGACTGGCCACGTCAGTCCCTTCTCCCTCCTCGTAGAAAAGCCCGCAGGAGCCGTGCGCTCCTTAAAGGGTGCGCGGCTCCTGTGGGCTTTTGCAGGAGGTGGGGGAATTCCCCCACCTCCCGCAAAAGCAGGGAGAAGGTCTGGGAGAAGCGCACAGGCTGCCTGCAGCCTGTCCGCTGCTCCCAGAGCTGGGCGGGGGGGGATCACCCCCCCTTGATTTCCCCCTCTGACAACTAGGTGCACCCTATGGTCACATGCGCCCTATGGAGCGAAAATACGGTACTAGCAGAATGAAAATGCAATAATAAAAATACATAAGCATATTAAAAACGTAATTATAATACAGATGTCCCGTCATTTGTTCTGCCAAAATGTCTAGGAAAATGCAAGCGTCTTTGCCTGGCACCAAAACAATGAAAAAGTTGATGCCCGGCAGGTCTCCTTGGGGAGAGCATTCCTTAGATAGGCAGCTGCTACACAAAGGGTCATTCTCTTGTCGCCATCCTCTGGACCTCTCTCAGAGGTGACACACACAAAAAGGCCTCTGATGTTGATATGGGAAAGACAGTCCTTTTGGTATACAGATCCTGAGCTGTATAAGGCTTTAAATGTCAAAATTACCACCCTCTTGAGATTGAGCAGTTCCAAAACCAGAGCTGAACCTGTTTTTCATCTGGAACTTTAATATCAGGATTCTGATAAACGTTCTTGGAACACTGTTATTAAACTGTATGATAATGGTTTGAAAAAGTTAATTCAAACTTTGACAGAAATCAAGCCTTGATGGTTCACCTACCTAGTTTTTATCTGATTTTCACCAGAAATACATAGGGAATGAAGACTTCATTTCCTGAGTGTTTCTTGTGAAAGTCAGATAAAAACTTCTGACTTATTTATTTATTTTGCTTTTCAGTTGCAGTAGAGAGTGATTAACCAAAGGTGGGGGTTTTCTTTTTAAATTAGCAATTTAAATAAAAAATTAGGTTTATGTGCACACTTACAGTAGCTATTTTATTCTTACAGCTGTATACTCTGAAGGCACCTGAGCCTGATATAGTTTCTTAACTGGGATTTTTTTGAATTCTTTATTTGGTTTCATATTAGTGACATTGTATTTAATATGTTTAGATTTTTTTTTCTTGATACCAGAGTTTGATTGGAATTTTATTTTGCCCTTTTGATATGCGTCTGTGATTATATCCTGACTGTGTTTTTATTGTGTTGTTCTTTTGACGGAAGATAATAAAATATAAATTGGGGGGGGGGAGAGAGAGGAATGGATAAGAACAGTTAGCATTATAAATGCAGATATTATGTGGAACAGCCAAACAGGTTTGAGCAGACATATCCTGCTAGATTTTCATTTAAATACCTTATCCGCCCTTTGGCATATTCACAGCTATGCAGGTTTTAGCACCCTGTTTAGGGCCTAGACAGGAGTTAAATTATGCATGAAATTCCTTGATTGTATATTAGACCCTCTCACTTGAATGCTGCCTCACAGGCTTTTGATCAAGGGTCTAGACAACTCTCATATGACGAAAGCTTACATTGTTTGGGGCTTTTTAGCTTAGACTAAAGGTAAGGGGCTACAGGATAAGAGGTTTATAAAATTGTGTATGGTGTAGAGCAGTGTTTCCCCAACTTGGGTCTCCAGCTGTTTTTTTGGACTACAACTCCCATCATCCCTAGCTAGCAAGATCAGTGGTCAGGGATGATGGGAAATGTAGTACAAAAAACAACTGGAGACCGAAGTTTGGGAAACCCTGGTGTAGAGTAAGTAGATGAAAAGGTTTTTTTTTTTTCTTTCTTAAATCTAGACTGCAGAATCATCCAATGATGCTTAATGGTAGGAAATTTGGGACAAACAAAAAGTGCACACAGCACATAGTTAAATTATGGAATTCACTACCATAAAATGTTGTGGTGGCCACCAACTTGGATGGCTTTAAAAAGGAATTCGCCTTGTCATCCATGAATTTACCTGTCGGTGTTTAGTAGTCATGAGGGCTCTGTACTGTTTCCAAGGTAGCTTGCCTGCAAGGACCAGTTCAGACCGTAGGTGTCTGGTTTGCTACTTTGGGAAACAGGATGATAGGCTGCCCGGCTGCTCTTCTGTTCTTATTTGCAGAGGGTGAAAAGTACACGTGAGAATCCCTTTGGCTCCCCCTGGTGACATCAAGTTCCATTGCAACTCCTTGTTCCTGTCAGATCATAGAGAGCCTTTCTGCATGGCAGACCTGACAGAAAAGCAATGTGTTTGTAAAACTTGGGGATTAAGGTTAATGCATATTTACAGTGCCTTAAATTCTAATGCTAAACCACACCATGGCTTAGCACAAATGCATGAGCGTGAGGGTTCCTCTATGAGCTAAAGCATGGTTTGACTTAGTGTGTCTGCTGAACCTGGACTCATGGCTAGTCCCACTCCAGACAAACCATGAATTGTGCGTCTCTCCCCCCCCCCCAAAAAAAAGTTTATTTTGTAATTAGAAAACATATGTAAATTTACACACAAACCACAAGGTTTGTTCTTGAGTTTATAGCTTATGGAGGAGACCAACCACAAGCCCAGATTTGGACAACACATTTGGCCAAACCATGGCTTAGATCTGAGTAGTGCAGCAACAGGAAGGAACGAACACACACACACAGGCTGCAATCTTTTCTCCAGGAAACCACTCACTTGTGTGTTTCCTCTAAGCTATGGTTTGGCTTAGATTGTCTGCACACCATACATTTTTTTAAAAAAATATTTTATTAAAGTTTTTAAAATATATGCACACCATACATTTAAAGCACATTATTTGCCCTGGAGAATCCTGGAAATTGTAACACTGTGAGGGGTAAACTCATTTCCCAGGATTGCTGGGGAAAGTCATGTGCTTTAAATATATGGTGTGTATGCAGTGTAAGACTTACGTGTCAATTAACTTAAAGCAAAACATTTGGGTTACATAATTAGGAAAGACAAAGAGGGACTATTTTCTCAGCTATGGAAGTTATGCTTAATACGCTTAGCCTGCATATCTACTATGGACTCAACAGCTTTATGTTCTGTTAAGTAGACAATTGCTGCATGTTGGAGTGAAGTTTCTGCTTATGCAAGTAGTTTCTGACTTTCATAAAACATCATAACAGCAAAAGCCACACCTGAGAAGCGCCTTTCTGCCATATAGTTACTTAAGGCCTAAGAGAGCTTTCTTTCAATAGAAGTGAGCAAATCTGCAGGATTCTGGGATTTTTAAAAGGGAGTCAGTTTGAGTAATAAGCAGTAAACTCTTGAGAGGGGATAAAGGAGATGCTGGATAAGTCCATGGAAGTAGCTTATGTTACTTTGAAGCAATGCTTGTCTTCTTATTTTGCATCAACATTCCATTAGTTGTCTATATCAGTGTGAGAAGAGACTTCTGAAAACCTAGAGAATGAAAACAAAAATCCCATTCATTTAGACTTCCTTTCAGTATTATAGTGGCCTGATTCAGATATAATGCTGTACCCTGATTTAGTGTTATGATCAAAAGCCTCCTCCTACCTTCCATTTTCTCCTAACTGCAGTTTGTTTTAATTCAGATGAAATGACAAACTGCAGTTGGTTGAAAACAAGGAGAGGATTCTCATGGTCTCTGCGATGAAGGAAGGGTGCACATCCTCAGTGTAACCAGTGTAAATTCCTGCCAATATCTTTCATCTCTCTTTGCTCCATACTTTGGTTTTCATCATCATCACAGACCTTTCTGCGCACTTTTAAAATACAACCTAAAATTATTGCATGCATGCTGGTTTTGAATTTGAAGGTGAAACGTTTGTTCTTTGTCTCTCCTCAAGGGCATCGGAAAGATGACGAAACACCTTCTGGCTGGGGACCTGTGGAGCTTGTGGCTGTGATTGCAGGCCCGGTCTTCCTTGTGTTCGTCATTTTGATCATAGTGGTTTTTGTCTTTCACCACCACCAGCGAGTATATCACAATCGTCAACGGCTGGACATGGAAGATCCATCTTGCGAGATGTGTCTATCCAAGGACAAAACCCTTCAAGATCTAGTGTATGATCTGTCTACCTCTGGCTCTGGCTCAGGTACAAAGGCCTTCCTTTTTATGCAACATTTTGTTTTTTTAAAATGTTGCTAAGCTATTTTATATGGCTCTAATTTTAGTAAAAATGCAGTATATTCACCTTATTATGTTTTTATATATGCTGTAAGCCACCCAAAGTGACTGGGGAAACCCAGCCACAGGGGCGAGGTATTAATAATAAAATTACTATTATTATTAAATCATTTTCTTTAATATGATGGAATTCTGAACCATTCTCCTTCTTAGTGTTGCAGTTTAAACAATAGGTGCTGAAAGCAAGTAGCAAGTGGCCCTAAATTGGCTGCTGTTCTCGTCTGGAGTAGGCATTTGTTATGAAGTTAAAGAAGAGAGCGCTTTCTTCCTCAAAGTCAAGTTCTCAGCAGTTATTTTCCTTTCCCTTCTGTTGCACAGCAGGGGTAAAAATGGGTAGGAAAGGAAGGATGTGCCTTTGCTCCACTTCCTTATGTGCTGCAATAGGTGCCCATGTGACTTATCACCTTCCCAGTGTAGATTATAGTTCAAATCAGGCCTGGCATAGCTGCATTCACATCTGCTGCATATCTTTGGCACAAGTTAGCGTATCATTTAGAGCATTCAAAATGCTTCTCAATATCTCAGTAATTGCCAACGACATATAGGATAGATTGTCAGTGTCCCCATTTTGCACACAGGACTGACTGAGGTTGAGCGATGGGCAAGCCGCAAATATGGTCTAGTTGTACCCATTGCTAAAATGGAATCTGAATTGAGAATGTGCCAGTTTTCTACTCATAGTCACCACACAGGACACTGAAGTTATAAATGGATTGCCTATAGGTAAAGGTAAAGGTACCCCTGCCCGTACGGGCCAGTCGTGTCCGACTCTAGGGTTGTGCGCCCATCCCACTTAAGAGGCCGGGGGCCAGCGCTGTCCGGAGACACTTCCAGGTCACGTGGCCAGCGTGACGAAGCTGCTCTGGCAAGCCAGCACTAGCGCAGCACACGGAAACGCCGTTTACCTTCCAACTATAAAGCGGTACCTATTTATCTACTTGCACTTAAGAGTGCTTTCGAACTGCTAGGTGGGCAGGAGCTGGGACCGAAAGATGGGAGTTCACCCCGCCGCGGGGATTCGAACCGCCGACCATACGATCGGCAAGCCCTAGGCACTGAGGTTTTACCCACAGCGCCACCCGCGTCCCAATAGCATGGTCAGATGCAAAAGAGACAGGGTTCCTGCACGACAAGTGGCAGTTGCTGAAATTCCCTCTTCACATTTGTTATAAAGCTGAAGGAACCTGCTCTTTTTTGCACATGACGCCTTAAGAGGCTCTTGAGTACTTAAAGCCAAGCCACCTTGGCTTCCTGCCCTATGGGATCCTTTTCAACACTTCCCTTTCTTACTGCATGAGTATTCCACTAACAAACCCTGTAAGTGGAAGCCCTGTGGAAGGGCTTCCACTTGCGCAACAGGTTTTTCCCATATGTGTGACCCCCCCAAATTGCCTCGGGGGTCAGGAGAACCCCAGAATGGCATACAGGTGGAGAGTAGGGGGTTGTTCTGCCTGGCATTAGACAGAACATTCAGCATAGCACAATGTTGAATTCAACCCTTTCTTTCTGCATATTGAGATTGTCAGCCAGCCACAATAGCAAAGGCCGGTTGTGCACATAGGACTGCAGACTCAAGCTCCTGTTTCAGTGATGTGGCTGCTATGCTTCTTTTGAGGATATCCACACTTTGGATCTTTAGAAGATAATTGCTGCATCAGGCCCTAATAAGAGCAGGAAATCTTTGATTTGGACTCTTGAATACAGTGGTACCTTGGGTTAAGAACTTAATTCGATCTGGAGGTCTGTTCTTAACCTGAGGTACCACTTTAGCTAATGGGGCCTCCTGGTGCTGCTGCCATGCAATTTCTGTTCTCATCCTGAAGCAAAGTTCTTAACCCGAGGTACTATTTCTGGGTTAGTGGAGTCTGTAACCTGAAGCGCCTGTAACCCGAGGTACCACTGTATGTCATAACCAAACTTGGCCCACTTTCTTCTTTATACTGGCCTTGTCTTCCCTATCTCTAATTTAACTTTTTGCCGGCAGGTTTGCCGCTCTTTGTCCAGCGCACTGTGGCTCGGACAATTGTCCTGCAGGAAATAATCGGCAAAGGTCGTTTTGGGGAAGTGTGGCGTGGCCGGTGGCGTGGCGGCGATGTAGCTGTGAAAATCTTTTCTTCGCGGGAAGAGAGATCCTGGTTCAGAGAAGCCGAGATCTACCAAACGGTCATGCTGCGCCATGAGAATATTTTGGGGTTTATCGCTGCAGACAACAAAGGTATCGTGCTGCTTCTGCATTCCAGTAAACAAACCAGAGTTACAGATTGTATTTTAAAATATTGCTTTGTGCTATCTGCAGTCTACATTATAGTTTCATGGCGATGTTGAAGCCTTTGTGTCTGTTGACTGCGCTGATGTGTCATCCTGAAATGTTCGTGAATGCCTTAAGTGCTGAGAGACAAAGCAACAACACAGCACAATTATTTTTTTACTGTTTTTGGTGAGAGGCCAGTTTCGATAGGGCTAAAAACTCACACTGACTCTGATGGAGGAAGAAAGGCAAAGAAACTAGAAAGCTAAAGGATTATGGGCAAGGGAGGTATACTGTTGTCTTTCTGTATCTTAAGGCTTCCATAAGACAAAATTAACTGAGGAAGTTCTCCCCTCCTCTCCCTGCCCCCCATATCACAATGATACAATAATAGACACTCCACCTGGTTTAATCTTCCTTTCTGATCAATGATAAAAGAGGCACAGGGCCACTCTCAGGGTCCTTACCTGGAAAATTCAAGGGAGTCATCATGAAGCACTCAATGTGAAAAATCAATTTGGGCTAACCAGATGGGAGGAGAGAGAGCTCAACCTTAGGTGAGTTAACTCTAGACCCAGGTGTGGGGAACCTCTGGCCCTCCAGATGTTTCTGGACTACAGCTTGCCTCGACCATGACCAATGGCCATGCCAGCTGAGGCTGGTGGGAGTTTGAGTCTGACAGCTACTGGAGGGCCGCAGTTTTCATACCCCTGCTCTAAGTTGAGCACAGGAAACTGCAGCAGTGGCTATCAGAACAGCTCTGAGTATCACTTTGCCTATGTCTGTCCATGACAGTGGCAGCTTTGCGTTTGGCTGGTGGTGGGTGAAGCATAGAGCAACCAGAACCATCCCTCTTGCTCTTGCAGATGGGAACAGTCACAGCCTTTGGCTTCTGATTGCTAACTGTCGTAACAAAGCGGAATTGGTCACATTGACGTGATTGAATATGTGCAGAGTTCAGATGTATTACACTGGCACATTTCCCAAGCAGCATGTCACATTCCCCCTTCAAAAGGTTATTCAAATTCAGCTACCGGTAGTTCAAATAACTCCCTTCTCAAAACTGATTTTATTGCAGACCAGTGTACAAGTAACTTTTCCCGGGCCTTCAGAAACAATTAACCTCACACACTGTGAGGGCTCCTGCCTTTTGACTTTCACCAGCTTCTAGTTTTGTGACTGGCTCATTTATTAGTTTTTCTGTGAGAGTGTTCAAGCAAAACCTCCCTTGGGGTGGCTTGGGGCCAAGTAAGTCCTAGGACTTCATTCACGGCAAAGTCATCTGACTTCCTCCGTTTCTGTCCAAGCTGTTCAGTTTCTCAACCTGGAAAACATACCCAGCCCATCACAGATGCTTCTGCTGCTATAGAAATCACTTAAGCTTAGTGCGCTTTTTAAAATTCATCTCTCTGTACCAGCTTGGATATTGCCAGTTTTGAGAAACAGCTCTTGCATTATAGACCTGATCCTGCGCCTCTCATGCAAAATTGATAATCTTAACAGGAAACGAAGGTTAACAGTTGCTCTTATTAGTAGCTATTAAAGAGTATTCATTGTCTGATGATGCCAAGGAGCGCTGGTATAAAATGAGTTGCTTTCAAGTGTATGCAGTGTTGTGTGTGCGTATGTGTGCTTGGCCATTGGGGACACCAGTCGTTTGCTCCTGTAATGCCACAACAATGTGCTTCACTTTGGAGCTGTTCATACAGCAGGAGCAAAATAATGTTGTATGTGATTTATCACACACTGTCTTCTCTTGACAGCCAAGTCAGGCAGCTTCAGGGATCTGTCCCTTTCCTAGGGCTGGGTGATATCTGGTTTTCAACATTGTTATAAACATCGCGACATACCTATATATCACAACATCTGGAATATGAATGGAGCTATGTAGAGGCATTGGCTGGCTTCACGGTTTTCCCACATTAGAAAGACTTTAGAAAACCATCAGTCAAGGTTGAAGGAAGTCTTGGGCTAGGATAGCCAAAAATTTCGAAATGATGTTTAAAAGGATGTTATGCTGGAAAATAGTGTAAAAACCAATAAAAAATTGTTGAAACTGATATTGGTGATCAACTTATAGAGTGTACAAAGTAAGGTATCGTGGGACTGAGTGATTCAGAGCTTTGTATACTACTAGCACAGCAGCCTTGAACGTGACCTAGTAGATCCCATAGTAAATGCCTGCAAACATATTCACGCCGGATAGCTCCATTAGAGCATGGTGCTGGTAACGCCAAGGTTGCAGGTTTCTATTGCAGGGGGTTGAACTAGATGATCCTTTCCAACTCTACAATTCTGTTATTCTATACAGTAAACAGATTTTTCTCAACTGTTTCGCCTTTTGTTGTATATGCTGCCTGCTGCTCGTCAATGAATTCTAGCGCAAAAGTATGGCTGCTGTTTTCTTCACCCTTTTGATGGGCCCTTCTCCCGTTTGCCTTGCCAACAGATAATGGCACTTGGACTCAGTTGTGGTTGGTCTCCGATTACCATGAGTATGGCTCTCTGTTTGATTACCTCAACCGATACACTGTAACCATCGAGGGGATGATTAAATTGGCTCTGTCCGCTGCCAGTGGACTAGCACACCTGCACATGGAAATTGTGGGAACCCAAGGTAAGAAACAGGTTTGACAGATGCACATTTTACAGAGGTCATTTAGGAAGCGACAGGGCTTCTCTTAAGATCAGCATAAACTGAGGAAGACGAAGTAGCTCATTCTTTAGATGAAAGCAGGAAGGAAGTTTAAGTCGGCGGGTAATGAGACTAGTAGAATTTAGGGTAAAACAAGTAAGCAACCTGTATAAACCACAATTCCCTACATTAGACATCATGAGGAACTGCAGTTTGAGATGATCAGGATTCGTTTCCCAAGGAGTTACCGTTCCAGTGCTTGTTCATATCTGCTAAACTATCGTTTTAACAATGTATATCTGCACAAGGCTGCTATCCTATCTAGGAGCAGTTTGGCTGGCTCTTGCACTGAGTCTGATAAGAGATCTTGTTTATTTCCTTCATAGCTAACACTTTGTAGTTTGTAGTTTTAACACTGACTGAGCTTTGCGGCTTTTGTGATGCTGTCTGCTCCTTTTTAGACTTTATTACTGGCAAATAATTTTATCATTACACCGAAGGACAATTGTAGGATTCTCTTTCATTGCGTTTTACTAGGAAAACCTGGGATTGCTCACCGGGACTTGAAATCCAAGAATATACTGGTGAAGAAGACTGGAACTTGTGCCATTGCTGACTTGGGTCTGGCTGTCCGCCATGACGCTGTTACTGATACAATTGACATAGCCCCCAATCAGAGGGTTGGAACAAAGCGGTAAGAAAATGGTGGCTCAGCTGATCAGGGGTTCAGTGTTGACGGCTTTGGGTGATGAGCCAAAAATACGACCAAAAGCCGTTGCAGTTGCTTCATCTATAGCAGGGCTGCCTGGCCATTTTTGGCCAAATGGCTACATTGACCCTTGTCCAACTGCCAAGGGGCAGCATACCAATGGTGAATGTGGTCATCCCATGCTCTCTCACACACACAAATCGGGCATGCAGAATTCACACACATGAGACACACAGAGATACGGAGGTGAGGGACACATAGCCCTCAGCTGATCAACGTAGATGAGCTGTGAAGTGAGGCTTTCACCCCCTCCCTGCTCATTGAATGGTGGAGACCAGGGAGAAATTTAAACTTCTCTGCCCATCCCAGTTCTGTTTTACTTGAGTCCCCTCCCCCACTGCTGCCTAAATTGGTGTGTCTTTGGCCAGAAAATTTTACTTATGGTTGGGGAGAGAGGATTGGCTTAGGCTAGGGCTGACTGATATCTGGTTTTCAGCTTCGTGATATCACCAGCTTAGCATTGCAATATACTGATATGTCACAATGTGTGAAATTAGAGGCGTTGGCTGGCTTCACGGTTTTTCCCACATTGTGTTTTTTGCATAGCGTGTGCGCGCACACACACACATGCATACATCATGATTTGTGATATATTGCCAGGTCAAAAATTATGAAACAGATATGGGTTTCAATCCAGTTTTGGACGATTTATTGATGTATCACCCAGCCCTAGCCTAGCCTAGCTGCTGACAAACCCTGGTTTATATTCTCTCTGCTTTTCTCCTAGATCAGACGCTTGCCAAATGCTAACTGGTTTGTTTTGCCTACATGCAACATTAGGCTTAGACATTTGACTAGTTGAATCCCATACTCAGAAGAGCAGAATTTGCACTGCACTTTTATCTGTGATCACCCCCCCCACACACACACACACACAAAAATACTCTCAAGCAATTGGGGATGACTTACAGTAGTGTTTCATGCATTTTACTTCAACTATTATTCTCAGTTGTTTCAACAGCTTTTTTATTTTTTTTAGACATGAGTAGTCTCTCAAGCATTTTTGGGAGGTGGCAGAAACAATGGGCATCATTTTGAAATTGTTGGAAAGTGCTGGACATGGCTGCTCACATCATTTCATTCATGTACAAACCCACCCACCCCTCAAGAGAACATGAGCATGCACACACACACACACACACACACACACAAAATATGAACTGAACATTAAGTTCCGCCCCCTGCTGCTAATGTCATCTTGGGGGGGGGGTTTAACATAAAGGCAATAATTATTATTTTTTAAAAATAATTTCTGTCATAATGTGCAGTTCAGTTGAATGGGCTTTCAAACAAGGGGCCTGCCCTGAAAATTGTGATTCTTGAGCCATAGTTACAGCAAATGATACTTCTGTATTACTCTCAGATACCATAATAGCATTAGATTTTAGCCACAATAGATGTCATAGTAATTAATGTGATTTGTTCTTATTTTGATTCAGCTACATGGCTCCCGAGGTTCTTGATGAAACAATTAACATGAAGCATTTTGATTCATTTAAATGTGCTGATATCTATGCCCTGGGACTAGTTTATTGGGAAATTGCTCGGAGATGCAACTCAGGAGGTAATGGCTTTCTTTTTCTTTTCTTTGCATAGAAATTAAGAGGGTTTCTGCCTGCTCCAAATGTTGCAATAAAACAGTGCAATCCGAATGCACAGAAATTTTTAAAAGGATGTAGACTAGAGATGTAATTAGGAGGAGCATGGGAGCTCTGCCCGTCTTGTTTGGAGAAGGAAGTAGTCTTGCTGATTCAGAAGATCATGTTGTTCCCATTGACTCAGCATTTTAATCAGACTCTCACTAATGGGTTTTGTGGGGATTATTGACATGTCTTTGGTGGGTGGAGTCTCTGTTCTAGATGACTTTTAAAATGGTTGTTCCTGTTTCCTTGGATGCACTGAGTCATTAACATGAAGTATTAATCAACATCACCTGACCTAATCTGAGTTCACATGTGCATGTTTGGTAATTCACATATTGGCATATTTTGTTTCAGTAAAGTTTCAAGAATATGCTGCTGTGTTATTTTGATGGTGAAATAGTGGGCATTATAATTTAATCCCCCCCCCCCCGTTGTATTCTTTGTCATGGACTGAGTAAAGCTGATTGCTTCTCCAATTATTGGGTGTCTTAATAGGAGATGAAGGGACGTGGGTGGCGCTGTGGGTTAAACCACAGAGCCTAGGACTTTCCGATCAGAAGGTTGGCGGTTTGAATCCCCGCGATGGGGTGAGCTCCCGTTGCTCGGTCCCTGCTCCTGCCAGCCTAGCAGTTCAAAAGCACGTCAAAGTGCAAGTAGATAAATAGGTTCCGCTCCAGCGGGAAGGTAAACGGTGTTTCCTTGCGCTGCTCTGGTTCACCAGAAGCGGCTTAGTGATGCTGGCCACATGACTGTACGCCGGCTCCCTCGGCCAATAAAGCGAGATGAGCGCCGCAACCCCAGAGTCGGTCACGACTGGACCTAATGGTCAGGGGTCCCTTTACCTTTAGTAGGAGATGAGAAAGAACAGGGAAAGCCTGGGACTTAAGCTGAGTGGGAACTATGCAAAAGCAGCCCATGTGAGCGAGGGGCAGAGTAATTTAACACCCCATTCTGGGCTGCAGGGTGGGTATGCTGGATGTGGCAGAGGTATCCCTCTGCTCAGCTCCCCCAGCTGTGCTGCCCACCCGCCGACAGCCACCAACAGAGTGACACATGTCACTCTGCTGGTACAGCACTTCCCCTTCCAAATGCCTGTTGTTGGGGTACTGCCAGAGAGACGGGGGCATCAGGCAGGTCCCCAGCTGGCTCCGGACGATCACCGGTCTCCCGTGGAACAGCGTCAGTCAATTAGCGACATGAGCCTCAGGTATGTTCCGAGACCTGTGCACACTCTGTCAGCAGGGTGTATAAATCATCCACAACGGACGATGGAGACAGTGAGAGCATATTTACAGCTTTATTCAACGTGCTGCATTTTTCGCTCTGTAACATGCACCAGACCACAAGACGCACCTAGTTTTTGGAGGAGGAAAACAAGAAAAAAATTATTCTGAATCTCAGAAACCAGAACAGCAAGAGGGATCGCTGCGCGGTGAAAGCAGCAATCCCTCTTGCTGTTCTGGCTTCTGGGATAGCTGCGCAGCCTGCATTCGCTCCATAAGACGCACACACATTCTCCCTTACTTTTTAGGAGGGAAAAAGTGAGTCTTATAGAGCAAAGAATACGGTTGTTCAGGAACAAAGGAAAACATGACTGCTTGCCTCCGTGTCCAGGAAAACAGGCGCATAGCAATAGCAACATACAACGGAAGTTCCCAGCAGACTATGCTGGGAGTAAACAGGCATGTGATACACAAACGTCATGCCTGTACCCTTTTAAGGTGGAATGGAACTATATCCTAACACCAAGTGCCATCAGCAGCATTGCCTGTGGAAGGCTCCAAAACAGGGCATTCCAGGGAGTGGAGGAATCAAGCTAGTCTCACTGTCATTGGTAGCATTGTCCTCAACTCTGTCCTGATTGCAGGAAACTTGCTGCTCCTCACCTGCCACAAGCTGCAGATGATGTGGTTGCCTCGCAGCTCTGCAAAGTGCTTGGATTGTGTCCTAAAAATATTTCAGATTTGTGCTGGAAATAGAGAAATCATAGAATCATAGAGTTGGAAGAGACCACAAGGGCCATCGAGTCCAACCCCCTGCCAAGCAGGAAACACCATCAGAGCACTCCTGACATATGCTTGTCAAGCCTCTGCTTAAAGACCTCCAAAGAAGGAGACTCCACCACACTCCTTGGCAGCAAATTCCACTGTCAAACAACTCTTACTGTCAGGAAGTTCTTCCTAATGTTTAGGTGGAATCTTCTTTCTTGTAGTTTGGATCCATTGCTCCGTGTCCGCTTCTCTGGAGCAGCAGAAAACAACCTTTCTCCCTCCTCTATGTGGCATCCTTTTATATATTTGAACATGGCTATCATATCACCCCTTAACCTCCTCTTCTCCAGGCTAAACATGCCCAGCTCCCTTAGCCGTTCCTCATAAGGCATCGTTTCCAGGCCTTTGACCATTTTGGTTGCCCTCCTCTGGACACGTTCCAGTTTGTCAGTGTCCTTCTTGAATTGTGGTGCCCAGAACTGGACACAGTACTCCAGGTGAGGTCTGACCAGAGCAGAATACAGAGCAGAAATGGTGGGGGAGGTACGGCTGCTGCTGCTGTCAAAACCCTGGCCAACTTGTGGAACATCCGCACAGCTCGGACCATTGACACAATTGCCCCTGAGCACCCTTTCCCGCTTGGCTTCTTGGTATAGTCCAGAGCCTTTCGGCAAGGAAAGAAGCTGGGAGACAGATTGATCATGAATGGAGGAAAACTCTGGTTGAATGGAATGAAAATAGGATACAGTTGTGGGTACAGCAGTGCTTTTTCAATGAATTGTGTAGGAATTTTAATGTATGTGATGTCATTAAACTTTTCTCTAATTTCTGATTGAGTTTGTTGAAGATCACACACACACACACACACACACACGCAACAGTGTATTAATATAGTTCTGTTTTGCATAGTTTCTTGTTTGGGGCGTGTGACTAGCTTTTTTCTCTCTCTCCCCATCCTCAATCTTTTAGGTACTCATGAAGAATATCAGCTGCCATACTATGACCTTGTACCATCTGACCCCTCCATAGAAGAAATGCGGAAGGTTGTATGTGACCAGAAGCTACGGCCTAATGTTCCCAACTGGTGGCAGAGTTACGAGGTACAGTTAGACTGTGACAAAGACTATAACAACTTGACGCTTCTTGAACAAGAGGTACCGACAATATTAATACTAATAATTTGCCGCATTAGCTAGGGCAGAAAGGGAAACACTAGCCCTCTGTTCTCATAACTCTTGTGAGCAAGGCCTGTGCAAGCTTTTTATGGCAGCCTGAATGCTCTTGTGATGGAGAACCAAAACTACCTAGAGAAGGCAGGATTTCAGTGTGCTAAAAGGAGGTGGCTAACTATGTGAGACCAGTATCATCTTTTGGGATTCTGAAAGTGCAACTTCTGCTTCCTCTGAGAGACAAAGGAGTTGATTGGCAGTCAGTGGCCTGGTTCGCACGTCACATTAAACCATTAGAAACCACAAGGACAACACGACAAGCCAGACCACGTCTTGTGGAAGTGCCTGCTATTTCACATTATAGCATAATTTATTTTCACTATGATTAAAAACAACGTGTGAAACAGGTCAGTGATTTATGGTCCAGATGGTGGAGTGAACACAATACAGTGGTACCTCGGCTTACATACGCTTCAAGTTACATACGCTTCAGCTTACAGACTCTGCTAACCCAGAAATAGTGCTTCAGGTTAAGAACTTTGCTTCAGGATGAGAGCCGAAATCGGGTGCCAGCGGTGCGGTGCCAGCAGGAGGCCCCATTAGCTAATGTGGTCTTCAGGTTAAGAACAGTTTCAGGTTAAGAACAGACCTCCGGAACGAATTAAGTACTTATCCCGAGGTACCACTGTATAACAGTTCTCTTAATGTTCCACCAAGGACCCTGTTTTTAGCATGCAATTTCAAATGGTTCTTTTGAAATGGTCCAGCGCCACACTAAGCTGAGATATGGTGTGTGTTAGAAAACTTGAATGACCATGCAGTGGTATCTCGGGTTAAGTACTTATTTCGTTCCAAAGGTCCGTTCTTAACCTGAAACTGTTCTTAACCTGAAGCACCACTTTAGCTAATGGGGCCTCCCGCTGCCACCACGCCGCCAGAGCATGATTTCTATTCTCATCCTGAAGCAACGGTCTTAACCCGAGGTACTATTTCTGGGTTAGCGGAATCTGTAACCTGAAGCGTATGTAACCCGAGGTACCACTGTACTCCCATTTGATCTAGGCTGATTGACGCAGTTTGAAAACACTTAGAAAATTGTTCTCCACATTGGCCGTGTATGTTGTTTTTATTGATATTGATAATAATTATTGGAATTAAATCTAATAGGAATTTGGTTTATCGCTGAGCATTTAATGTGTCTGGGAGTAAACCATTAGGCTTATTCTTATTCTTAGCCATTCCAGCCAAGCCATGCCCTCCTGCCCTACACCTGAGATCAGAATCGGGGCAGGTAAAAATCTGACCAAGCCAAAAAAGAAAAAAGAGTTTTGAAGACATTTGTGCAGTGCTTTGTCTGGTCTTGCTGTGCACTTGCAATTGGATGATTGTCTGGTCTTGAGAACCCCTTTGCAAGATCTACCGTATTTTTTCACTCTATAGGACTCACTTTTTCCCCTCCAAAAATGAAGGGGAAATGTGTGTGCGTCCTATGGAGCGAATGCAGGCTCCTTGGCTTCATCGATAGCAACGGGAAGCCTCCGAAGCGCAGAGGGAGCGCTCCCTCCGCGCTCTGGAGGCTACGCGTTGTTTTCACTGAAGCCTGGAGAGCGAGAGGGGTCGGTGCGCACCGACCCCTCTCGCTCTCCAGGCTTCAGGCAGCCAACCGCAAGCCTTCGGAGCGCAGCAGGAGTTCCCACCCCGCTCCGAAGGCTTGCGGATAGAAGCCTGAAGCCCGGGGAGCACAGCGCCAACTCCCTCTGCGCTCCCCAGGCTTCAGGCAGCTATCCGCAAGCCCTAGGAGCGCGCCCCCAGCCCCGCAAGCTCCGGGAGCAGCGGCAAGGCTGCGCGCAACCTTGCCGCCACTCCCGGACCTGTTCTGGGGGCTGGGGTCAGGGGAAGCTCGGGCTTCCCCCGCCCCAGCCCTGCGGCTAAAAACGAAGCCGCACGCAGCCTCTCCTGGCTGGAGAGGTTGCGCGCGGCTAAAGAGGAAGCCAAGACAGCCAGTGGGATGGATCCTGCTCGCTGTCTTGGCTTCTTTGCTCTTTGGGGCTGGGGGGGGGGAGAAATAATTTTTTTTTCATTATTCCCCCCCCCCTAAAACTAGGTGCGCCCTATGGTCCGGTGTGCCCTATGGCGCGAAAAATACGGTAGCTCCTCTCCTTAATCTAGTGGATAGTGTCGGTAAACAGAAGCCAGTTTATGCAGGTGGTACCACCTGTGTGATGGCCACATGGTGACTGGAAAATCCTGCTCTCAGGGATAGAGAAATGCTCCACTTGAACGGAATTAGAAAGGCCATGTCTGCGCATGGATCGATCTTCGTATGCTATGCTGTCTGTAGCGAAATAAAACATACCCATACAGCATATGCAACGAGCCCTATGTAGGCTGAAAGAGACATTGCATTGAATATGCCATTGAGAGATCCCTGATGTCGTCTTTCTTTTCTCTCTCTCTCTCTCTCTCCCCCCCGCCCCTCGTTTTTAGTCTTTGCGAGTTATGGGGAAAATGATGCGCGAGTGCTGGTATGCCAATGGAGCAGCACGACTAACAGCGTTGCGCATCAAGAAAACTCTTTCTCATCTCAGTCTCCACGAGGATGTGAAAGTTTAGTCCGCAAGCCCCTTTCCCGAGGAAGCTGCGCAAAAGCTGCCATGCTAGAATTGATGAATGGTGGAGAAGGTCTACCTCGTATTTCTACACAGCCTGCTCCTATCAGCTGGACAACGTGGTGTGCAGGTTAGGTGAGGAAAGTGGACACCCACAGACTTGGCTCCCTTCCTGATTCACGAGTGAAAGTCATCTTTTTTTTTTTCTAATGCCCTCCGGAGAGCGTAAGGATGGGCTTGTTGTATAGAGAGAGAAGTTGACCGCAACCGTATCTTCTTGTTCCTCTGATGGAAATCCCTGTAAATCCTGGCGACGTGCTTGTCGGAGACAGCCCTCTGGCTTAGGGGAAGTGCTTGAGGACCACCATATGCACACACATGCGCACATAAGATTTGGGTGCTCCCTTGTCTGGCCATGTGAAGCTCTTAGTCCTTTCCTAGTTTGACAGATCCTAAGCCACCGCAGCCACTAGTGTTCAGCAGCGTGAGCATGTGCAAAGGTACGTGTCCCTGTGCCCCTTTGGTATGATCGTGTCCGCTTGTGCCCCTGTGCGTGTGCAAATGTAGAGTGTCCTCGTGTGAAAGTGCAGGTGCTCGTGCTCTCTTTGTCCCACACGTTGAGCATCATTATCTCTTTTTCCTCTCGCTAGGGAAGGGTATCCTCCCTGCCAATTTTTAGACCCATCGGGGCACTACGCAAAACTATCTCACTGCCATCCTTCCCTTCTTTTCAAAGCAGGGAATAGGTTTTATTGTGTGTGTGTGGTTTTTTTAGTTTCATGGTCCTCCTGTGTTGTCAGGGCTGGGTGGCAACAGTTGCTTAGCAGGCAGTCCAATCTGAAGAAGGAATAGGTGTCAGGTGAAATCAGTGCTGGTGCTCCTGGTTAAAGGAAGCAAGGCAAAAGTAGGGCTGGGGGAAGCGGTTGACCTTTCAGGATCGTTGCCGTTCTAATTCTCAAGAAACAACTCTAGCATTTTAAACATTTCTCTAATGAAGCATCTGTGGCAAAAGCGTGTATTCAGAGGCTTCCTGTGAAGATTTATCCCTTAAGGAATGATGACTGCAAAACTAAACTTTTTATTATTAAAAGTGTACGTGTGTGCGTGTGTATGTATGTGTGTATATATATGTTTGTGTGTGTGTGTATATATATATGTATATGGTCTCCCGTATTCTGGAAGTGATTATGTGTCACTTGGAATGGGGTGGGGGGGAGAGTTTGGAATGGATTAACTTGCATGCATTTTGTTTCAGTTAAATGATCAGGGTGTAATAAGACTGATTTGGCTGTCGTGTTTGCTTTGGGAACAGCCCAAGACTGTATTATGATGCAAATAATGCGTTGAAAACTCCATAGTATGTGGGTTGGGTGTTTGTGGTAGATAACTCCTGAAGCCATAACTTTTAACTGGAATGGTTTGACTATTGTTTGTTAATTCTTATTTAATTGGGAGGGTCTGGATTTTAACTTTTTTTACTATTCTTTATAAGAGAAGTAAAATTGATAATTACCTCTCGTTCTCTTTTTAAAGAAATCACTACACAAAAAAAAATACTGAAAAAAAATGCACACAGCTCAATTTTACACTGGAACTGTTTCTACTCAAGTTGTGGGCCCTGACTTCTGAGAGGAGACATTATGTCCACTCTGAGACAGGGCATTTTTTAAGTACCGTATATAAAACATTGTGTGTTTTGCTGTCTGTGGGTGTAGGTGTTCGTCTCTGTCTCTTCCTCCTTCAGCCCCTTCTCTTGTTCTCAACTATGTCAGTGTGTAAAATTGAAGCATTGTCGTGTTGTGTATTGGAGTCAGTTTTACACGCTCTTTTTGGTTTGAAGCAAACTGTAGCTTCCTCCAGGGCTGTGTTTTGAAAATCTCAGGCGCTCTTATTCACGGAGGGACAAGTGGCGTTTGCCCTTCTCGTAAAACCCGCTGCCTTCTGTGATTCTGTTTCTGATTGCTTTTGAGCCTCTCCAGCAAATGGACACAGCTTACCAAATCACCTCTACAACTTGGTTCTAAGATGGAAAGCACCTCGACATTTGTCTAGATCATGTATTCCCATCAATGAAAAATTGACTACTTAGTTGCTGACATTGGAGGCTGAAGATAGTACATCATGGAGGCTTAAATTTGGAAGATGCACATGTCCACCTCGCAGCGGTAACATAATTCCATTGCTAAGTTCTCCTTAGTTGGTTGGGGTTTGTTTTTTTTAGTAACAAGGGAGCCATTGTCCTTTGAAACTGCTTGGCCTTGGTGGCTGGAAGAGTTGAGGAAGCTGTAGTGTAACATGGTGCCTAAGAACATTCTGAGTGTTCCCCCAAGAAGCAAGTTGTACACTCTAACTTTATGGCATTGCAGTGTTAAGCGCACCACTTGGAAGTGTGATGAGAACCTACTTCTATGTAAAGCAGAGGCAGACAGCACGATGCCCTCCTGTCATCCCTAGCAAGCATGGCCAATAGCCAAGGAATGAAGGAAGTTGTAGCCTACACATCTGGAGGGCATGTTGATGACTGTCCCTGATGTAAAAGCAGCTTGAATTGGAGTACAACTCACCTAATTGATATCCTACAATAACTTGCCACCGCTACACAGACACACTTCTGTTGTGTCCTTATGAATAAGCCAACTGTGTAGCGCTGCACCTTGAAAGGTAAAAGGGATAGGCTGTATCACAACGATTGGCTTCTAGAGTCATCATAATATGCATTTATCAAAGAGGCCGCAGTAGCCTCTTGCAGCAGAAACACATTTTTGCTCAGTGCTGCTCCGGAGCGCTATCAGAAGAGGAGCAAGGCAGCTAGCTAAAGAGCATTAAAAAGCACTGGGCCATTACATGGCTAAATGCTCGTTTAGCACATTTCTCTCTTCTAACATATATCTGACCAGTGACAGGTAGACGTTGGCTGGGGTTGCAATTTACAGCACTGCAAATTGCAGCAGTTCTGAAGGAGGACAGGTTTTTCACCTGCTCCCACTTCACCTGCTACAAAGATAAATAGGAATAGAAATCCTAATGTCACATTCAAAGGACTGTTGTTCCCGTCCCACTCCCCACAGATCAGAAAGAAGTGGGCAAGTCGGAGGGCCACTAGTTTCTTCTTAAAATTCAAACAGACACAGTTGCACTCCGTTGTGCTTGTTTTCTTCTTAGTAATGTGAAAGGTTCAAATAAAAGACATACCCAACAGTGCAGCTACAATAACTGCTGAGATCTTTTTTTAGACGGCATAAACTAAGGGCACCTAGGAGAGTGAAGAAAACCAATAACCAAAACCAATTATTGGTTTTAACTGTAGCCAGACAACCATGAAGTTTTTAGTCCACTGGTCTGAAGTTCAGGTAAGTCACAGGATGGAATTTGAGTTCTTAATTCCATTTGGGAACGAGCAACTAGCTTCATCTTGGCATCAAGGCAGACATGAAAGAATCTGGTGACGTCAAACCTCCAAATGGAAAACAGTTCATTCACTGCTTTTTTTTTTTCAAATCTAGAAGATGGAAGGTGTGGGTTCCTGGCTGGTACTATTAAGATTTTGTCAGGTGGCACACTGGCTTCAGAATAGATCATTCTGGTACTGTTGTCTGTCTCTACCCTGCCCCCCCCCCTTTTCCCACTTTCTCGTCCACCTACCCCTGATTCCTACTTGATCTTTATATTTCGTTCAGGTTTTGTATGTTTTATTAGAAAAAGACTGTAAAATAGCCACTTAGACACTTTACCTCCTCAGTATGCAAATGTAAATACATGTAATATAGTAAAGAAATCTTTTGTTTTAATATAAGAATGAGGCTGTCCAATTTTCTGTTGTACATTATTAAAAGTTTGTTTTTATTCACTTCAGCTCTGCGATCTTTTCTTTTCTGGTTAATTCTAGCTAACAGTACTCTTAATAACCATAGACTTAGGAGTGGCCGCAGGTGACATTGACACAGACTGCAAATGGACCAAGCCACCCGTCACTCTTTGGGAAATTGATGATGGACTCTCCTTCGTTGGAGGTTATTAAACTGAGGTTGGATCTGTTGGGGGGATTCTTTAGCAGTGATTCCTGCATTGCAGAAGGTTGGGCTAGATGACCCTTAGGGCCCCTTCCAACTCTTAATAGTTGTATGATCCTGTGAAAACAATCAGACTTAATTCTGAGTAACCATGTATTGGATCACACTGCACATTATGCACACCATATTTTTCGCTCCATAAGACGCACCTTTCCTCCTAAAAAGTAAGAGGAAAGTCTGTGCGTCTTATGGAGCGAATGTGTGGTCCCTGGAGCCGAATTGCCCAGGGGCGAAAAGCAGATTGTGCATTTTTGTTTTTGTTTTAGAAAGAGGGAAGGGGGTGTTGAAATGAAGCCGCTGAGCAGCTGATCGGCAAGCGATCAGGAGGGAGACAAGGGACGCTAACGATAAAGGAGGCTGCCTGGGAGGGGGGAGGTAAAAGCACATGGATCCTCAGGATTTTTGCATTGGGTCACCCCAAATTCACCATCAGATCACATATCATGTCTGTGGCCACAGCATGAACCACAAAAATCCATACATCCACTGTTTCATTCAGAATATTTTTTTTCTTGTTTTCCTCTAAAAACCAGGTCTGTCTTATGGTCAGGTGCGTCTTATGGAGCGAAAAATACGGTAAATTGCTTTATGCAAGGGGAAGCCAGAGCACCTTCACCTGAGACTTGGGGGAGCAGTTACTACTAAACCAGGAAGTCACCCTGTCATTCCTTATCCCTTCCTGCCAAACAAATATGTTTGCCCCATATTTCCACTCCATTTATGGTATTTGACTAATAACTGTTGGCAGTAGACAGATGTGAAGCATAAGAAGGAGGAATAAAAAGCTAAATCTTTTACTCATGTTAAAGTGTCATCTTGGATTTCTGCTTGAGGGTTTCCAGTGGCAGTAACAAGCTTATCCAGCCTTAAGCCTGTGGAGTGTGCTTAACAGAAATTAAGAATTCCCCTCCCCACCCTTCCATTAGTCTGGTAGCATAAATTTTGCTTCTTTTAAGCTTCTTTTATGGCAGAAGTGTGGGTTACCTGCTCATCCAATTTTCTGCGATTAGAAACCTCACCACATTGCTAGCCCCCGTGAACGGAGCATGTTGTGAGAGAGGATTGCCCCCCTTTATCCCTTAACAATATTATGGTGCCTCATCCACCCTTAAGCATCAACCCAATGAAATTAGGGGTCAGTTTCAATGGGAGATCGCCATCTGGGCCTCAGTTTTTGCATTCTAATCGGCTTTCCCCAAATGCCCTATAATTCTGTTTTCCTATACTTTTAACATGCAGTTGGAGACTGCACGATGCTGCTTAGGCTCAACAACAAGGCATTACTTTTACAAGGCCAGGAGAGACTTGCGCATGGATGCGCACTACACATTCCACATGATTTCTGTTTCTAATTTTGCTGCTGTGAAGTTAGGACGCTACGGAAGCACACCTTGCTAGACAGCGATGTGAGCAGGATTTCTAAAAGAGCATGCAGTGCCCTGTGAATCTCCTCCTTGATCCTCAGAATGACTAGAGGGGGATAGCTCATTGGTTAGAGTGTTGTGTTGACAATGCCAAGGTTGCAGGTTCGATCCCCATAAGGGACAACTGCACATTCCGGCGTTCGGGGGGGGGGCGGGTTGGACTAGGTATCCTCAGTGTCCCTTCCAACTCTGTATTTGTATGAGAAGTAGAACAAATTACCGTATTTACTCAAATCTAATGCTCACCTCTTTTTTGTCTAATTACGTTGCAGAAATTAAGATGCGCATTAGATTTGATGGCATATTTACATTCACCAGCAAATACTTGGGGGGGGGGGATTTCAAGGTTTTGAAAATCGAGTTGCGCATCAGATTCAATGGTGTGTTAGACTTGAGTAAATACAGAGGTACCTTGGGTTAAGTACTTAATTAGTTCCGGAGAGGTCTATTCTTAACCTGAAACTGTTCTTAACCTGAAGCACCACTTTAGCTAATGGGACCTCCTGCTGCCGCCGTGCCACCATTGCACAATTTCTGTTCTCATCCTGAAGCAAAGTTCTTAACCTGAAGCACTATTTCTGGGTTAGCGGAGCCTGTAACCTGAAGCATATGTAACCTGAAGCGTATGTAACCCGAGGTACCACTGTACAGTATGCACCCTCCTGATGATGGCTGGGGAAAGGGAATCCTGTAAGGTGCCACAAAAGAAAAGGGGCAATTGCAGGGAGTGAAAGACAAGACAAGATGGGGATTTAACTAAGATACTATTTCTATCCTTCGCTTCCATCAGGAAATGTGGGAGAATATACACGTGCCCTCCCCCTTTTATTACCGCAATAACCCTGTGAAGAAGGTTAGATTGAATGTGGTTATCCGGTGTGCTCTTCATTGCTGAGAGGATTGGGCCCTTTCGGGTTGAGGGGCTGTTCCTAGTCTGATCCTGTAATCGCTACATATTGGTTCCATATTTGCTTTATTTGCATATACAGCTAAGTATCTCTCTCTCCCCTCCTCCCCCAAAGCTGTATTGCGCATTAAGCAAGTAAGCCCAACCTTAGATTTGTAGATAGAGGTCACTTCCACACCATATATTTAAGGTACTCTTATGCCTCTTCAGTTCCACAATGGAACTGTAGTCACAAAGAAGAGTTCAGCTGAGCAACCTCTGGTATATTTTTTCTAGGTGCAAAGCCTGAATGTTGTCCACAGGTGCCATGCAATCACGAACGTTGCAAATTACTTCCAGTATTTGTTAATTCTAGAGGGAGGTCTGTCCCACCCTTCTAATGCCTATATACTGCTCGCTTTTTTATACTTCACAATTTTAAAAAGTTTCCAGAGTCTGCCAAATCCTGAACTCCCAAGCAGAAATTAATTATGCTCTGAAGAAGGGCAGCTATAGCAGCAGTGGCTATTTAGGTAAAAACCTGGGTTGAAGGTGTTTATCTGGCACTGTGTACCCAACAAAAACCCCACAGAAGTGTATCAAAATATCTTACCTTTTTTTACATGAAAGGACATGATACCTTTGACCTTGTGAGATGCTGTTTGACTCCAGTTCCCATCAGCCCCAGCCAGCCTGGCCGATGGTCAGGGAAGATGGCAGTTGCCCTCTGGCGACTTTTGGAGGCTTCTCCGTCCCCACCTAATAAGGCAGGTAGCAATGTTCATCTCCACAAGCAAAAACAAGGTACCGTATTTTTTGCTCTATAAGATTCACTTTTTCCCTCCTAAAAAGTAAGGGGAAATGTGTGTGCGTCTTATGGAGTGAATGCAAGCTGCGCAGCTATCCCAGAAGCCAGAACAGCAAGAGGGATTGCTGCTTTCACTGCGCAGCGATCCCTCTTGCTGTTCTGGCTTCTGAGATTCAGAATATTTTCTGTCTTGTTTTCCTCCTCCAAAAACTAGGTGCGTCTTGTGGTCTGGTGCGTCTTATAGAGCGAAAAATGTGGAGCTTTAAAGACTTACATATATTATGGCAGCCTTGTATTGTAGCGTTCACCTGGTACCCCAGGATGGGGAAGCAGTGACCCTCCAGCTCCCATCAGTTCCAACCAGCACAGTCAGGGGTTGGGGGAACTATGGTCCAACAACATTGGAGGAGTACAGATTCCCAGGGTAATTAGGAGTTCTATGCAGCTACATGAGTGAGCCAGTAAAGGAGGGGTGGAGAGGCTTGCCCATGTCCCTCTATGCCCACCATCAAAACCAAGATGGCTGGGGGGGGAGCAGTCTCCTCTAGACCCAGCATAAAAATCAACAGGTTCCTCATCCCTCTCCTGACAGCCCCCATTGCTCTTATTTACAAGGCTGTATTCTGGTGCTGTGGGTTAAACCACAGAGCCTAGGACTTGCCGATCAGAAGGCCGTCGGTTCGAATCCCCGTGACGGGGTGAGCTCCCGTTGCTCGGTCCCTGCTCCTGCCAATCTAGCAGTTCGAAAGCATGTCAAAGTGCAAGTAGATAAATAGGTACCACTCTGGCAGGAAGGTAAACGGCATTTCCGTGCGCTGCTCTGGTTCGCCAGAAGCGGCTTAGTCATGCTGGCCACATGACCCGGAAGCTGTACACTGGCTCCTTCAGCCAATAAAGCGAGATGAGTGCCACAACCCCAGAGTCAGTCACGACTGGACCTAATGGTCAGGGGTCCCTTTACCTTTATTCGGGCATCATTTGGGTGGGAACAACAACAACATATTTATACATACATACATATATACAGTGGTGCCTCGCAAGATGAAATTAATCGTTCCGCAAGTCTCTTTATCTAGCGGTTTTTTCGTCTTGCAAAGCAACCCTATTAGCGGATTAGCGCTATTAGTGGTTTAGCGGCTATTAAAGGCTTAGCGGCTATTAAAGGCTTAACGGATTAGCAGCTAAAAGGCTATTAGCGGCTTAGCGGATTAGAAAAAGGGGGGAGCACTTGCAAGACGTTTTCGTCTTGCAAAGCAAGCCCATAGGGGAAATCGTCTTGCGAAGCAGCTCAAAAACGGAAAACCCTTTCGTCTAGCGGGTTTTCCGTCTTGCGGGGCACCATTGTACCCAGCTCATCTGGCTGAGTTTCACACTGAGCAGCTCCCAAAAGAATATTAAAAACACAATAAAACATCGAACATTAAAAACTTCCCTAAACAAGGCTGCTTTCAGATGTCTTCTAAAAGTCAAATAGTTGTTTTAGGTATACTGAGCGGAGGCCATTTAGGGCTTTAAATGTCAGCACCAACACTTTGAATTGTGCTCAGAAACGTACTGTGAGCCAATGTAGGTCTTTCAGGACTGGTGTTATATGGTCTCGGCAGCCCAGTGACCTACCAGAGCCAAGATGATTATGCCATTCAAAGGGACTCGGTCTCAGATTGAACGAAATTATTTCAAGTGCTGCAAGGTAAACTCCCCCTTAGAAGGATCAAGAGCTGGGAAAATTTGCTAGTCCATCCGCAACATGGATTCTCACCAGTTTGCCTCGTCGTCATCTGGGGCCAGCTGGGCTTCCAAGGTCTCTGATGAGTCAGATTCACCGATGCGGCAATAAACAAGGCTTCTGAGTGCCATCTGCCTGGTGTCAGAGCTGCTGCCTCCAAGGCTTGGACAAGCCGAGCGGCAAAGATTGCGTAGTTGGCCAAGGTCTTCCAGGTATTGCTGGTTCTCCCACGCACCCATCAAAGAGATTGCAGATGGAGTGATAACTCTTTCCCTGGTAACAAGACCAATCACCAACCGTTGCATCCCCTGAGCAAGGCCACCAGAAGTGCCTGTAAGTGCCTATCTCTCCATCTCAGTTCCACAGACATCGGATGTTACCTTCGTAAGTACATTTCCTGGATTCATGCTAATCTGCTGGCATGTACAATATAATCATAATAATTGATTATTTCTACCCCACCCATCCGGTGTAGAATATTTCTATCTCACCCATCAGATGTCAAGGAAATAAACAACTATCTGATTTTTAGAAGACATCTGAAAGCAGCCTTGTTTAGGGGAATTTTTTAATGTTCGATGTTTTATCGTGTTTTTAATATTCTGTTGGGAGCCGCCCCGAGTGGCTGGGGAAATCCAGCCAGATGGGTGGGGTAGAGATAATCAATTATTATGATTATATTGTACATGTCAGCAGATCAGCATGAATCCAGGAAATGTACTTACGCAGGTAACATCCGATGTCTGTGGAACTGAGATGGAGAGATAGGCACTTACAGGCACTTCTGGTGGCCTTGCTCAGGGGATGCAACGGTTGGTGATTGGTCTTGTTACCAGGGAAAGAGTTATCACTCCATCTGCAATCTCTTTGATGGGTGCCTGGGAGAGCCAGCATTACCTGGAAGACCTTGGCCAACTACGCAATCTTTGCCGCTCGGCTTGCCCAAGGCTTGGAGGAGGCGGCAGCTCTGACATCCGGCAGATGGCACTCAGAAGCCTTGTTTATTGCCGCATTGGAGAACCCAAGGTACCACTATAACCCAAGGTACCACTGTACTAAGCAAAGCAGAGGCCAGAGCAACTACAGTGGTACCTTGGGTTACATACGCTTCAGGTTACATACGTTTCAGGTTACAGACTCCGCTAACCCAGAAATATTACCTCAGGTTAAGAACTTTGCTTCAGGATGAGAACAGAAATCGCACGGCAGCGGTGGGAGGCCCCATTAGCTAAAGCGGTACCTCAGGTTAAGAACAGTTTCAGGTTAAGAACGGACCTTCGGAACGAATTAAGTACGTAACCAGAGGTACCACTGTACCGTATTGGCCCAAATATAAGCCTCACCTTTTTTTTCCAAATTCTGACTCTGAAGTTATAGCGCTGCTTACATTTGCTACCTTACGGCTCTCCCAGCGTAGGTCAATGGCGCACCACCTGCCCACAGCCCCCAAGCCTCCCCTGAGCTTTCGGGGGAAGGGGAGGGGAGTCTGCCGGCAAAGTGGCACCCCCCCCCCGAAGCAGCCTGGTTATTGTCTTTTTTCCTCCCCCCCCCTTCAATTTTAAAGGTGCAGCTTATTTCCAGGTGCGGCTTATATTTGGGCCAATATGGTAAGTGGAAGCCATATGCCACAACTGCAAGGAGCATACTGATTGCCGCATTCCTCAAAATGTTGGGCTTCACCGGGTTCCTCTTTCTGCATGCGCACATGCTTCGGTGCATGACCAGCAGTAGCTTCCGCTTTTTCAGGCTGTTGTCGCTATTCTACACAACTATGCCAAGCGTTCAGACTTGTGCCAGCAAGTTCCTGTTGATTATCCCAGCCCTGAGATAAGATGTAAACCTGGACCGACTGTATCAGGGGTAAGGTAAAGGTAAAGGGACCCTGACCATTAGGTCCAGTCGTGACCGACTCTGGGGTTGCGGCGCTCATCTCGCTTTATTGGCCAAGGGAGCCGGCGTACAGCTTCCAGGTCATGTGGCCAGCATGACTAAGCCGCTTCTGGCGAACCAGAGCAACGCACGGAAACGCCGTTTACCTTCCCGCCGGAGTGGTACCTATTTATCTACTTGCACTTTGACGTGCTTTCGAACTGCTAGGTTGGCAGGAGCAGGGACCAAGCAACGGGAGCTCACCCCGTCGCGGGGATTCGAACCGCTGACCTTCTGATTGGCAAATCCTAGGCTCTGTGGTTTAACCCACAGCGCCACCCGTGTCCCTGTATCAGGGGTAGCCAGATGAATTCAAGGAGGAATCAACTTTTAAAACTTGTCTGAGTTAAGAGTTAAGAGAAAATTTAGGAAAAATGATGTACCGGTGGTATATTACCCTGGTTAAATTGGCAAAAATGTATAAATTAAGTAATGAAGCCTGTTGGAAATGCAAATCAAAAGATGGGGATCTCTACCACATGTGGTGGGAGTGTGAAAAGATGAAAAAGTTTTGGGATTTAATATATAATGAACTGAAGAAACTTCTCAAGTATACATTCCCGAAAAAAACGGAGGCTTTTTTATTAGGGATAATAGGGGAGGAAGTAAAAAAGGAGGGCCATAAATTATTCCAACACGCTACTGCAGCAGCTAGAATACTTGTGGCCCAAAAATGGAAATTACAGGAGACCCCAATGATAATGGAATGGCAGGCCAAATTTTTTGAGTATACAAAATTAGCTAAAATGACCAAAAAGGGAGAAAGTTTGAAGAAGAGTGGGGTAAATTTGTGGCATATATAAGAACTAACTGTAGAAGTTTAAAAACTGTAGCAGGGTTAACATAAATCCTGTGATGTGTATAGAAGGTGAGTAAGAATCTACAAGAGAAGTCATATATTAAGAAAACCGAAGCAGGGAAGGAAGGAAGTCTGGGCGTGAATATACGCAGTGTAAATAAGACGACATAAAATGATGACTCTAAAAGATTGTTTTATTTTTGTTTGTGAAAAACTCAATAAAAAGCATTTTTAAAAAACAACAAAACTTGTCTGAGTAAGAATTTGGAGATTGTAGTTCCTTCCCACCCCCACCCCCCAAAAAAGACATGAGAATTGTTTCCAAGGCTCAACGAAACATTCTGGGCTCAGAGAAGAGAGTTTTCTGGCTCAAACGAATAATATGCATCATATTAACGTAAATGACCCTGCGCAAGGAATCCTTGCTGTGTTTTTTTTCTAGCCCTGGATGCGATAGCAAGGGGATCCCTGGGACCGTCCAAAGAACATTCCAAGGAACAACCCCAAAAGAGAAAAGCATGCGAGACTCGCGTCATTCTGGGAGATGCTTCCGAAACGCCAAACACCCGACTCTTGCGCAATCTCCCTACAGCTGCTGGCCAGCTGTCCCCAGACACCCGGCTCTTGTGTTTGTTCTTAACGAAGAAATGTTTGGCTGCTGGCGACGAGTTCATTCCTTGCTAAAAATTAAGACCAGCTGCTGTGCGCCCAAGCTGAGCAGGAGGAGGACAGGCCTTGTGGCGTTGTCAAAAGGGATTGCCAGGCCTTGTGCAGTACAGGCCAAACGCAGCCGCCGCAGAGGCATTAATAGGCGCAGGCTGTGTCTTCTGGCTGCTTCCCCTTTGCCAAGCCATAGCTGTCAAGTGTCCCTTATTTGAAGGGACAGTCCCTTATTCCAGCGCCATGTCCCGCTGCTGTCCCTTATTGATGGATGTCCCTTAAATGATGTCCCTTAAATTTCAAAGGAAGCAGCTCCTCTCCCTCCCTCCCTGCCGGCCAGGGAGGCTCCAACTGTGTTGCTTGGCTGTGTTGCTCACCCAATAAGAAGTCTAAGAACAACTGAGGGGTGGAGCTTGCATGCCCTGTGTGTGGCTAGTTAATGCAAGCTGAGGGGTTTTTTGAATGCTGGACACCATTTTGTTGCACGTGCTGCTGCAAACTTTGCAGTGCAAAGCCAGACCGGGGAGCCATTTTAAGTTGAGGCTGCATAGGCCTCGTGGTGCATGTGATTCAGATTCTATTCAGTTGAACCTCTGGTTACAAAGTTGGACAGTGTTCTCGAAGCTACCAGCATGAGTTTGACCAGACTGCAGGAGGACAGGAAGACTGGAATGCCTGGAACAGGTGAGGCTGCAGGTCCCTTATTTTGGCTGCTGGTCCCTTATTTTCAAATCTGTAAGTTGACAGCTATGTGCCAAGCCCACCCCCAAAAATACAACCGCAAGAAATAAAAGGTTTTAGCAGGGTTAGGGAACCTCCAGTCTCCTCTGCCCTGCAACCCAATTTCTTGTTGATCACTTGTGATCTTCCCTGGTTTCACTGCTTTGCCAGTCTGAGGGAAAGAGTTGAGGAGAAAGAAGTAACAAAGGGACTTGGGTGCTGGGTTCTTGCCGAACGGCCAATTTATGAACAAAACTTTCACTTTCCAGAAGAGTTGCGCTGGTCTGAAAAAGAATTAAAATCTCACCACATCTTTTTGGGGGCTGACTTCTGAGCACTGAGCATCCCCAGCCTGGACCACAGCTCCTTGCAATCATGTTCAGCAACAGCTTGAAGGAATCCAAAGTAAGGGGGAAACCAGCTTTGTGGTGAGACAGTAACAAAAGAAAGCGTTGGTTTTGAGCAGGCTTCCTCAACCTGGGCCCTCCAGATGTTTTTGGCCTACAACTCCCATGATCCCTAGCTAGCAGGACCAGTGATCAGGGATGATGGGAATTGTAGTCTCAAAACATCTGGAGGGCCAAAGGTTGAGGAAGCCTGGTTTTGAGTTTCCGTTTTCAAGTGAGTATTCGAACAGGCAACCAGTATAACCACTAAAGGGAACTAGAAAAGGGGTCTATGCTTCTTCACTAGCAGTCTGTGCAGCAAGATTAAGACACCTTCTCAAATGGAGAACATCATGTGGGGGATTTGGAACTCGCCCTGAAGAGGATGAACAGCATATTTAGCTTATTTCGAATGACAAGCACTACAGTGGCCAATCGTGGGAAAATGCATACAGTGGTACCTTGGGTTACATACACTTCAGGTTACCGTATTTTTTGCTCTATTAGACTCACTTTTTCCCTCCTAAAAAGTAAGGGGAAATGTGTGTGCGTCTTATGGAGCGCACGCAGGCTGCACAGCTATCCCAGAAGCCAGAACTGCAAGAGGGATTGCTGCTTTCACTGCATAGTGATCCCTCCTGCTGTTCTGGCTTCTGAGATTCAGAATATTTTTTTTCTTGTTTTCCTCCTCCAAAAACTAGGTGCGTCTTGTGGTCTGGTGCGTCTTATAGAGCGAAAAATACGGTACATATGCTTCAGGTTACAGACTCTGCTAACCCAGAAATAGTGCTACAGGTTAAGAACTTGGCAGAAATAGTGCTTCAGGTTAAGAAAGCAGGCTGGGAGGTAAGGGTTTAGAAGGTCCTCTCCCTCTTCCTGTGCCAATCTTCCACTTCAGATTGCAACCTCGGGGGCTGCAGAAAAATGGAACCACACAACTATAGGTAACACATTGCGTCATGCTTAGCAAGTGTGTGGTTTGCAGGTGTTGTCCCCCTCCCACCAGTCATTTCTGCCCAGCAAGCACACGGAACAACTGAAAAGTCCTGCATTTTGTGGAGAAGTGTCATTACAAAGCTCTCCGCAAAAGCGTGCCTTTCGTTGTTTTAAATCTGACGCGCCGGTTTTGTTAAAGCCGATCCAGAAAAACTTAATTGTCCTGCAGCAACAATTCAAAAGGAAAAACACCGGGGAATTCCCAGGGGTGCCACAGGCTGCCTTCTCTATAATACAATGGTACCTCAGGTTACATACGCTTCAGGTTACATACGCTTCAGGTTACATACGCTTCAGGTTACAGACTCCGCCAACCCAGAAATATTACCTCGGGTTAAGAACTTTGCTTCAGGATGAGAACAGAAATCGTGCTCCGGCGGCACAGCGGCAGCAGGAGGCCCCATTAGCTAAAGTGGTGCTTCAGGTTAAGAACAGTTTCAGGTTAAGAACAGACCTCCAGAACAAATTATGTACTTTTTTAAAAAACTTTTTTTTTTGCTTTAAACAGGTACATATAAATTTTGTTGTTGTTTAGTTGTTTAGTCGTGTCCGACTCTTCGTGACCCCATGGCACTCCTGTCTTCCACTGCCTCCCGCAGTTTGGTCAAACTCATGTTCGTAGCTTCAAGAACACGGCCCAACCATCTCGTCCTCTGGCGTCCCCTTCTCCTTGTGCCCTCCATCTTTCCCAACATCAGGGTCATTTCCACGGAGTCTTCTCTTCTCATGAGGTGGCCAAAGTATTGGAGCCTCAGCTTCAGGATCTGTCCTTCCAGTGAGCACTCAGGGCTGATTTCCTTCAGAATGGATAGGTTTGATCTTCTTGCAGTCCATGGGACTCTCAAGAGTCTCCTCCAGCACCATAATTCAAAAGCATCAATTCTTCGGCGATCAGCCTTCTTTATGGTCCAGCTTTCACTTCCATACATCACTACTGGGAAAACCATAGCTTTTACTATACGGACCTTTGTTGGCAAGGTGATGTCTCTGCTTTTTAAGATGCTGTCTAGGTTTGTCACTACTTTTCTCCCAAGAAGCAGGCGTCTTTTAATTTCGTGGCTGCTGTCACCATCTGCAGTGATCATGGAGCCCAAGAAAGTAAAATCTCTCACTGCCTCCATTTCTTCCCCTTCTATTTGCCAGGAGGTGATGGGCCCAGTGGCCATGATCTTCGTTTTTTTGATGTTGAGCTTCAGACCATATTTTGCGCTCTCCTCTTTCACCCTCATTAAAAGGTTCTTTAATTCCTCCTCACTTTCTGCCATCAAGGTTGTGTCATCTGCATATCTGAGGTTGTTGATATTTCTTCCGGCAATCTTAATTCCGGCTATGGATTCATCCAGCCCAGCCTTTCGCATATAAATATAGACAACCAAAATTACAAAGGAAAATTCCTTAATAGTAATGCAAAAAAAAAAAAAACCCTACAAAAAACTACAAAAAAAATTGAAGTACATGACGCAGAACATAAGCAACTATGGGAAAGATAAAAGAAAAGAAAAAAGAAAAATAGGGGGGGAAAGAAAAAGGAAGATGAGCCAAAGCAAGAAAGTTCATCTATTGTACACTTCCATCAAGCTCACAACAGATCATTATTATTATCAATTCTCTCTATCTGCATTCCAAAGGGATCCCTCATCTTGGTATCAGGGAACATAGAGAAGTGTTCCCAGAACAAATTAAGTACTTAACCCGAGGTACCACCGTACTTTCCTAGCTGTGCTGCAAGCCACAGAAGACAGAAATCTCAGGCTGCAGACAGCAGATATCACCTGAATTACAGTAGTAGAACCGTGGCAAAGTTTGGGGCAATAGACGCTGGGGAGGGGGGAATAACCTGAAAGATTCTATGATAGAAGTCTATAAAAGCATTAACAGTGGACAGTGAGAATATATCCTCTCCCAAGATACAGTGGTGCCTCACAAGACGAAAAGAATCCGTTCTGTGATTCTCTTCGTCTAGCGGTTTTTTCGTCTTGCGAAGCAAGCCCATTGACGGATTAGCGCTATTAGTGGCTTATCTGCTGATCAGATCAGCTGATAAGCGGCTTAGCGGCTTAGAAAAAGGGGGGGAGGGGAAAAACCCCGCAGGAACTCGCAAGACATTTTCAACTTGCGAAGCAAGCCCATAGGAGATTCGTTTTGCGAAGCACCTCCAAAACGGAAAACTCTTTCATCTAGCGAGTTTTCCGTCTTGCGAGGCATTCGTCTTGCGGGGCACCACTGTACTAGAATTAGAGGGCACCCAAGAGTGATTAGCAGTAGGTTCATAGCAAACAAAAGGAAGCTTTCCTTCATGTGTAACACAATTAGCCAATGAACTCATTGCAAAGGGATAAAGTGATGGCTGTGAACATTGGTAAATGATCCGCATTTCTAATGTGTGATTTGTAACTAATACAACCAGGCCATCTCAATTTCCGCTAGGGAATACTTACGCACTTATGGGCTTCCCTAACTATTTATGAACATTTCCCATAAAAATGAGACGTTTGGTCAGCAGAGGGCACTACGTTACCATATAATCGCACGCGAAAGCAGCACGAGCGAGAATTTAAAAATACATACATACAGAAATACAGGGTTATATTTACCGGTATACAGTCCCGGGGCATATTTCAACCGCATCTGTCTACAGGAGAGAGTTGGTCTGCGTGCAATATTTATTTATCGGCGTGCAATAAATAAACCAAGTCCTTTTTCTCTTCCTTTGCTTTCTTTCTTTCAAGCAACGTCCAACCCTTCCCATATGCACACACGCCGCCCTCCGGTCCCCAGGAACAAAATATGCAGACGACCAAGGGGGAAGTGAGCTGTCTTATAATTTGCAAATCAATAAATTCTAATGAGGATTGTCTCGTCGCCTTGCCACAAACGAAGATTGGGGCAGGGTTTGCAAGAGAGCAAAAGCACAATCCTCGTTTGTTCGGAAAACAATTCCTTTGCAGGCATTTGTATGCAAAAGCAAAAAAAGAGAGAGAGCTTTTTGTTTGTTGTCACAAGGATCGCATTCATGGCTGCAGAAACGGGGGCCAAAATCCGGTTTCCCAGCCTAAGGCTAAGGCAAGACCCGCAGCGGAAGCCCCGCTACCTGGACCGCATAAAAAGAGCATTGTCTCGTCGTCACACCGGAGACAATTGAAACAATCCGGATCTCTCGGGAAAGGACTCTCCGGCCCCACCCCTGGCGGGCTGTGCAAGAACACTGAGGTCTAGCGCCTTGGAAGTTGAAGAGGCAGACGGGGGGCGCCCTCTGCAAGAGCACTGAGGTCTAGCGCCTTGGAAGTTGAAGAGGCAGACGGGGGGCGCCCTCTGCAAGAACACTGAGGTCTAGCGCCTTGGAAGTTCAAGAGGCAGACGGGGGGGGGGGGAGGGCGCCCTCTGGTCCCCAATCCAGGCTCCTTTACGAAGGATAAGGGGGATTTTTATTTTCCTGGAAGCGGGGCGGAGTTTCTTCTGAGGTGGTCGTGACTCACAGGAGAAGGTTGGGAAGGGGGGGGACCTCTGGAAAGCGTCAAAAGGGTTCCTTGCAGCCTTTCTCAGCCTATGGGTCCCAGATGTTGTTGAACTACAACTCCCATCACCCCTAGCTAGCAAGGCCGGAGCTCGGGGATGATGGGAGTTGTAGTCCAACAACATCTGGGGACCCGCAGGTTGAGAACCGCTGCATGGGCTTGGAGAGCGGCCAGAGAGCCCCCCATTTAGAACTGGAAGGGACTCTTGAGGATCATCTAGTCCACCCCACCCCAAGGCAGGAATATGCAGCTGGCCCATACGGGGATCGCACCTGCAACCTCGGCAATATCAACACCCCGCTCTAACCAACGGGGCTATTCCCCTCCTCCTGAACCTCTGTGGCCGCGCAATGGGTCCCTGGCGCAATGGCTGTTCACCAGAAGGTTGCTGGTTCGAGCCCAGCCCGGCAGGATTCTTGCATTGCAGGGGGTTGGTCTAGATGACCACTTGGGGTCCCTTCCCATTCTACTCCGGAAAGAAGGCGGGGACGTTCCCGGCTATGGGCTCGAGGGGGCGGGGCCTAACTGGAAAGGGCGTGGCTCCGCCGGCCCTAAAGAGGCGGGGAGAGACACCGCAGGCGAGAGAAGCTGAGGGGAGGGCGTGGCTTGGCCGGGGAGGGCGTGGTCTCCGCGACGCCCCGCCCCCGGCGCTCCTCCAAGCGCCCATATAGCTCCGTGCAGCGCCGCCGCCCCCTTTTCCTTTCCGCCCCCCTGGCAATGACCCTGCGGAGACTCCGGAGGCTCCGGCCGGGGCAGCCCGACCCAGAGGCAGCGGCGCCGGCGTCGAGTGTGGCGGGCGCCGGTGTTCTCGGCGGCCGAGCGTCGGAGCTGGAGCTGGAAAGGGCGCTGGCGGCCTCGGGGGGCACCTTGCCCCGAGCCCGGAGGGTGAGTGAGAGCCCCCCTCTTCACGGACGGAAGCGCGGGGCTGGATCAGAGACCCGTGTCTCGCGAACACGCGCCGCGTTCTCACGTTACGCGTTCCCCGCCGCCCTAAGCCAACAGACCCCAGTCCTAGGGCGGGTCCCATTCCGGACCCTAATAATACGCCTCTGCCGCCTCCCACCCCACCCCCCATCACTTTCCCCCCCGAGGATCGGGGCAGGAATGAATGACACCCGCCCGGGATTTCCCTCTTCAACTCCACGGGAGATGGAAAAACACGCGGGGACGTCGCCCCCCTCCTGCGCCTCTTCCCGGCTGCTTTTCTTGGAGACATTTCCTTCCTTCCAAAGCCTCCCAGCCATGCTTTCCCCTCGCCCTCCCCCCCCCCATCTCGGATGCGCGCCCCCGAGATCAAAGTCCTGCTTAAGTCCTCCCCCGCATCATCGGAGCACCTGCGAGGCGCGCTTCCAGTCCGCGATGGGGGGCGAAGTGGGAATCGGGGTGCTGCTGGGTCGGGGCTCCCTGGTGCGGAAGGAGAGACGAGGTCTCTTGACACGGATTTTCCCCTTGCCGCCTCCTTCTGCTTGGGCGACGCAAGGGACAAAAGGAAGACTGCTGGCGCTGCTTTGCTTGCCCACGTGGCTCACCTGGGAGCCTAGAGTTGGAAAGGGACCCCGAGGGTCATCTATCCCAGCCCGCCTGCAATTGCAGGAATCATCTTCTCCTAAGTTGCCATTTGTGGGGACAGTCGAACTCCCTTCCGGGCTCTGCGCATTGTTGCCCAAAAAGGATAGTTTGTTTGTTTTTCTCTTGTGGACTACTGTACTTATTTAGTTCAGGTGGTTTTTAATGCCTGTCCTATATAAATGGACGGCGTTTCTTGCAAGGTGGTTGTGAGTACAGTGCTACCTCGGGTTGAGTACTTAATTCGTTCTGGAGGTCCGTTCTTAACCTGAAAGTGTTCTTAACCTGAAGCACCACTTTAGCTAATGGGGCCTCCTGCTGCTGCCGCGCCACTGGAGCACGATTTCTGTTCTCAGGTGGTCTAAAAGATGTTTTTCATGTTGAACTTGAGCATGGATATCCATGCAAGCGCACATGCGCCAGAATATCAATGGAAACATCCCCCGGGTATCCCACAAAGTGAGAAAATAGTAATACAGTGGTACCTCGGGTTGAGTACTTAATTCGTTCCGGAGGTCCATTCTTAACCTGAAACTGTTCTTAACCTGAAGCACCACTTTAGCTAATGGGGCCTCCCGCTGCTGCTGCGCTGCCGGAGCATGATTTCTGTTCTTATCCTGAAGCAAAGTTCTTAACCTGAAGCACTATTTCTGCGTTAGCGGAGTCTGTAACCTGAAGCATATGTAACCCGAGGTACCACTGTACAAGTAAAATGCAAACACAACTTGTGGCTTTTGGTGCTATGCAGACGGAATTAGTGGCTGCTATCTGAAGCTGGTGATGCAGCCATTGGACCTCCCAAAATCTTTTTACCAGGAGAGAGAGAAAGAAGAGACTCTCCTTTTACAGGGGTACTTTTGATGGAACGCGGGTGGCGCTGTGGGTTAAACCACAGAGCCTAGGACTTGCCGATCAGAAGGTCGGTGGTTCAAATCCCCGCGACGGGATGAGCTCCCATTGCTCGGTCCCTGCTCCTGCCAACCTAGCCGCTCAAAAGCAGGCCAGTGCAAGTAGATAAATAGGTACCGCTCCGGCGGGAAGGTAAACGGTGTTTCCATGCGCAGCTCTGGTTCGCCAGAAGCGGCTTAGTCATGCTGGCCACATGACCCGGAAGCTGTACACTGGCTCCCTTGGCCAGTAAAGCGAGATGAGCACCGCAACCCCAGAGTTGGTCACAACTGGACCTAATGGTCAGGGGTCCCTTTACCTTTACTTTTGATATGTTTGCATGTGACCTATGACCCGCTGGGTTCTTCAGATATTTATTTGACTCCACCTTCCATCATCCTTGGCTGGTTGGGGCTGATGGGACTTGTAGTGCAGCTTCATTTGGAGACCACCACATTCACTATCCCTGGTATATGGGGTGTGCTTTTTTTGTTCCAGACAACGCTTCTTTGCATGGGGCATGTGGGGATGCAACTTACAGCCACACCTGGCTGGGATGTCCATTCGCCTTTAAAAATGGCATCTACTTTCTGTCCCACAAATGTTCCCAAGAGACTCCGTGCAAAAATGCACCTCATATTTAATACCTAGAAGGCAATATTATTGAGCTCACTGGTATTTTTATTTGTGTGTTTAACGTGGAACATGGACATCTGGGTTAGACAGTTGTGGTGTTTGGGGACTTCCAAAGCTTGCATGGGATGTTTCCTAATCTGAAGGGAACCTATTGAGAAGTAGCAATAGGGCGAGGAAATGATGCAGTATTAATTCGGCAATTTCTCCCTTTCAAACTTTGTGGTCCTCGTTCCGTTTCCTGCTTCTAGAGGTACATGATTGGGTTCCTTGGAAAGCTACAGCAACTTGAGAGAGGGAGAATTGAAGCAACTATGACTTCTAAGTTGCAGGTGAACTGTGGTCTGTGTAGAGTGTGCAAGGCTTAGCAGTTTTGGGAAATTAAATGTGATCAGAAATCTCTGGCCAAGGAGCCATATAAGCTTGAGGTGCCCACTATCTATTCACAGGCAGATCGAACCCTGCTGATCACCGGTTACTTGATCCCAGCATCTTAGGGTGATTACTGGAACAGTATCTCATTAGGGGGTTATCCATTAGCTAATGAGAAGTGTGATGATTTGTGAGGCGCTCTGAGATCCATGGATGAAGAGTGGCATGCAAATTTAGTAAATAAATAAAAATAATAGCATTTGGTTACGCTCTTTTTCCAACCACAGAGTAAAGACACCCTGATTCTCCTCCTATAGCAAGGACTTCCTTCTCTCTCATCTGTATACGGACTTATCCCTTGTTTTCCTGCATTTCAATGACTGTCATCTGCTTCCGTAGTCTGTGTGGCTACATCTGCTCTAACTTTCTTTTGTACTCCATTTCTACCCCATGTGATACGCCTTAGATCAGTCTTCCCCAATGTGCTGCTCTCCAGATGTGTTTAGACTACAACATGGGTAGGCAAACTAAGGTCCAGGGGGTGGATCCGGTCCAATCAACTTCTAAATCCGGCCCGCGGACGGTCCAGGAATCAGTGTGTTTTTACAAGAGTAGAATGCGTTCTTTTATTTAAAATGCATCTCTGGGTTATTTGTGGGGCATAGGAATTCATGCTTTCCCCCCCAAAAAAATATAGTCCGGCCCCCCACAGGGTCTGAGGGACAGTGGACCGGCCCCCTGCTGAAAACGTTTGCTGACCCCTGGACTACAACTCTCACCAGCCCCTGGCAGCATAGCCTAGGGGCAAGGATTATGGCAGTTGCAATCCAACATCTGGAGATTGGGTTAGAGGGTTGGAAGAGACCCAATTTCGCATCCCCATTCTGCCACACAACTCAATCGGTGATCTTGAGTCGGTCAACATCTGTCTGTCCAACCTAACTCACAAGGTTGTTGTGAAAATAAAACTGGTTAGAAAAAGCTGCAGAGGTCACATACGTTCAAAACATTTACAGTGGTACCTCAGGTTAAGTACTTAAAATCGTTCCGGAGGTCCGTACTTAACCTGAAACTGTTCTTAACCTGAAGCACCACTTTAGCTTATGGGGCCTCCCGCTGCTGCCGCGCCGCTGGAGCACGATTTCTGTACCTGTAACCTGAGGTTTGGATTTGAAGAAGAAGAGTTTGGATTTGATATCCCGCTTTATCACTCCCCTTCAGGAGTCTCAAAGCGGCTAACATTCTCCTTTCCCTTCCTCCCCCACAACAAACACTCTGTGAGGTGAGTGGGGCTGAGAGACTTCAGAGAAGTGTGACTGGCCCAAGGTCACCCAGCAGCTGCATGTGGAGGAGCGGGGAATCGAACCCGGTTCCCCAGATTACGAGACTACCGCTCTTAACCACTACACCACGCTGGCTCTCTGTATACCACTTTTTACGCTCCCCCAAAGAATCCTGTCTACAGTAGCTTACCCCTTGCAGAGCCACAATTCCCAGCACCCGTCTCAAACTACAGTTCCCAGGATTTCTGAGATTCATGGTTCTAACGGTGGTGTAAAAGTGCTTTAAATGCGTGGAGAAAATGTGACCGTAGGCTGCCCTGAGCTACCTGGAGGAAGGCTGTTATTTTAAAACTCTTCATTTCACCCCCCACACCTGGAATATTCGTGGCTCCCGCTTGATCTCCCAGAAAGCAATTAAATCAGCCGGCAAACTGCAAAGTCGCTAGCGCCTTTTCTCATTGCTTTTCTGCTTCATTCTCAAAGCAGCTCCTGAACTTTGCAGCAGCAACTAAATCTGAACTGAAGCCGGTCCCGTTGGCAAAATACGAAGCCAGTACATCTGGTGCTAGTGCCACGAGCTCTGCAGTCGCATGCAATATGGTTTTCAACCACATATGTTGCTTCAGGCAAGTCGTCGGGCTCCTGTGGTAAACTCTGTCTGGCGGGATTGCAGTTAAAAGTGGCTTAACACCAGACTCTTCCCCCCCCCCTGAAGCTGCTGAGCAGCTTAGCTTGTTGACCAGGGCAATTTGCAGATTCGGTGCTTTTTCAGTGTCAGAAAAGTTGACAACTGGCGAATGCCCAGGCCAGAGGTTTGCCAAAACTGATGTGGCGGTAATCCCAGCCTATCTACAAAATATGTCCAGGTGTCCTACGACCTTTTCTTTGATCTGACAAGGAGGGGTTGGTGGTCCGAGTGAAGGAAAATGCGGAGAACTTCAAATGCTTCTTGTGTCTAGCGTATTTGACTTATCCTCCTACCCTCATCGTACACACAAATAATAATCATTTTTTTCTGAAAAGCACAAATGTTATTCCAGTTGTTAAGCTAGATAACCACTTGGATCACCAGCTTAGGGAAGAAAGGGAACAATTACCAACAATATTAGTAGCCTAAATTCCTGGGACATTAGTTTGGTCAAGTTCTCCAGATAAAATATGAGTACTTGACATTTTTGAGATGCATCATTAGAATGATTCACTGATCAAAAGAACATTAGCAGTACAATAAGGCTCTAATAGGGCAATACAAGACCAGGAAAAGGTAGGGTATTTTCTGTGTGTGTGTGTGTCCCTGTCCCAGGAGAGTCTGTCTTCCCCATGTGCATTTGGAAACTGAATGGCCAAGGAAAAGCCATGTTGGAAGCGAGTGCCATTTGTGATCATGGAGCAGAGTCATTACTGATCACAGGGCAGGTCTGTTAAAGCACCCGACTTCGCTTTTAATTTCTTGCTTTTGTTGAGCTTGTGCCAACAGGAGAGAACCGTAGCCAGTCTTAAAAGGCAGGGTGTTTTTATTTATTTAATGAATTCTTCTGGTTTTTGAGAAGGAGAGTTATTAAAATAGCAGATTCTATTAAGGGTCTATGTGTGCAAGATTGCCAGGTGGGGTAGGCGATTAGGGTTGCAGCGGAGATTTGCAGGCTATTCCGAGTGGGGCGTTTGTGATGGTGTGTATGAAATGGGGGTTGCAGTCACCTTGGGTATCAAGTGTGAGGCAGATAGGGTTCAGAAGGAGAATAGGGTATACAGGAGGCGGTGTTCGAAATTAACCAGGAGCCAGGCACATTTTGCACCTAGCTATCGGCCAGGGACACGGGTGGCACTGTGGGTTAAACCACAGAGCCTAGGACTTGCCGATCAGAAGGTCGGTGGTTCGAATCCCCGCGACGGGGTGAGCTCCCGTTGCTCGGTCCCTGCTCCTGCCAACCTAGCAGTTCGAAAGCGTGTCAAAGTGCAAGTAGATAAATAGGTACCGCTCTGGCGGGAAGGTAAACAGCGTTTCCGTGCACTATTCTGGTTCACCAGAAGCGGCTTAGTCATGCTGGCCACATGACCCGGAAGCTGTACACCGGCTCCCTTGGCCAATAAAGTGAGTTGAGCACCGCAACCCCAGAGTCGGCCACGACTGGACCTAATGGTCAGGGGTCCCTTTACCTTTACTTTTATCGGCCAGTAGATAAATAGGTACCACTCCAGCGGGAAGGTAAACAGCATTTCCGTGTGCTGCTCTGGTTTGCCAGAAGTGGCTTAGTCATGCTGGCCACATGACCCGGAAGCTGTACGCTGGCTCCCTCAGCCAATAAAGCAAGATGAGCGCCGCAACCCCAGAGTCATTCACGACTGGACCTTACGGTCATGGGTCCCTTTACCTTTACCTATCGGCCACTTGAGACCAAGTAAAGATATCTGGGCACCAGGATGGTGCCCGATAACTCCACCATCTGGGGATCAGTGGATCCTTACTGTTTCCCCACGCCAATACCACATCCTGCGGAATTCCATCAGTTCTATTTTATCTGTACAATCAGAATGAATTTCAGGAGCCAAAATGCTTTTTCTGTGCAGCCTGAGCAGGAGCAGTGAACAACATTTATAGTTATATCTCCACCCCCATCGTTCAGCCCGAACACTGAGATCTAGTACCGAGGGCCTTCTGGCGGTTCCCTCGTTGCGAGAAGTGAGGTTACAGGGAACCAGACAGAGGGCCTTCTCGGTAGTGGCACCCACCCTGTGGAACACCCTCCCTTCAGATGTGAAGGAAATAAGTAGCTATCCTATCTTTAAAAGACACCTGAAGGCAGCCCTGTTCAGGGAAGTTTTTAGTATTTAATGCTGTACTGTTTTTAACATTTGATTGGGAGCCGCCCAGAGCGGCTGGGGAAACTCAGCCAGATGGGCAGGGTATAAATAATAAATTATTATTAATATTATTAAATGTTGTAGGTTCTCTTACCCCACCCCTCGGCCCTGCTCACAGTTATGAGGAATATTCTTACTTTATGAATGGTCTGTTTCACCCTTCAGAAAAAGAGGTCGGAATTGGCCAATATCTATGTCGACCGTCCCTGGATCAAGTGACTTTCCTTCTTTAAGTTCTCAGAGTTCTTTAACCTAGCTCAAGGTTCTCCCCTGAACCAGCCAGATCTTTAACTGACAATCCATCACATTCAGTCCATCATTTGAAAAATAAGATTTTAGAGCCGTCTTGCCACAAAATGGCAACTAGACATTCCATTTTGGCAACTTTAACCCTGGTTAAAGGAGCCATTTGGCGCCAAGCTTATATATCTGAGTTTATAACACTGGTAGTGAGACTGGAGTAGGTTTCCAAAGGTGATCTCAGGCCCCAAAAGATTGGCAAGCCCTTATTTAATCACTGCGCCACACTGGCATATTTCATAACCAAAGGAATAGGCGCTGCACGCGCTCTCTCCGCAAACATGGTGGTCCTGGCAAAATCTTCACTTCAAACCCAGAGCTATGTACTTATTTTTCCAGTACAGTGGTACCTCAGTTTAAGAACAGTCCAGTTTAAGAACGATTTGGTATACACACTCCACAAAACCGGAGATAGTGTCTTGGTTTGAGAACTTTACCTTCGTCCAAGAACGGAATCTAAATGGTGGAAGGGCACTGGTGGCGGGAGGCCTCATTGGGGAAAGCGCACCTCAGTTCAAGAACGGTTTTGGTTTAAGAACGGACTTCCGGAACGGATTAAGTTCGTAAACCGAGGTACCACTGTATTTACTGCCATAGACTTTAATGGAGCAGGAAAACCTTAAGTTTTGAACCGCTGCTCAAAATTTCATCCAGTTGCTTTCCTTGAGAGGCCTGAATAAGAATCACACTAGGTTTCACCAAAATGGGAAATAAATAAATGATCTGGCTATTTTTAAAATGGGAGGTGGATGGAAGCCTCCATTTCAGACCTCCTTTATATTGCTGGACCTCTGCCAATTCTTATTGGATCGGTTTGAAACTTTCCTGCATCCGCAGACCCCATCGGGTTGATCAGCGGTGCCAGTTTCAACATATTAGTTCAACAGGTGCCATTTTTAAATAAAGTATAAGAGTTTTGGGTCTTATGATGGCAAAGCTTCCTTTTTTGCAAAGTTTTCTCCAAGCCTTCTCCCCTCCCCCTGTAAAACCCTTGATGCCCTCATTACCGGATCCCAGACCCGGCTTTGGCGTGGCTCCTTCAGGGCTGAATTACTAAAGCACAAAGTATGCATGTACCACATCAGTTGCAAAAAGGGACGCTTGCCTGTTTCCTTTTCCTCTTTAAAGTTCACAGGCACAAGGCCCTTCTCATGCTTTGCTCAGTGCTCCTGTGTGTTTTTTAAAAGGTTAAAAGTCGCCTGAAGAGCATTCTGTTGTATGAAAAAAAAAACCTCGCATTGCTGCTTTAACTTGTGTCCCATACCACATTCAGGTCCGTTTCCGGATTTAAATTTTAAAAGTCCCTTTAAGTTTTCCCCACTATTTGTGAGGTGTTTGTTGTCCAAAATTCCTTCATTTAACCACCTCCTCTGTGGAGTTTTCCCTTCTTCTCTCAGTTCCACTAACACAGGATTGTGGTCTGAAAGTGACCTAGGCGGTATCTGTTTTCTTCATCCTCAATGATAAATCACTGGATGTCCATATCAAGTCGATTCTTCCGGCAGACTGATTGTGGCTCTGAGAAAAAAGTGAATTCTCTGTCCAGTGGGTGTTTAAACCTCCACATGTCAATCAAATTATAGTCTCCCTTCCTTATTTTCGTTTTTCCTTATTGTCCTATCCATTTCTAGGGAGACTACCCCCATTAGTATCTCCAAGTAGAATTACTTTCTGGTCCATTAATTCAAACATTCTTTCTTCTAATGTTTTATAAAATTCCAACTATCATTTGGTGCATAAATTCCAACTATTACTAATTTCTCACTTTGTGGGATACCCGGGGGATGTTTCCATTGATATTCTGGCGCATGTGCGCCTGCATGGATATCCATGCTCAAGTTCAACATGAAAAGCATCTTCTAGACCACCTGGGAACCCCCTTTGCCAACAACCCCTCTAAGGAAAGTTAGTGTGATGTGTCTTTTACTGGAAATTCTTTAAAAAGAAAAGGCTAGCTATTTAAGAACCCCCCAAATGCAGGAATCTCAGCTAAAGCATCCATGACAGGTGGCCATTGAACCTCTGCTTAAAAACCTCTGAGGAAGGAGAGTCAACAGCCTCTTATGGGAGTCTGCTCCACTGCTGAACAGCTCTTATTGTCAGAAAGTTTTTCTAAATATTTTGTCAGAATCTCCTTTCCAGAAACTTGAAGCCATTGGTTCGAGTCCTACCCTGCAGAGCAGGAGAAAACAAGCATGTTTCCTCTTCCAAGTGACAGCTCTTAAGATATCTGAAGATGGCTATCATATCATAGAATCATAGAGTTGGAAGAGACCACAAGGGCCATCGAGTCCAACCCCCTGCCAAGCAGGAAACACCATCAGAGCACTCCTGACATATGGATGTCAAGCCTCTGCTTAAAGACCTCCAAAGTAGGAGACTCCACCACACTCCTTGGCAGCAAATTCCACTGTCGAACAGCTCTTACTGTCAGGAAGTTCTTCCTAATGTTTAGGTGGAATCTTCTTTCTTGTAGTTTGGATCCATTGCTCCGTGTCCGCTTCTCTGGAGCAGCAGAAAACAACCTTTCTCCCTCCTCTATGTGACATCCTTTTATATATTTGAACATGGCTATCATATCACCCCTTAACCTCCTCTTCTCCAGGCTAAACATGCCCAGCTCCCTTAGCCGTTCCTCATAAGGCATCGTTTCCAGGCCTTTGACCATTTTGGTTGCCCTCCTCTGGACACGTTCCAGTTTGTCAGTGTCCTTCTTGAACTGTGGTGCCCAGAACTGGACACAGTACTCCAGGTGAGGTCTGACCAGAGCAGAATACAGTGGCACTATTACTTCCCTTGATCTAGATGCTATACTCCTATTGATGCAGCCCAGAATTGCATTGGCTTTTTTAGCTGCCGCGTCACACTGTTGGCTCATGTCAAGTTTGTGGTCAACCAAGACTCCTAGATCCTTTTCACATGTACTGCTCTCAAGCCAGGTGTCACCCATCTTGTATTTGTGCCTCTCATATATCCTATCAGTTTCCTCTTCTCCAGGCTAAACATACCCAGCTCCTTCAAGCGCTCCTCATAAGACTTAGTTTCCAGGTATTATTATTATTATTATTATTATTATTATTATTATTATTATTATTAATACCCTGCCCATCTGGCTGAGTTTCCCCAGCCACTCTGGTCGGCTCCCAGCAGAATATTAATAATAAAGCGATAAAACATAAGAAGAATACAGTCATACTTTGGGTTACAGACGCTTCAGGTTGCGTTTTTTCAGGTTGTGGACCGCCGAAACCCAGAAGTACTGGAAGGGGTTACTTACGGGTTTCGGCGGTCGCGCATGTGCAGAAGTGCTAAATCGCGCTTTGCGCATGCGCAGAACCACCGAATCACAACGTGCGCAGACGCGCTGCTGCAGGTTGTGGACGCTGCAGGTTGCGAATGTGCATCCCGCACGGATGACATTCACAACCCAAGCGTCCACTGTAGTAGTAGTAGTAGTAATAATAATAATAATAATAATAATAATAATAATATATATCCTGCCAATCTGGCTGGGTTTCCAGCACATAAAAAAGCATAATAAGGCATCAGACATTAAAAACTGCCGTGTAGTTATTTATCTCCTTGACATCTGATGGGAGGCTGTAGGGTGCCACTACTGAGAAGGCCCACTGCGATGAACAATTGGACCACTTTAACTGTCCAAAGAATCCTGTAGTTTATTTTTTATTTTTTTAAAATAATATTTATTAAGCATTTTAAAATTACAGAAAAAACAAAGAGACAAAAAAGGGAAAAAAACAAGGGAAAAACAAACAGCAATCAAACAATACAAATCGATAAAAAATCAAAAATCAAAAACAAAACACGTAACACATCAAAATAAAAAAACAAAAATAAACAACAAAAATTTAAAAACAAATCCAATATTCCCAAATCCTTAACTGTCATTGCCTTATTTCATCGACCTCCTCACACCTCCCTTTTTTTGTATTCTAGCTATTAATTATCACAGCAAATCCTTCCCATTTTTCATAATATTCTGTCATTAAAGTACCTTAATCTATTTTAACCTTATCTTACTATAAAAAACCCTAAAACTTAAAACTTAAATCTTATTCATACCAATTTCTCATAACCATAACATATTCTTGCATAGTCAAAATAAAAAAATCCTTCCAGTAGCACCTTAAAGACCAACTAAGTTAGTTCTTGGTATGAGCTTTCGTGTGCATGCACACTTCTTCAGATACACTGAAACAGAAGTTGCCAGATCCTTCTATATAGAGAGAAGGTGGGGAGGGGTATTACTCAGAAGGGTGGTGGGAATGGGAGATTGGCAGATAGCTGAGATGAGCCTGTTGACGACTCTTAACGACTGCAATAGGTCTTACAGGAAAAGGCAAGGGGTGAGAAGGTGAAAAATGGCTAAGTCATGTATAATGAGATAAGAATCCAATGTCTTTGCTCAGACCAGGTCTCTCCATGGTTTTAAGTTTGGTAATGAGTTGCAATTCAGCAGCTTCTCTTTCCAGTCTATTTCTGAAATTCCTTTGTAGTAAAACAGCTACTTTGAGATCTTGTATATTCTTGCATAGTTCTTTTTAACATTTCTGCTAAAGCCAAATAATTTCGTTCCAACATTTTTCTAATACTCATTAATTTTACAAAACAATCCTAAATAATTTTTTTTTAAAAAAAAAACTTTCTTCCAATCTTCATCCAACGTCTCTTCCTCCTGGTCCCGGGTTTTGTCAGTCCTTTCTATCCCATCCATCTAGTTCATTAACCTGGTAATCTTAGGTCCGAGGCCCTTAAGTCTCTTCCATGTCCCTTCCGCAGATCTTCTTCATATTTATACCTGTACTTTACTTTGTCTCCTGGTCCTTTCACTCGTGGAAACTCCAACTTGACAGTATTTTTGTCCCTTCTCGACAGATCAGCCCCTTTTCCATAGTCCACACTGAACTCCATGTGGTATTTAAAAGCATGTTTCAAAGTCCCTCCAGAGTTGAGGACCCCCACAACCCCAAACTCCTCACGGCTCATTGCCAGACTTGAAAAGTCAAAACATCCCTGCATAGGGGGGTCTATCCAGCCCCCCATCTCCAAGCCAAACAAAACTCTATCTCTCCAAATCTGGCTTTTTCCAAGTTCATTTGTCTGATCCCCGAGAGCTGTAGTTTAAGGGCGCTGGGAATTGTAGCTCTGTGATGAACTATAATTCCCAGGATTTTTTTTTGCAAGCAGGGAGCCACGACTGTTAAAGTCATGTAAATGTGCTTTCAATGCATGGTGCGGGGCTAGCCTATAAGCCAGGGGTCCCCAACCTGTGGCCCATGGGCCACTAGCGGCCCACGGAGGCCATTTAATTGAGCCGCCTGCTCAGTGAGTCTCCACATGCTGCACTAAACCGGCACAGTGCGGCGCAGAGACTCCGGAAATTGCTTCTGCGCATGTCTGCGGCACCGGAAATCGCTTCTGCGCATGCCCAGATGCCAGAAATCGCTTCTGCGCATGTCTGCAGCACCAGAAATTGCATCTGCACATGCCCAGACGCCGGAAATCACTTCTGCTCGTGCTCAGACGCCAGAAATCTCTTCCGGGCATGTCCGTGGCGCCAGAAATCGTTTATGTGCATGTCCACGGTGCCAGAAACCGCTTCTGTGCATGTCCGCGATTTCTGGCGCCATAGACATGCACAGACACAATTTCCAGTGTTGCACTGTGCCTGTCCGGCCCTCGGAGGATCTCTGCAGGAGTGATCCGGCCCCTGCCTTGCCGGCCCCTGCTCTAAGCTGTAGCGTAAATATAGCCCTGCAGAGGCAATTTGGCCTCCAAGCGCTATGTCTCTGAGCCGAAGTTTGTGTTGGTTGCAGCAACAGTTGGGGGAAATAAGGACTCATTTCCTGTGCAGCTCTGCACATCCCATAATAGTATCCTGTGGCTATGGCAGCCTGTTACTGCACGCAGAGATAACAGCTGCTGAAAGGAACTTTGAATGCTGTGAGCTATTGTACAAATGGGCTTGAGCGCCAGAGAAACTGTCTAGAAATAAGTTCCGTTAAACGAGTTATACAATTTGTTGCTTTTAATAGGGGGGCGGGAGACGGAGCGGGGGCCCAACTGCTGCGGGGGAATGACGTCAGTGCAAAAAAAAAAAGGCCCCCCCCCCCACACCTTGACATCACTGTTTTTCAGAACAGGAATGACATAAGTGTAAAGAAGCAGAACAATTGTGTCAGGGACTTGTGTGGTGGCGGCTAATTTGCGAAGTTGTTTCAAAACAAGCCTTCAGAAACTGTTCTGAGGTTGGGAGCAGAACTGTGGACGTTTTTTCAATGTTCCTGAAAAAAGCTTAAAAAACCCCCAACAGTAATGAATCCCCAAAGCAGAAATTGGTGTACTTTCCTTCTTTTTTCCATTTTGTGCAAATTCTGTATCAAGCTCTACAGATGCTCTATTAAAACCCACCTGGCTTGTTGCTGGTTCTACCTCTGGGGTGAATCCGCAGGCGAAGAATTATTCGCATTTTGCGGCATTCCACGTACCTCTGCGTCCTTCAGATGTCCGATAGCTGAACTCTGCTTCCTTCAAAATTGAAATGGGAGAGATGTGCTTTACTATTGCACCCCAAACTGCCAGATTCAAGGGTGCTAGATTCTTATTATCTCTCCTCAAAAGGAGAGCCCCTCGTGCATTTTTACAGTTCTCAACACGCCTCCTGATTAGGAGGAGGAAACTTCATAGCAGCCATTCCTGCAGATATCTCATTAATAATAATAGTAGTAGTAATAATAATAATAATAATAATAATAATAATAATAATAATAATAATAATAATATATTACAGTGGTACCTCTGGATGCGAACGGGATTCCTTCTGGAGCCCCGTTCACATCATGAGCAGAACGCAACCCACGCGTGCGTGGGTCACGATTCAATGCGCATGCGCGTGCTGTCATTCTGAGCGTCTGCGCATGCGCGAGCGGCGAAACCCGAAAGTAACCCGTTCCGTTACTTCCGGGTCACTGTGGGATGCAACCTGAAAAGATTTAACCCGAAGCGACTTTAACCCGAGGTATAACTGTATTTTAATGAACCTTTTAATGAGGGTGAAAGAGGAGAGCGCAAAATATGGTCTGAAGCTCAACATCAAAAAGACGAAGATCATGGCCACTGGGCCCATCACCTCCTGGCAAATAGAAGGGGAAGAAATGGAGGCAGTGAGAGATTTTACTTTCTTGGGCTCCATGATCACTGCAGATGGTGACAGCAGCCACGAAATTAGAAGACACCTGCTTCTTGGGAGAAAGGCGATGACAAACCTAGACAGCATCTTAAAAAGCAGAGACATCACCTTGCCAACAGAGGTCCGTATAGTTAAAGCTATGGCGGGTGGCGCTGTGGGTTAAATCACAGGGCCTAGGACTTGCCGATCAGAAGATCGGCGGTTCGAATCCCCGCAACAGGGCGAGCTCCCGTTGCTCGGTCCCTGCTCCTGCCAACCTAGCAGTTTGAAAGCACGTCAAAGTGCAAGTAGATAAATAGGTACCGCTCCGGCGGGAAGGTAAACGGTGTTTCCGTGCATTGCTCTGGTTCGCCAGAAGCGGCTTAGTCATGCTGGCCACATGACCTGGAAGCTGTACGCTGGCTCTCTTGGCCAATAAAGTGAGATGAGCGCCGCAACCCCAGAGTCGGCCACGACTGGACTAATGGCCAGGGGTCCCTTTACCTTTATGTATTGTTTATGCATTCTAACAATGCGACACCAGATGGCGCTGTGGAGATCCCTTCTTGCCAACCTGATTTCTCGAAGTTTGCAATGCGTTTAACTGGAACGCTCCTTGGATGTGTCTAGATCCAGCCTGGGCAAAAGATTCCTGCATTGCCGGGTTTCGATTAGTTGACCCCCGTGGCCCCTTCCAACTCGACAAGTCTGTGATTCTCCAATATACAGTGATACCTTGTTCCTCAAACGCCTTGGTACTCAAACAACTTGGAACCCAAACACTGCAAACCCGGAAGTAAGTGTTCTGGTTTGCGGACTTTTATTGGAAGCCAAACGTGTTCCGTTTTGAGTGTTACGCTTCCAATGTGAGTTCCACACTTCAGTTTTGAGTGTTAGGCTGAGTTCCCTCTGTTTTTGCTATTTATTTTGTGCTTTTGTTTTCGTGGCTCTTTCTTGTTTTGTTCTTGTGACTGTGTGGAACCCAGTTCAGCTACTGGTTGATTGATTGTGTGAATGAAGTACACTGTTTACCGTTTTCATTTTATGGACCAGTGGTCTCGTTAGATAGTAAAAATCATGTTAAATTCCTGTTTTAGGGGTTGTTTTTAAAAGTCTGGAACGGATTAATCTGTTTTGCAGTACTTTCTGTGGGAAAGCGCTCCTTGGTTTTGGAATGCCTTGGTTTTGGAACTGACTTCTGGGACGGATTAAGTTTGAGAACCAAGGCACAGTGGTACCTCTGGTTACGTACTTTATTTGTTCCGGAGGTCCGTTCTTAACCTAAAACTGTTCTTAACCTGAAGCACCACTTTAGCTAATGGGGCCTCCCGCTGCCGCACGATTTCTGTTCTCATCCTGAAGCAAAGTTCTTAAGCCGAGGTACTATTTCTGGGTTAGCAGAGTCTGTAACCTGAAGCGTATGTAACCCCAGGTACCACTGTACTACTGTATCAATATATCGCCCAGCCCTACTAGGGAGCATGTGCGCCAAATTGGGGCTGAAAATTGAGAGCCCAAATTCTGCTACTGCTGACCTATAGCCCTTTCCCAGAGTGAAGTCCCTGATTCAGGGGCCTCCCCCGGGGTGTCCCAGCAGGGGTGGGGTGCCATCTGGGTCCCCCCTTCAGACTTCCCGATCTCTTTTCTCCTTGTTTGCCCTGCTCTTGCGCAGCCTCTGATCTGTCTGCCGCCTCTGATCTCTGTAAAACTGTGACCCTGGAAAAGGCAAAAATACGAATTAAAAACACCCTGCGCCTCACGGCAGGAAACCGCCGCTCTCTCGGCCAGGAGATGAAAAGGCCTGTTTGTTTATGGAGCCGTCCGCCCCATTGATGGGGAGGAGTCAGAGCACAAAGATATTGTGCAGGAGAAGCTCATTTCACTTTCAAAACGGCTGCGTGGAATTATTTGCATGCGTTTTGACTGTTGTGCCTCGCGTTGTGCCACCAATCTGAGGGAGCCTGGCGGCAGGGGGAGGGAGCCTTCAACCTCCCCACACCCCGCCCCATATCTAAAGGGTGATTCCTACTTGCACCCAGCTCCGACTCTGCTAGCGCGCACCCTCCTCAACCCAAAAGATGTGTCTTCTTTTTTTTCCTGCCGCCTCCACCTCCAGCTGGATATTGGAAGCACATGTTCACATCGGGGTCTGCGTTTAATTACTGGTGGAGACAGCAGTCTCTGCAGGTCCAAGACGGCTTATTTCGTTTTTTGCATCTTTGGGCTCCCGGGGACCAGAGTGGAGGGATGGCTTGCCGCGTTGGAGGCAAGCTTGAAAGGGAATAATTGGGATTTTCCTGCATCCTCTTTCTCTCAGCTGGTTGCCATTTGGAGCAGCTTCTGTCGGTGTTGCTGTCTTCTTCTTCTTCTTCTTCTTCTTCTTCTTCTTCTTCTTCTTCTTCTTCAGTTTGCTTATTCTTTTTAAAGCTCTAAACGGCCTTGGCCCAGTATACCTGAAGGAGCATCTCCACCCCCATTGTTCTGCCCGGACACTGAGGTCCAGAGCCGAGGGCCTTCTGGCGGTTCCCTCGCTGCGAAAAGTGAGGTTACAGGGAACCAGGCCGTTTTCTTTCTCCCAGGTTTTTCCTTTCTCCCCTTTGCCACAACTGCCGTATTTTCCGCTCTATAAGACGCACCAGACCATAAGACGCACCAGACCATAAGACGCACCTAGTTTTTGGAAGAGGAAAACAAGAAAAATATATTCTGAATCCCAGAAGCCAGGACAGCCAGCAGGAGCGCAGCGCAGCGATCCCACCGGCTGTCCTGGCTTATGGGATAGCCGCACACAGCCTCTCCTGGCCGAAGGGAGGCTCTTTAAAGGGAGCGCTGAGCAGAGCCTCCCGCCTGCATTCGCTCCATAAGACGCACACACATTCCCCCTTACTTTTTAGGAGGGGGGAAGTGCATCTTATAGAGCCAAAAATACGGTATCTGGTCAGTTGGCTGCAGTTGCCGAGCAGCAAAATTGGCTTGTTCCCTGCTCAGCTAGCGGTACGTGGCGGCGGCCCACACCCAGAAACCAAACCACGCGGTTTTCAGTGGGACTCGAGTGAGCTGGACTCCCCCCGCAAAGCGTGGGAGCAGTTAACTCGAAAGGCTGTGCAAAGAGAGGAAGCATTCAGAAGACTGAAACTGGATCCAGTTGACTTTTCTGGATCAGTCTGGAGCAGAGCTCTAAAAACAGAAGGAGCGGCTCTTTTTCACCCAGAGGGGCCACATTAATTCTGAGGGGGGGCGTTGCATGCCAGTGATGGGTGAGGCCTGAGGCCAGAGTAGATGGAGCAATGAATATGTATTTGTACGGAACGCTGCAGCCGTACAAAACCGGAGGTGCCTGCGCAATAGGGCATGTTGAATTTTTCAACTTTCCAGAAATGAGGGCCGCTTAAAAGTTGTAACGCGACCAGGGAATTCGAAAGGGACTTTGGTTAAATTAATATCGTTTGGTTTTGCTTTGTAAGTGAAACATGCATAAAATTGCACAGAAATCTTTAAAAATGTTTGCAGTTATAACAGACCCTCCAAGTGCCCCTATTTTCCAGGGACAGTACCAGATTTAAAGAAGCCGTCCCAGTTTCTGATTTGATCCCAAAATGTCCCGCTTTTCATTAGTCCCTATTTTCATCAGAGAAATGTTGGGAGGATAATGGAGTTATGTGACCCCCAAGACAAGGAGATTAGTAACTACAACCATTAGAAGATATCTGAAGGCAACCTTGTATAGGGAAGTTTTTTAACTTTTAATTTTTTATTACTTTTTTATATATGTTGGAAGCCGCCCAGAGTGGCTGGGGCAACCCTGTTAGATGGGTGTGGTGGTATTTTTATTATTATTATTAATTTATTATTGTTGTTGTTGCTGCTGCTGTTGTTGACTAGGGTGTCCCTATTTTCATTGGATAAATGTTGGAGGGTATGTTGTAAGCCTAGACTGACCAAGCTAAATGTTGTGCAGACACAAAAATAATAAGATTTGAATTCCTCGCACACAAAAACGTATTTTTAAGACCCCCTCACTGGAAAAATCTGGAGGGCCAGATATAGAATTCCAGTGGGCCACATTGGCCCCCACCCCCTCAGCCTTAAGATCCCCACCCCTTCTCTAAAACGATCCCAGGAGTGTGTAGCTTTGGGTGTGTAGGTTCCTTAGGCCACCAGGCAACTGGGATTTCTCCTGCCCTGGCAATCTGCTTCTGCAAGTGGATTCAAGAATACCTTGGGAAGTTATTTTCTGCAACTACAGGCCTCAATCCAGCACCGCAGTTAGGCCTGTTGATGCCCACCAGAATAAATGGGTTTAGGTGTACCTAACTCAGTGGTTGACTTAAGCCATGGGTAGGCAAACTAAGGCCCGGGGGCTGGATCCGGCCCAATTGCCTTCTAAATCCGGCCCGCGGACAGTCTGGGAATCAGCGTGTTTTTACATGAGTAGAATGTGTCCTTTTATTTAAAATGCATCTCTGGGTTGTTGTGGAGACTGCCTGGTGTTTTTACCTTAGAATGTGTGCTTTTGTTTAAAATGCACCTCTGGGTTACTTGTGGGGCATAGGAATTCGATCTTGTTCTTTCTTTCAAAACATAGTCCGGCCCCCCACAAAGTCTGAGGGACAGTGGACCGGCCCCCTGCAGAAAAAGTTTACAGACCCCTGCCTTAGGCTATAAGTGTCCAGTTCTGGCCCTCTGCCTCCTTTGATTTGGGTCCTTCAGTTATCCCGCTTCATTAATGGGCGAGTCACTTGTATTGTATCCAAACTCGAAGCAGCTTTTTCTGGCCCAATAACTGGGTCTAGACCTTTTCCGGAACAGAGAGCTAAATCCTCATCTCTGCTGCAAAACAGTGGCACGCTCTTCCCAAAAACCCAGTGCAGCTCCAAGGAGCTCACACTGGATAGACTTGCAAAACTATTACGAGGATCTGTGAGCCAACAGGCCGTGATCTAAGCCTTGAGATCATTTTAAAGGTAAAGGGACTCCTGACCATTAGGTCCAGTCGTGGCCGACTCTGGGGTTGCGGCGCTCATCTCACTTTATTGGCTAAGAGAGCCAGCGTACAGCTTCCGGGTCATGTGGCCAGCATGACCAAGCCGCTTCTGGTGAACCAGAGCAGCGCATGGAAACGCCGTTTACCTTCCCGCTGGAGCTGTACCTATTTATCTACTTGCACTTTGACGTGCTTTCGAACTGCTAGGTTGGCAGGAGCAGGGACCGAGCAACGGGAGCTCACCCCGTTGCGGGGATTTGAACCGCCGACCTTCTGATCGGCAAGTCCTAGGCTCTGTGGTTCAACCCACAGCGCCACCCGCATCCCTCTGAGGTCATTTTAGGCTGGTGTAAAACAGCGGCTTAGAGAGAGAGACATTTTGCTCTGGCTGGCGTGCGGAAATGTTTGCATCCCATGCGAGAGCAGATGTTTACTTTCAAGCACGATCCCCATTGCATGTGTGGCTCTTTAATAGAAACCTGCTGCCTCTGCCTCTTGGCTGCTCCCGGCAACGATGTGGAGTTCAGCCGGAAAAAAAACCCGCCCCAAAGACGCATATGTTTGCATGCTCGCGCAACTTGGAAAACTTCACAAGAGACGGCGCATTGTCGCTCCGTCCAACTGCTGCCGGGCGGCTTTGCCAAGAAGTCTTACGTTCCGAGTGCTCAATGGGAACCGGAATGTGGATCTGCCGCCCACCTCTGAGTGGGGAGTGGGATCTATTTATGCAAATAGATGTGCTGCTTTGGCCCTCTCCCCGGCTCCCAGCATGCACTGGGTGGGCCGCTCTGCTCAAACACCCAACAATGAGAGGGTCTGTTTGGGATGGGCCGGACAATTGATTTCATTTTTCCCAAAAAATGGGGCTTTTTGCATAAAACAGGCTTTCTCTCTCAAGGATTTCTCGTTTCCCCCCCATGGCATCGAGCCATTTGGCTTTAAAAGCCTGCAATGTTCAGGACGTGACTTGGAGCTTGCATGCTTGAACATCGGTGGTGGGTGTTAAGACCCTCTCCTTGCAATTGCAGTCCCGGGCCAAGTATCTAAAACATTTGAACCAGGGCTGTTCCAAGAAAAGCCCCCTTAAATAATCTGGTTTATGCTAAAGCTCTAGCAATAGGCTCATCTTTTGATGGACACCAACTCCCATCCGTCCCAGCCAGCGTGGCTAATGATCGGGGCTGATGGGAGTTGTAGTCTGGAGCAGGCAAATTCCTTTTTTTTATGTAGTGCGCTTCAAAGCCATAGAAAGGGGTGGCGACTAGATCTGGCAACTAGGGGAGTTTTTAATGTTTGATGTTTTATTATGTTTCTTATTTATATGCTGGAAGCTGCCCAGAGTGGCTGGGGCGACCCAGTCAGACGGGCAGAGTAAAAATAATAAAATCGTGATCATGTGCAAACAGATGTCATTCAGCACCTGTTCCTCTGGGGCTTTTCCATGGCTTCGAAACTGTGAAATAGTTCTCCCGGTGCAGCCCTCTACCTTATCCAATCTTGGGTGTTGTAGCTTTTGTGTTTGTGTGTGTGTGTGTGTGTGTGTGAGAGAGAGAGAGAGAGAGAGAGAGAGAGAGAGGGAGGGAGGGAACTTACTTTGAGGCATGCCTTGACTAATTGCGGTCTTTGTTTACCTCTTGCCATCTCTTCCTTAGGGCTCCGGATTCAAATGGCGTTCTCTCAGCCAGTCACCCGAGCAACACAGGTAAGTTCCTTTCCTCTAGGAGAATTTAAGCGGAATCAGCAAATTCTGTTTGCTGGCTTTGCTGCTTACTCTTATCTCTCTCTCTCTCTGTGTATCTCGTAAGTCAGACGAAGCATGTAGCCTTGCGGTATTTGTGATTGCCCCGTGGACTCAACAGAAAGCACATCCAATCACAATGGTGCGTCCAGACGGTTGTCTTCTTCCTTCCCTGCCTCCCCGCGCTCTCTAGTTCATTTTTTCCGCTGCGGCTCCTTAATCCCGGATCACAGCTGTTGCCACACGTGCTGCCACCCTCTAGGGTATTCCCTGCTCAGCGGATGGTCTCTGGGGGTGTGAATGGCCTTCGGGGAGGGGCTTTAATGACAGGGCCTCTGAATGAGCTGCTCTTTCACAATAGCGACAATGGCTTGACTGATTTCTAAAAGGAGGCGGATCATCTGGGGAGTCTTTGACATTCTCCCCCACCCCTGGGGTGCGCTTGACAGGAACAGGGGTTAATTCCCAAAACATAGGCAAGGCGTTTGGCTTTCCTGGCAGGGTAGTCTCGAGAGTGACATCTGCTTTAATCTGCGGGCGCCTGGTCCTCTGAGGTCCTCTGCGGGTGCCTGGGGTTGCTCTGAGCTTAGGGCTCTGGGTGGAATTCCGTTCTCTGTCCATCCCTCTCAGTCCCAAGATTAAACTACTCATAATAAGTAGACTTCTGTGTCATCATTTTTAACAGACTCCTGCTTCATCTGAACAATGGGTAGGCAAACTAAGGCCTGGGGGCCGGATCCAGCCCAATCGCCTTCTAAATCCGGACCACAGATGGTCAGGGAATCAGCATGTTTTTACATGAGTAGAATGTGTCCTTTTATTAATAATAATAATTTATACCCCACCCATCTGGCTGGGCTTCCCCGGCCACTCTGGGCAGCTTCCAACAAAATATTAAAATACACTAATGCATCAAACATTAAAAGCTTCCCTAAACAGGGCTGCCTTCAGATGTCTTCTAAAAGTCTGGTAGTTGTTGTTCTCTTTGACATCTGGTGGGAGGGCGTTCCACGGGGCAGGTGCCACTACCGAGAAGGCCCTCTGCCTGGTTCCCTGTAACTTGGCTTCTCACAGTGAGGGAACCGCCAGAAGGCCCTTGGCGTTGGGCTGAATGATGGGGGTGTAGACGCTCCTTCAGGTATACTGGACCGGGGTCGTTTAGGGCTTTAAAGGTCAGCACCAACACCTTGAATTGTGCTCGGAAACGTACTGGGGACCAATGTAGGTCCCTCTGGGTTATTTGCATCTCTGGGTTATTGTGGGGCCTGCCTGGTGTTTTTACATGAGTAGAATGTGTGCGTTTATTTAAAATGCATCTCTGGGTTATTTGTAGGACATAGGAATTTATTCATTCCCCCCCCAAAAAAAATATAGTACGGCCCCTCACAAGGTGTGAGGGACAGTGGACCGGCCCCCTGCTGAAAAAGTTTGCTGACCCCTGCAAACTCCCCAAGAGCTCAGTTGGTAGAGCAGGAGACTCTTGATCTCAGGGTTGTGGGTTTGAGCCTCGCTTTTGGGTAAAAAGATCGCTGCAGGGGTTGGACTAGATGACCGCCGTGGTCTCTTCCAGCTCTAAAATCCTGTGGTTCTAAGATCCTGAATGCAGTCCAAACTGCTAGTGGCTGTGTTACTGTAGTGCAGCGTGGCTGACCTGTGTCCCTGCCCCCGCCTGCCTTCCCTCCATTTGTGATTTTTAAAAATGAAATAACTCCTTTTTCATAAAAAAAAACATCTCCTGTGCATCCCCTAATGTGATGCCCAAAGGTTTTGTGGGTCCCTCTAGGTCAGGCATCCCCAAACTCAGCCCTCCAGATGTTTTGGGACTACAATTCCCATCATCCCTTACCACTGGTCCTGTTAGCTAGGGATCATGGGAGTTGTAGTCCCAAAACATCTGGAGGGGCAAATTTGTGGGTGCCTGCTTTAGGTCCTTCCATTCCCGCTCCCCCCCCCAATTCTCTAAAATGTAAACAAATACAGTTTTACTAACTGCTGCTGCAGGTTCCCATTTGGAAGGCAGCATTAATTGGCAGGCCCACTTTGACAGTTTAGTCCTTGGGAAGAAGCCCCCCTCTCAAAAGGATTTTCAGCTCTTAGTGATGATTTGTGCCCAGTCTTTGCTACAGTCTATGACCCAGGCCAGTCTTCAATTCATGCACCCCACAAAATCGTTTGTTCTTAGCTGTCCTGGAGCAGATTTTGGATGGGGCCGACCAGAAGTTGTGAACTACAGCTTCCATTATTCCTGATTCTGGTCCACGCCGGCTGGGACTCATGGGAGTTGGAGTCCAGAACATCTGGAGGGCACCAGGATAGTGAAATCTAAGCAGAAAGCTTACCTTTGTTGGTGATATTACCCTCTTTCCGAAACAGAGCTTGGAGCGCTGTAGCTTGATCCCAGTTCAAAAAATGTAGGGTTGGGCACACCAAAAGTAACCACTTGGAAGGAGACACACACACACACGCACCACAAAACCCCACTCAGTATCCCCTTTCCTTGATTTAGTTAAGTGTTTACCAAATTTGGGTCTCCATCTGCTCCTGGACTACAATTCCCATCATCCCTGACCACTTGTCTTGCTAGCAAAGGATCATGGGAGTTGTAGTTGAAAAAAACAACTGGAAACCCAAGTTTGGGAAACACTGGTTTAATTGTCTTCTGGCTGGCTTGGTTCCCCGATGAGAATTACAGTGTAAGAATCCTTTTGTGTGTGGTACTTTGTGGTCTGGGGTGCATAGTCCGATCTAGCTCGGTTTGGCAATCTGTTCATTAGACGCCTCTCGGGATGAGAGCGTGGTTTGGAAGGCCTCCTTTTCTGTTAACAATTTAGCTGAGTTTTGTTGCCTCAGGGCGGAAGGCTCAGAAGTTAATTAGGAATGTTACACATCAACAAAAGCACCACTTCCTGTTCAAGTTTGGGGGCTGGTGGAGGCTGTATGGGCATGTGGCAAGTGTAATCGCTACCTAAACCCCTTTGCGATCATACCTTAAAGCAGACTTCCCCGAGTCCCATCATCTGTGACCATCGGTCATTTTGCCTGATGATGCTGACGGGGTTGTAGGCGGACACCTTTTGGGGGGACACAAGTTTGTGGAAGGCTACTTTTAAAGTTCTGGTTCACCAGAAGCGGCTTAGTCATGCTGGCCACATGACCTGGAAGCTATACGCCGGCTCCCTTGGCCAATAAAGCGAGATGAGCGCCGCAACCCCAGAGTCGGCCACGACTGGACCTAATGGTCTGGGGTCCCTTTACCTTTACTTTTAAAGTGTAGAGGTGAGGATATGAAACTGACAGAGTGCTTCCCCTGCCCCTCTTTAACAAAATTTATTCACTTGCCATTTTCAAAATGCTTTTGTGTCACCTTTAAGTTCTCGTGGAACCAGTGGCGTCGTGAGGGAGGGGCAGTGCGCCCCGGGTGCCATGTCTGGGGTGTGTGTGACAAGAACACATCCTGCGGGGTGCTCGCCCCGCCACCCCGGGCACGGCAGCGCAAGCAGCCATCGCGCCGCCGCGGCCACATAAGGATTATCCTGCCACTGTCCAAACGACGCTCAGGCGGCATTGGCGGCAAACCACTATGTACAACGCATGCACTGTGTCGCGCGTATGTGCTGTGCGTAGCAGTTTGCCACTAGCTCCGTATGGACGGCAGAGGGATCCCTCCGCTACCGGCAGGAGCCGCTTACGGCGAGCCAGGAAGGGGGCATAGCTGTCAACTTTCAGATTTGAAATTAAGGGATCAACAGATGGTGACAACAGCCACAAAATTAAAAGACGCCTGCTTCTCGGGAGAAAAGCAATGACAAACCTAGACAGCATCTTAAAAAGCAGAGACATCACCTTGCCAACAAAGGTCCGTCTAGTTCAAGCTATGGTTTTCCCAGTAGTGATGTATGGAAGTGAGAGCTGGACCATAAAGAAGGCTGATCGTCGAAGAATTGATGTTTTTGAATTATGGTGCTGGAGGAGACTCTTGAGAGTCCCATGGACTGCAAGAAGATCAAACCTATCCATTCTGAAGGAAATCAGCCCTGAGCGCTCACTGGAAGGACAGATCCTGAAGCTGAGGCTCCAATACTTTGGCCACCTCATGAGAAGAGAAGACTCCCTGGAAAAGACCCTGATGTTGGGAAAGATGGAGGGCACAAGGAGAAGGGGACGACAGAGGACGAGATGGTTGGACAGTGTTCTCAAAGCTACCAGCATGAGTTTGACCAAACTGCGGGAGGCAGTGGAAGACAGGAGTGCCTGGTGTGCTCCGGTCCAGGGGGTCATGAAGAGATGGACATGACTAAATGACTAAACAACAAGAAAAGCCTCGGAAAAAAGGGATCAGCAGCCTCATCTGTCCCAGGGACAGTCTACGGGATATCTAACAATCCGGGATAGCAGCAGGAAATGGTGCTGGAATAAGGGAATTTCCTGTAAAAAAAGGGAAGGTTGACATCTATGGAAGGGGGACAGACGGGAGCCGTGGCTCCCGAGAGGACGAGATGTACAGCTTTGCCAGCACCCCAGCAAAGCGGCATAGCTTTCCCCCCCTTCCCCCAATGGCTAAGGGTACTTGGGAGTCGTGGGGGCGCAGAGGCATAGGAAGGGGGGCAGATTACCCCAGGTGTCATCGCTGAGGGGGGGGACATTCGGCGCCCGCCTGCGACTCCCAAGCCTACCCCAAGCTGTCGATGTGTGTGGGGAGTGACTAAAAATGTTTTCGCACCGGGTACCACCTGGGCTTGCTACGCCTCTGCATGGAACAGCAGCTTTCACACAAGAGGGAGAATGCTGGTTCACAGAAGGTAACTTGCTCAGGCACATGCAGAAGTGTAAAGAAACACCTTCCAGTGTGTTTATTTCTGGGGCTGATTGGGTGCTGATTTAATTTGTTAATGAGGGGGAAAGAAAATTTGAGTAATCAGGTGTAGGCTGACTGGGTCCAGCTGCCTTGGAATAGGCTGAATCCGTCTCGTTAAACCATCTTGTCAGGAGCAGGAAGACTCTTTTGTCTGTCGCACACCTGAGCAAGGAAGATGCTTCAGGGCAAGTCAACGAGGCGGCACGTTGTGTGAAACGAGTGCGTGCCACAAATAGGCTGCCTTTCTGTGTCTGCACATCGTTCAGGAATCCGGGAGCAGCCCAAATCTCCATCTTCCTTCCCTTTAAGCCACAGCTAAAATTGTTTTCAAGTTGAGGACATCTGGTAATCGTCAACCCCTTTCACTTGATCCACAGATCATGAAAGTCAAATACCCTTCTTGGCAGCCTTTTCCAAACTTGGGTCTCCAGCTGTTTTTGGACTACCGTTCCCATCATCCCTGACCACTGGTCTTGCTAGCTAGGGATGATGGGAGTTGTAGTCCAAAAATAGCTGAAGTCCCAAGATTGGGAACCGCTGCTTCTTGGTATCACTTGCGAAAGTGTCCTAGCCCCTTCATCCGAACATCACAGGGCAGTTTACAACATAAATGTGAAAAATTTTCTCCATTTGGCTCACCAATTGGAAGTCAGCCCAAATGTTATTATTTAATTAGGATTGTATTGTATTTGGCAACTTTTCTGCTGGACCTCGAAAAGGATTGCACAACTTTGACATTTTTTAAAATCTTTATTCGTGCAGTTTAATAAATATCGCCAGTGACTCTCGCTCAGAACGTATTCTGTTAATAGATGTTCAGTTGTACCATGGTTCACGAACGGAATCCATTCCATAAGTCCATTCGACTTCCGAAAATGGTCGAAAACCAAGGTGTGGCTTCCGATTGGTTGCAGAAGCTTCCTGCAGCCAATCAGAACCCACGTGGGATGTTCGGGTTCCAAAGAACGTTCGCAAACCGGAACACTCACTTCCGGGTTTGCGGCATTCAGGAGCCAAAACGTTCGACTCGCAAGGCGTTCGTCAACCAAGGTACGACTGTATTCTCCTGTTACTCTACTCTTGTGTTGAACCTCTGTAAGCCAAAAATACCCATGATTTGAAATGTCAAGTTACTTTTTGTTTTTTAAATCATAACCAAATAGTAAATGAGAAACTCCTAGATGGGCACAAAAATTCAGCTTTGGGAACTAACAATACTCATGGGGACCCAGAAGTGTGGCTCCTGCAAAAACTCATACAGCACCATTTTTCAATGAGTTGCATGGAATTAAAATTCAGTAAGCAGTTCCTCAAACTCTGGAGAGCCACACATTCTCCACCCCTGGTTTACCTGCTCAGTAGGTATCCCAATTTGCCATTACTGTTTGGTTCACCTGCCCCTTCTGTACTTAGGTTTCTGTTTTGATTCCTGTGTCTACAACCACCCACAGTCAACTTTGCCCACTCTGAGCCGCTGCCTGGATTTGTCAAAGCTGGATTATACAGAAGCCCACTCCCATCCTGTTTGTTTTGTCGGCTTAAAACTGGAGGGAGGGAGGGAGTGTAAGGCATCAGAAGACGTCCTAGTGCAAGGCAAAAACTTGGACCAGCTGCTTGACCATAGATCAGGATTTCCCAAACTTGGATCTCCAGCTGTTGTTGGACTACAACTCCTATTATCCCTAGCCAGCAAGATCAGAGGCCAAGGACGATGGGATTTGTAGTCCAAAAACAGATGGAGACCCAAGTTTGGTAAACCATGCTGTGTAGCGTATTGGGTTTTTTTGTTTTGTTTTCCCCCTCCCACCGGCCCCTATTTTGAAGGCTCTCGGAAGAGTCTCTTTGGAGAGCAATTGGTGAGCCTGCAAGCAAAGGAAGCTTCTGTAGCTTAGCCAGGGTGGGGTGTGTGTTGTTTGGGGACAAAGTGTGCTCAGCACATGCAGGCAGGCAAATGAAGATAAATCACACACAGCTATGGAAAAGATGGTCTCTTGGCGTCCCCTGGGAAATCTCAGCAATTGACCCCTTTCCTCTTGTTCATTCCAGGAAGGTGATCACACTGGAGAAGGAAGAGGCTCAGGCCTTTGGCTTTGAGATTCAGGTGAGTTCAGAGGGAATCCCTCTTAACCCAGTGAGTCCAGAATTCAACAAGGGTTCAGGTGTGTTGTGGGTTGCAATACATGAGCTTTGAGTACCTTTTTTTTTTAAAAAAAAGATATTTCTGGATCTGCCGTTTTTTAAGCTGTTGAATCTCAAGGAGCAAAAGGGCAATTTCCAACTTTAAACTCAGTAATTAGGTTGGGGGGGGGCGTCTTTGAATCGGGCAACTCAGGCATTTCATCATGTTCTCAATTTCCAAAATCCATCTCTTCCTACTTGGGAAATAGTACCAATTTTGGGGAGGGGTGGGAGCAGCGTTCAAAATTCACCAGGTGCTTGGTCACTTGCGACCAAGTGAAGAAGCTTGAGAGCCAGGATGATGCCTGAATCAGAATGAATTTAAGGTGGTATATTACCCCGGTCAAATTGGCGAAAATGTACAAAACGGGAAACAAAACTTGTTGGAAATGTAAAAATAAAGATGGGGACCTTTATGATATGTGGTGGGTATGCGAGAAAATGAAAAATTTTTGGAACCTGATATATGATGAATTAAAGAAACATTCCTATTAGGGATAATAGGGGACGAAATAAAAAAAGACCATAAGTTATTTCAATATGCAATGGTGGCAGCTAGGGTCCTTGAAGCACAAAAATGGAAATCATCAGAGATTCCAACAGTTATGGAATGGCAGGCAAAACTTTTTGAATATACTGAATTAGCAAAAATGACAAATAAAATTCGACACCAAAAAGGGTCAAAGTTCACAGAAGAATGGAGTAAATTTGTGACATATATAGAATTGAACTGTAGAAGTTTAAGAACTACGGCAGGACTAGGATAATTCTTGTGATGTGTGTAGAAAAGCAGAAGAAACTGTAAGAGATGTATATTACGAAAACCGCAACTGGGATGGAAGGAAGTCGAGGCGCAATTTAGCGCAATGTAAATAAGTTGACATTAAGAATGAACGTAAAGATTGTTTTATTTTGTTTTTTGGAAAATGACAATAAAAAGTATTTTTTTTAAAAAAAAAAAAGGAACCAAAAAGGGAATTGAAAAATACAACTTTCAGTTCTGTTAGTTCAATAAAGGTTCTTGAGGGGGTGGGGAAATACAACTTTCTAGCCTGGCACCCAAATGGCAACTAGGCAACTGACTGCAACGCTGGTTCAAGAAAACATTTAGTGCCTAGCTTATATATCTGAGTTTCTAACGCTGGCAAGGGGAGGTTTTGTCTTACTGTTTGCCACGTGTTCGTATATCCTGGAGCTGCTAGGAGGCAATTGTTCTTTGTTTGTATTTATCGACCTTGCCAGATAGCTCTCAAACTACAGTGGAACTTTGTGTGTGTGTGTAACATCTTTATTGAAATTTCAAAAATACATAACTATATGTGCACTAAACATGGTGAGGCACAAACCAAAAAGAAAAACATAAAAATAGAAACAGAACCCGTGCAGGAGGGGAAACAAAGGGGGGGGGGAACCTTGTATATTTTACAAGGTGGTTTTACTTCACCAGTTCTTAACCTATTACAATATATTTGTAAAAGTGGATTCTAAATATCATTGAATTTGTCCATGGCAAGTCTGCGTTTATATGTAAGTTGTTCATATGTTGCGAATTTGTCTTAAGTCTTCAATTTCCGAATTCATCAGGACGGGTGTTTTTGCTCTGGTAAGGGCACGGAGAGTCCATTCGTATTCTCCTTTCGTAAGGTTCCATGTGCTGGGTATATAATTCAAGAGGATATTTTGCTCTGTAAATGTAAGGTTGTTCCGTACAGTTCTGTTGATGGTTTCAGTTACCCTCTGCCAAAAATGTTTCAATATACAACAATGAAAAAAAATGGACGCACCCGTCCATAGGAGGCACCTTGTTTTAGAGGGGGAGAACGAGGGAAAAAAAATTCTCCCCCTCTCTGCTCAGCGCCCCTTCAGCAAAGCGACAGGAGAAACGGAGCCCCTTCCATTTCTCCTCCCGCTTGGCTGAAGGGGCGCTGCGCAGCTCTCCCTCTCTGCTGAAGCCGGGAGAGTCTTGCTCTCCTGGCTTCAGCAAAAGGAACCTGAAGCCTCCGGAGTGAGGAGGGAGCGCTCCCTCTGCGCTTCGGAGGCTTTGGGTTGCTATCACTGAAGCCAAGGAGCCTGCATTCGCTCCATAAGACGCACACACATTTCCCCTTAATTTTTAGAGAGGAAAAAGTGCGTCCTATAGAGCGAAAAATACGGTACGTTTTAGAGAAGCATTATCCCTATTGCATCTCTAACAGTTAAGCTATGGTGGAACTTGCACATTATTTGGGTGACTGCGGTCTGACCTCATTTTAAAAACCAACCAACTCTTGTTTCCTCTGCTCCTTTCAGACCTACGGGCTCCACCACCAGAACACAAAACGGGTGGAGATGTTCACCTTCGTATGCCGTGTGCATGATGATAGCCCGGCCCAGGTAGCTGGCCTGAAACCAGGTAAGAGATGCCACGCTTTAGCAACTTGAACCTAATGGACTACTTGTGAGTTTTCACCTTTGTAAAACTCACTTGCTTTCAAACGGGGTGGGCTGGAGAAACTAAGCAAATACTGATCAAAACCCTTATCCGTGTGGTGTTTGATCAAAAGTCAATGTGTCTAGGTCAGGGGTAGGCAACCTAAGACCCGGGGGCCAGATGCAGCCCAATCGCCTTCTCAATCCGGCCCGTGGATGGTCTGGGAATCAGCGTGTTTTTACATGAGTCAGGGAAGTTTTTAATATTTAATGCTGCACTGTTTTTAACACTTAATTGGGAGCCGCCCAGAGTGGCTGGGGAAACTCAGCCAGATGGGCGGGGTATAAATAATAAATTAGTAGTAGTAGTAGTAGTAGTAGTAGTAGTAGTAGTAGTAGTAGTAGAATGAGTCCTTTTGCTTAAAATGCATCTCTGGGTTATTTGTGGGGCATAGGAATTTGTTCATATTTTTCCCCAAAATATAGTCCGGCCCCCCACATGGTCTGAGGGACGGTGGACCGGCCCCCTGCTGAAAAAGGTTGCTGACCCCTGCTCTAGGTAGCTTCTTGAGAAATAAATAGAAGGCAAGAAACCTGGCGTCCACTAGAAATCTCAATGCATATTCCATAGCTCCTTTATGTGGGGTGGGGCATGTTTTTTCCCCTCCCCCAAATTTCAGAAGTTTTGGCAGTTCTAGATACGCTGCAGAAGTCCTAATGCAGGGTTTCCCAAACTTGGGTCTCCAGCTGTTTTTGGACCACAGTTCTCATCATCCCTGAGCACTGTTCCTGCTAGCTAGGGATGATGGGAGTTGTAGTCCATAAACAGCTGGGAGACCCACGTTTGGGGAACGCTGGCTGGTGGGTCAAGGGCTGTGCCTGGTTTCAGGTTCTGGAGGGCCCTTGTGGTTTGCCTTTTCTTCCCACACTTTCTGTCGAAGGCGCGCCGATTCGCTTCTTGTAGGGGCAGGTTCAAAGCTGTCGGCAGCCCCATAAGACAGCAGACTGGGGGGGAGAGGGAGTCACAGCCAAGGGCAACGCATGTGACTTTCCCCTCTACAATGAGCCCAGCTGCTCTGCTCCCTGGAGAGCTGATGTTGTGTTTGCCGGGTCACGTTGGCAGCAGGTGGAGTGGCAAGCTCAGGTGTTTTGCAGGGCTGAGCTGTGCTAACATTGCTCCCTCTCCTTCCTTCCCATTACTCCAAGGGTGTCTTTTACCCTTCTCTCTGCACTGCAGATGATTTTCAAAGGGCACATACATAGATCCAGGGTTCTGTGTGTGTACGACCTTCCACAAAAGTGCTGCTGAATGCGATAGGTTAAAGGTAAAGGGACCCCTGGCCATTAGGTCAAGTCGTGGCCGACTCTGGGGTTGCGGCACTCATCTCGCTTTATTGGCCGAGGGAGACGGCATACAGCTTCCGGGTCATGTGGCCAGCATGACTAAGCTGCTTCTGGCGAACCACAGCAGCGCACAGAAACACCATTTACATTCCCGCTGGAGTGGTACCTATTTATCTACTTGCACTTTGACGTGCTTTCAAACTGCTAGGTTGGCAGGAGCAGGGACCAAGCAACGGGAGCAGCTACCAAATCAAGAATCTGTCCTCCAATTTTTATTTTTATTTTATTTTTAGAAGGTGGCATTTCTGTAGCCCTGAAGATGGCAGCATGATGTGTGAAAGTACCGTATTTTTCCGTGTTAAAGAGGTTTTTTAAAATTAAACTATCATATTAAAATGTGGGGCTCGTCTTATACACGGATAGTGCGTCTGAGGGACATGTTATATGTTCCTTCCAGGACCCGGAGACCCTCCGCGGCGATTGGGTGTGTTATTGGTGGCTGTGGCAAGGGCTGGGCTTGATTGGCTGTTGGTGCGGCAACTGGGCAGGCGAGGTGACAGTGGATTGGTGGCGTTTGCGATGACGCGTGCAAGTGGCAGTGTAGGTCACGCGGGCGAGCAAGCGATTTTCCACAATCCCCCCTAAAAAAAATATCTCAGCAACTCTGGGCATTTCCCATTTTCTAAATTTTTACTCCCCAAAAGTAGGGGGCGTCTTATACACAGAAAAATACAGTATGTGGGCAGTGCCGGGTGAAATCTGAAATTGCAGCATCTCCCCCATTGTCTTGGCTTAGGCGTCTCTGCTCTTTAACAGGGCTCCTTGGCCCATGACTTAGTAGAGCAGAACAAATTAAGCAAGAGAAGCGATGATGCCCATTTGCATAACTTCTACAGGTCACAAGCTTCTCTTTACATCACCGAGTTTCCTGCCTTGGTGCACAAGCACAGCAGTAACCAACGGGGTGATCGCTAGATGCTATTGGACTCCAGCTCCCATCATCTTTGATTGTTGGCCATGCAGGCTACAGCTGATGGGATTTATAATCACAGAGTTCCAATGGACTCCCGTGGGTCGTCCATCCCCCTGCAATGCAGGAATCTCAACACGTGGTCCCCCATCCAGTTTGTAACCAGACCAGACCCTGCTTAGCTTTGCAAAAAGTGCTAGCAGTTAGCACGTACAGCCCAGCCCAGATCCTCTAATGCCAAAGGGAGCCAGGGGTTTCTTCATCCCTTTGCAGGCTTTGAAAATGACAGCGGCCTCTCTGGCTTTTTGTTAACGCAGGGGATACGATCACAGGCGTGAACGGGCTCAATGTGGAGGGGATCCGACACCGTGAGATTGTGGAGATCATCAAAGCGTCTGGGAACGTGCTCAGGTGAGTGTGTGGGAGATTATTTGGGGGGAAGGGCCAGCCGAGCCAGAAGGCATTGCCTGTCCACAGGGGTGGAGAAACTGTCCCTAACCAGCCACCACTAATCAGATTCTTGCCCTGTCCAGGTTAGAGACCTTGTACGGCACTTCCATCCGCAGGGCAGAACTGGAAGCCCGTTTGCAGTACCTCAAGGTGAGTGACATGTGCTGGTCACGGGGGGTTACCGTGCGGCGTGGTCAGAGTCCAATCCGAGGTCGAGGGTGCGGTATGGAGGCTGTCCGTCAAGGCTGAAGCTGGGTCCAAGGCAGGGAGTCGGGTGAGGTCAGGAACTCTGGCAGAGAAGCAGGACAGGGTTCAGGCAGGAACAGGTTACCAACAATGTTGCTCCCGCAACCTGGGACTGGGGCTGGCTGGCTTTTATCTGCCCCGAGGCATAGGGCGGCCCCGGTCCACAGGTGACTCGCCTCTCCTGGCCTGGAGGCAAGCACTCCTCCTGCAGGAACTTAGTTCCCTCCGCCTCTCTGCCCTGAGCCTCTGCAGCTCAGGAGAGGCTGGAGGGTTACTGGACCCAGAGGCAACCTCAGCTTCCCCTGACAGGGCTGAGAGTTGAGCACCTGCAGGCAATGGGTCCTCCATCACCTCAGGAGCCAAAGCAGACTCAGCTGGTGCCTGCACCTGAGGATCCGGCACAGGTGAGGACCCTTCAGGCTCAGGCCCCAGCCCTGGCTCAGCTGGTTCTGGAGGCAGGGACTCCTGTGCAGGCTGGGATTCCTCAGGTTCAGCCTCTGAATCAAGATTCCCAGGCCATCACATGACGTTTCCGTGAAGAACACACAGCAAAACAAACGAAGAAGTGTCAGAACTGGAGATGAGCTTGTTTTTATTGAAATAAGTCAGTCAATGCAAACACCTGGCTTGTACAACACGATACAAAACAAAATAGTGAAAATGCAGGGAGTGCATGCAGCTGAATGGTTGGGCTAGGACAAAGTTTGCAACTTTTTAGAAAAACGTAGTACAGTGGTACCTCAGGTTACAAAGCCTTCCGGTTACAGACTCCGCTAACCTGGAAGCAGTACCTCGGGTTAAGAACTTTACCTCAGGATGAGAACAGAAATAGCGTGGCGGCAGTAGGAGGCCCCATTAGCTAAAGTGGTACCTCAGGTTAAGAACGGTTTCAGGTTAAGAACGGCTCTCTGGAACGAATTAAGTTCGTAACCAGAGGTACCACTGTACTCATCTTAGTCTCTTTTAAGGCGACAGGAAAACTGTTCCCTTGTGGGCTCACATTCTGGTTTCCTAGTAAGGGGTTGGCTGCTGTCACCTGGCAAGGTGGGCTACATCTTTCCTCCTGTCGTTCACCCCAGGAGGAAAGACAGAGCCCACCCTCTGGGTGTAGGCATTTTAAATAAAAGCACACATTCTACTCATGTAAAAACACGTTGATTCCCAGACCGTCCGTGGGTCAGATTTAGAAGGCGATTGGGCTGGATCCGGCCCCCGGGCCTTAGTTGGCTACCCATGCGAGTCTAGCTTCTTTCTCCCTCAGCATGCTGGAGGGAATGGACAACCCTGGTGGTTTTACTAGCGTTATACTGCCTAGAGAAACCACCATTGCGGTCTGCCACTCATTACCGGTCCCGGGCGATATATCACCCAGGCCTAACATAGCAGGGAGCTGTAGTTTGGTACTGAGAGGGACCCTGATGGCTTTTCCTTTTAACAGCAGCCAGCTGGACCTCTTACTTACAATGCAAGGCCAGTGTGGTACCCGGCTGCGAATTAGTATTTTCTAGTGTCTTCTCAAAAAATGGGTTGCTGGGCCTTTGTGGCTGGATAGATGGATCCAGCCATGCCTTCCTCGTCCTCAAAGTGGGGGTGAAGCTCTATAGCCTATGTATACCTGCAAATTAAATGTGCAATAATCAGACCTGGGGAACCACTTTTAGACAAGATTAATCAAACAGATTTTGAAACACAAATGAATGCTGGCCTCTCTCTCCATTGCAGCAAACGCTCTACGAAAAATGGGGGGAGTATCGGTCGTTGATGGTGCAGGAGCAGCGCTTGGTCCGGGGTGAGTGACAAAGATACATTTGCGTAAACAGGACCTGGGCCAGTCTCCTCTGTTCTGGTACCCTCCAGATGTCGTGCTACAACACTCTGGACCATTGGTGATGCTGGCTGCAGCTGAGGGGAGTCCCAACAGCACCTGAAAGGTGCCAGGTCAAGGCTGATCTAAACCAGAGTTTCCCAATCTTGGGTCTCTAGCTGTTTTTTGGACTACAGATCCCATCATCCCTAGCTACCAGGGCCAGTGGTCAGGGATGATGGGAACAGTAGTCCAAAAGCAGCTGGAGACCCAAGATTGGGAAACCCTGAGCTAAACCATTTCACAACTGCAAGGACGAGAAATGGCTGTTTTGAGTGCACAAAAAAATGTGTGCACCGACCCTTCTCGCCCTCCAGGCTTCAGCAAAAGCAACGCAAAGTCTGCGGAGCGTGGAGGGAGCGCTCCCTCTGCGCTTCGGAGGCTTTGCGTTGCTATCGCTGAAGCCAAGGAGCCTGTATTCGCTCCACAGGACGCACACACATTTCCCCTTAATTTTTGGAGGGGGGAAAGTGCGTCCTATAGAGTGAAAAATACGGTACTTCTTTCTCCCATGTTCTCGTTAGTGGCTTTTGAATGGACTGGGCTTTGAAAAAGTTCTTTGACTGTGATGCACATCTGTCATGGATGCTTCAACTGAGACTCCTGCATTGCCCATAGTCCCTTCCAGCGCTGTGATCTGCCCTAACTGTATCTGGAAGCGGTTGGAGGATGGATGGTGGCTAACAGATTGAGCTTGAATCCTGACAAGGCAGAAGTACTCTTTTGGGGGGGGACAGGAAGTGGGCAGGTGTGGAGAACTCTCTGGTCCTGAATGGGGTAACTGTGCCCCTGAAGGACCAGGTGCACAGCCTGGGGGTCATTTTGGACTCACAGCTGTCCATGGAGGCGCAGGTCAATTCTATGTCCAGGACAGCTGTTTATCAGCTCCATCTGGTACGCAGACCAAGACCCTATCTGCCCACAGACTCTCTTGCCAGAGTGGTGCATGCTCTGGTTATCTCTTGCTTGGACTACTGCAACACGCTCTACGTGGGGCTACCTTTAAAGGTGATCCAGAAACTACAACTAATCCAGAATGCGGCAGCTAGACTGGTGACTGGGAGCGGCCGCCGAGACCACATAACACCGGTCCTGAAAGACCTACATTGGCTCCCAGTCCATTTCCAAGCACAATTCAAAGTGTTGGTGCTGACCTTTAAAGCCCTAAATGGCCTCGGCCCAGTATACTTGAAGGAGCGTCTCCACCCCCATCGTTCTGCCCGGACACTGAGGTCCAGCGCCGAGGGCCTTCTGGTGGTTCCCTCGCTGCAAGAAGCCAAGTTACAGGGAACCAGGCAGAGGGCCTTCTCGGTAGTGGCACCCACCCTGTGGAATGCCCTCCCATCAGATGTCAAGGAAATAAACAACTATCTGACTCTTAGAAGACATCTGAAGGCAGCCCTGTTTAGGGAAGCTTTTAATGTTTGAAGGATTATTGTATTTTAATATTCTGTTGGAAGCCGCCCAGAGTGGCTGGGGAAACCCAGCCAGATGGACGGGGTATAAATAACAAATTATTATTATTATTAACTGGAACCCTTCTTCCCTGCTAGGGATCGTGGTTAAAGACCCCAGCATCTATGACACCCTAGAATCTGTGCGTTCCTGCCTGTACGGAACTAGGCTGGCCGGAGGCCCTGCTGCCCCTTTTGGGGTGCTGTTGCCAGGATCGGGGAGCACCTACAGCAGCGTGGGCTGCGTCAGCACCGCCACGGACGAGAGCGAGGATTCAGTCTACCAGACCTGCTTCTTTGACTCTGCCGACTCCCTGGACATTGCCCCCGCAGCCGCCCAGCCCTCGCGCCCGCGCCCAACGCTCACCCGCAGCGCCAGCGTCAAATGCACAAGCAGCAGCAGCAGCAATGGAGTCGCACGGTTCTGGGACAGATCATGCGACCAAAAGAACTCCGCAGCCGCCCCAAGGCCCCGGAAGAGCAAACCGGGGAGCTTCCGCAAGAGACTGCTCAAATTTATCCCCGGGCTGAACCGTTCCCTGGAAGAAGAAGAGAGCCAGTTGTAAAAGGCAATAGCGTCACGCAAGGGCATTTTTTTGGGTGGGGTGGGGTGGGGTGGCCGGCAGTCTCAGCTTTTATAAAGTTGGCTAATTTATTTATTTATTTATTCGACCCGCAAAGTGGATTCAAGCACCCCACCGGGTTGGTTCTCGGTGGATTCGAGGCTTCCAATAAGATCCAAAGCACCAACAATTATTAGGCTGTGCTTCTCGGGATCCAGGTCGTCGGGCAGATCTGGTCACGAACCTCGAGGAGAGAAGCAATGGGGGTGGGGGTGGGGATTAGCTCGGAAGGAAACGCGCCAAATTGTAAAGCCAAAGAAGCATGAGTGATCTGGTATTCTTTGTTCCGTGGAAGGATTGTGGGTTTTTGTTTTTTTTTTAAGAGTTAGATTCTTCCACGGAGCAGGGTCAACCGAATCTGTGAATGCTACTCAGTTTGTTCCTTGCTCTATTGAAAGGGTTAGGTCAGGTTTCCCAAACTTCGGTCTCTAGCTCTTTTGGGGACTACAAATCCCATCGTGCTAGCTATGGATAATGGGAACTGTAGTCCAAGAACAGCAGGAGGCACTAATTTGAGAAAACCTGTGATTCCAGGAAGGGGGGGGGGTAGAACTGGGAAATGGAGTGCTCCCTCCAGCTCCCAACCAACCAAGGATTAAAGGTGTGGGGGGGTGAGACAACACAACAACTTATTGAGAGTTCAGGGTGGCCTGCAGACTGTGGGCTTTGATTTAGGACCGGGAAGATGTATTAGCGGAAACGGCATGTTGACCCTAGGGCGTGAAGTAGCATTTGAGGTAAATATAAAAGGTAGAGTTAGAGGAGAGCCCAGACCTGGGATAAAAATGGCTTTTGGTGGGGAGGGGCTTTAAAAAAACTTCAGTATGTGGTGTTTGGTGGCAGACCTTGAACCAAGGGAAGGGCTTAGGCCCAGGGTCCTTCAGCATTAAGTAGCCACATCCCTGTGATATCTGTCAGTGTTGGAGAAATGCCAAATTAAATTAGGTAGGCCCTAGTAGGCCCCCAACCATCTGTGGCAGCAAATATCTTGTCACGTACTGCGATGGCTTTTCTAATATCGAAAATCTGGCAGCAACGTATGGGAATCCCTCTTCCCGCCCCACCCCGGGGTTCTGTGCAATTGCGGTTTTTCTTTTGAGCTGCTGATCTCTCTCTTTAATCTCAGAGGAGGCCTCTTCCACCAGCCACATCCTGCCTGTCTCGTCACCTCAGGAGGCCGGATTCCTCCTCCAGTACTTTAAAAAAGAAGAAGCTGATGCTTTTATACTTTTTGTCTCGATATTTTCTACAGTGGCTATTTAAAGGAGGCGAAGGGCTACTACGGCAAAGGGCTACGACGTTTGTTGTTTTGTGTTCTCCCTGTCAGCCACGTTAAAGGCTTTCTCTAGCTACCAGGAAATAAGAGCGAAACGTCCATTGAGGAACCCCAGTTTGGAGTTTGTTTCGGTTTTAGGCTCCATCTCCTCAGAGCCTTTAAGAGGATCCCTGTCGCTTGGCCTTCTGAACTACTGGGTCCCTGAGAAATGGAAGCCAGGCTGAGTGAATGTCTTAACAGGGTGGCATTATTCCCGTAAAAGCCATACTTCTCGTTCAAAGCAATGTTCTGGTTATAAAAGCAATCAAAAAGGGAACTTCTTTTTTTGCAACTCTAGCTCAACCTTATCTGAGGAAGTAGCTGCAGGAAGGGGGAGGCGGGTGACACGGCGTCAAGAACAGGCAAAGTTGCATATTTGTGTCTCAAAAAGAGATGCCAAACCTTTAAGCTAGGACAGGCGGTTGCTGTTACTGAGCACACCCAATACATGCAAAAAAAAGTAAAGGGGAGTGGGTTCTTTTTTACAAACATGCACCCATGGTTTCAGGTGTTTGCTTGTTCTCTTTTGATAAAACATAGTAAAGACTTTTTGCAATCAAGTTGTGGTGGCAAGTCTCATTTTGCACCAAGTTCTCCGTGGTCTGTCTGAACTAGCTTCCCTGAGAAACCGTATTTTTCGCTCCATAAGATGCACTTTTTTCCTCCCAAAAAGTAAGGGGTGCGCCTTATGGAGCGAATGGCACTTCGCAGAGAGGTAGAGCTGCGCAGCGCCCCTTCAGGAGGAAGGGAGCCCCTTCTGTTCCTTCTCCGGCTTCACTGAAGGGGCGCTGTGCAGCTCTTCCTCTTTGCACACGATGCTCCTGCGAAGGTGAGGCACTGCGCAGAGAGGGAAAACTGTGCAGCGCCCCTTCAGCGATGCGCACAGGAGAGGCTGCGCGCGGTTATCCCAGAAGCCAGATCCCTCTTGGTGTTCTGGCTTCTGGGATTCAGAATAATTTTTTCTTGTTTTCCTCCTCCCAAATCTAGGTGCTCCTTATGGTCTGGTGCACCTTATGGAGCGAAAAAGATCCAGACAGATCTTCAAATTTCATAGATGGCCAAAGCAGCAAACAGTTGCTGCTTCCCAAACCTGAGCAGTACTTGTCAAGCTTTTGACAACAGCCAAGCGCAGTTGGGCGTCAAGGGCTGGGAGAAGCAGATGGATCTTTTCTCCTGCTGTCCGAGCTTTTGAGCCATCCCAGCTGGGTGCTGGAGGGCCCACCCAAGCCAGTAATTCAGCATTTCCTCAGTACTGCTGAGTCCAAGCTTTTGCTTCCCCTGCGGGGTTTGGTTTGTTCCGTGTTCTGAGGCAGGGCGTGCCCCAGCTGCCTTGCTCCGTTCCTGTCCCTTGCGGTCACCCTTAATTGCATAGGGAACTGTCCTGCCTGGCCCAAAATAAACCCAGATCAGAGGCAACTCCTGTTTAACTTTGGAAAGAGCAGGTGCTATGTGGCCTCTCTATGGAAGCATTAATCACCCTTCCCCTTCGGCTAGCTTCTTCTACAGAGTTACAAGGCTGCAGCCAGTTTCTCGACTGGCTTTTAATAATAATAATTTTTATTTATGCCAAGGCTGGGCTCAGGGCGGCTAAAAAGCAATAATAAAAACAAGTTGAATGAATACAACTTAAAAACAAGATTAAAATACAACATTAAAATATTGAAACAGTAAAATGTTAAAATGCAGCCTCATTACAGTAGGAGAAAGGAAAAAAGAAAGAGGGGGAGGGAATCAAATTGGCTCCAAGCCAAAGGCCAGGCGGAACAACTCTGTCTTACAGGCCCTGCGGAAAGAAATCGGATCCTGCAGGGCCCTGGTCTCCTGAGGCAGAGCCTTCCACCAGGCCGGGGCCAGTGCTGAAAAGGCCCTGGCTCTCGTTGAGGCTAATCTAACTTCCTTAGGGCCCGGGACCTCTAGGGTGTTGCTATTTATGGACCTTGAGGCTCTCTGTGGGGCATACCGGGAGAGGCGGTCCCGTAGGTACGAGGGTCCTAGGCCGTGAAGGGCTTTAAAGGTCAAAACCAGCACCTTAAATCTAACCCTGTACTCCGGCGGGAGCCAGTGCAGCTGGAAAAGCACTGGGTGAATATGCTCCCATGGCAGAGACCCCGTGAGGAGCCTCGCTGCAGCATTCTGCACCCGCTGGAGTTTCTGGGACAGCTTCAAGGGCAGCCCCACGTAGAGCGAATTACAGTAGTCAAGCCTGGAGATGACCTTTTGAAATGCTCGGCAGGTCGCACAACAAATAGGAAGGTAATGGTCTCCAAAGTATGTCCTAAGCCGTTTTAGAGCTTTAGACAATTACTCTGAAGTGTGCTCAACTTGAAAAAGATTGCCTTATCCCTGGAAACTGTGGGGAACAGAGGAAAAGGGTCTTTCTATGTGAGTGTCTGGAGGCGGTTGGAGGATGGATGCAGGTTAATGGATTTGGGTTAAATCTTGACAAGACAGAAGTACTATTGGGGGGGCACTCCATGGTCCTGAATGGAGTAACTGTGCCCCTGTGTCATTTTGGACTCACAGTTGTCCATGGAGGCGCAGGTCAATTCTGTGTCCAGGGCAGCAGTCTACCAGCTCCATCTGGTATGCTGGCTGAGACCCTACCTGCCCGCAGACTGTCTCGCCAGAGTGGTACGTGCTCTGGTTATGTCCTGCTCGGACCACTGCAGTGCACTCTATGTGGGGCTACCTTTGAAGGTGACCCGGAAACTGCAATTAATCCAGAATGAGGCAGCTAGTGACTGGGAGCAGCTGCCACGACTATATAACACCGGTCCTGAAAGACCTACATTGAATTGTGCTTGGAAATGTACTGGGAACCAAAGTGTTGGTGCTGACCTGTAAAGCCCTAAATGGCCTCGGCCCAGTATACCTGAAGGAGTGTCTCCACCCCCATCGTTCAGCCCAGACACTGAGGTCCAGCGCTGAGGGCCTTCTGGCAGTTGCCTCACTGCAAGAACTGAGGTTACAGGGAACCAGGTGGAGAGCCTTCTCGGTAGTGGCGCCCGCCCTGTGGAACACCCTCCTGTCAGATGTCAAGGAAATAAACAACTATCTGACTTTTAGAAGACATGTGAAGGCAGCCCTGTATTGGAAAGTTGGTTTAATTTTTTATTATGTTTTTATATACAGCGGTACCTCGGGTTACATATGCTTCAGGTTACATACGCTTCAGGTTACAGACTCCGCTAACCCAGAAATAGTACCTCGGGTTAAGATCTTTGCTTCAGGATGAGTACAGAAATCCTGTGGCAGTGGCGCAGCAGCAGCAGGGGGCCCCATTAGCTAAAGTGGTGCTTCAGGTTTCAGGTTAAGTTTCAGGTTAAGAAGTTACAAGTTACAGTTTCAGGTTAAGAACAGACCTCTGGAACGAATTAAGTACGTAACCAGAGGTACCACTGTATCTTGGGAGCCACCCAGAGAGGCTGGGGCAAGCCAGTCAGATGGGCAGGGTACCATCATCATCATCATTATTATTATTATTATTATTATTTCACAATTTTGGGACTATCAATTAAAAGGCCAAGCTCCAAGCCCAGGACTAGGGGACTTGTGTCTAGATGCTGTTGGATTACAACTCCCAGCAGTCTAGTCAGTGTCCGGGATGATGGGAATTGCAGTTCAGTGAATCATAGAGTTGGAAGAAACCACAAGGGCCATCGAGTCCAACCCCCTGCCAAGCAAGAAACACCATCAGAGCACTCCTGACATATGGTTGTCAAGCCTCTGCTTAAAGACCTCCAAAGAAGGAGTGACATCAGGAGGACCAAAGGCTTTCCACCTCTGGTGCAAGCCTGGGTAGATCAGTATGAGCCTTCACCAACATGGTTCCTGCCATGTGTTTTCAACCACAACCTCCATCAGCTTCAGACAGTGGAGCTTATGGGACTTACAGTCCCAGGTACCTGCAGGGCACTGGCTGGTAAAGGCTGCTCTGGAGCCACAATTTCTTGGCCTACCCAGACCTGAAAGCAACTGAAGCTGGAACCATTCACATGATACATTTAATGATGCCACTTGTGGCTTCTCCCAAATAATTCTGGGAATTGTAGTTTAAGGGTGCTGAGAATTGTTAGGAGGCTCTTATTGCCCTCACAGAGCTACCATTTCAAGAGTTCCCAGTGAAGAGGAATTGGTGATTAAACCACTATGAGAAGTGTAGCTCTGAGGGGAATATGGGTCTCCCAGAACTCACAGCACCCTTAAACTATAGCTCCCAGGATTCTTGGGGGGAAAGCTAGGACGAAAGTGGTGCAGTGCTTTAAATTTGTGGTGCAAAAGAGGCCACCATTAAACAGGATTGGGTCCAATCACTGCCTAGACACTTGGCCAAATGTACACTCAAGTTCCATAACAAATATGAGATGTCAGTGTAGTCAATTAAATACCCTGCCTAAGGGTTATAAGAAAGTGATATAACCCAGCTTGCATGGGATACAAATGTGATAAAATTGCTCTAGATGAAAAGAGAAGAGTCTCTGATTATAAGATGGCTTCTCCAATACTTCCAGAGCACCAACGGCAAAGTGATTATTTGAGTGTGTTTATATAATCTCAGAAGTGCTTATTGCCAGTTTTTTTGGCCCTGTCCACCCATCTGCTCAAGACAGCACGCAGAAAAGGGCAAAAACCACATAAAACACGAATTTAGGAGCTCGTGACAAAAAATTCAGAGAGTCAAAGGGGGAAAGGAAACTTTCCACATTAGCTACACTAATTCTGCTAAACGACAGCAATAAATCTTTATTTAGAAATGCTTAGAGTTCATTTTAGGGTGAATTTGCCTTAGCCAAAGAATTTCGTGCAGATTCTAATAAGTTCCACAGTGGCTCTTTTAAATGAATTATCAATGCAACTCCTATGTGTGCCTATGGGAAAGTATTGCCAACTGTGTTCAACAAGGCTACTCCCGAGTTTAGTGCAGTTAGGATTACAGACCCCAACGATAGCAGAGAACCATTTTCAAATAGTGTCCGCCAGCAGACCAAAAACGATCTCTTGCGAGAGGGGCATTCCCAGAGGTAGAGAAGGGACTGGCGCTATCAGCAGCACTTAGCTGTAGCCTTCGGCTAGAACAGCACAGTATCTTGGCAAATGCGATTCCGAGCTTTCGGCGCTGTGGTTTAAACTACAGAGCCTAGGACTTGCCGATCAGAAGGTCGGCGGTTCAAATCCCTGCGATGGGGTGAGCTCCCGTTGCTCTGTCCCTGCTCCTGCCAACCTAGCAGTTCGAAAGCACATCAAAGTGCAGGTAGATAGATAGGTACCGCTCCGGCGAGAAGGTAAACAGCGTTTCCGTGCGCTGCTCTGGTTCGCCAGAAGTGGCTTAGTCATGCTGGCCACATGACGCGGAAGCTGTACGCCGGCTCCCTCGGCCAGTAAAGCGAGATGAGCGCCGCAACCCCAGAGTCATCCACGACTGGACCTAATGGTCAGGGGTCCCTTTACCTTTACATAGCTCAGCAACCAAGCATCTGCTCTGCATAGCAACGGCCCCAAGTTCACCTGCTTGGTAGCTCCTGGAAAGCCTGCAAAAGACTCTTGCCTGAAACCCTGTAGGTCCACCTGAGACCCAGGTAGCAAAAGCCAGGAATGGAGAATCTGTGGCCTTCCCAGTGTTCAGCCGTCAACTAGCATGGGCCATGCTCCAGGATGAGCAACAACTGGAGGACCAACATGTTCTATGCTCCAAACATTGACAATCCTGACCTAGATTGACCCAGTGGCCCGACTCTGTGTTAAGAAATTGTCTAGTATTCCAAATGCGAAGGCTACTTCTTGCTGTTAGCCGCCCATCTGACTGAGTTACTGCAACAAAATTGTTGTTGTTTAGTTGTTTAGTCGTGTCCGACCCTTCGTGACCTCATGGACCAGAGCACACCAGGCCCTCCTGTCTTCCACTGCCTCCCGCAGTTTGGTCAAACTCATGCTGGTAGCTTCGAGAACACTATCCAACCATCTCATCCTCTGTCGTCCCCTTCTCCTTGCGCCCTCCATCTTTCCCAACATCAGGGTCTTTTCCAGGGAGTCTTCTCTTCTCATGAGGTGGCCAAAGTATTGGAACCTCAGCTTCAGGATCTGTCCTTCCAGTGAGCACTCAGGGCTGATTTCCTTCAGAATGGATAGGTTTGATCTTCTTGCGGTCCATGGGACTCTCAAGAGTCTCCTCCAGCACCATAATTCAAAAGCATCAATTCTTCGGCGATCAGCCTTCTTTATGGTTCAGCTCTCACTTCCATACATCACTACTGGGAAAACCATAGCTTTAACTATACGGACCTTTGTTGCCAACAAAATATTAAATATTAAAAGCACAATAAAACCTCAACCATTAACAAGTTCCCCGAACAAGACTGACCAGATGTCTCCTAAAAGTCAAATAGTTGTTTCTCTGTTTGACAACTGATGGGGAGGGCATTCCACGGGGCAGGCGCCAGAGTGGCGTAGTGGTTAAGAGCGGTGGACTCATAATCTGGTGAACCGGGTTCACTTCCCCGCTCCTCCACATGCAGCTGCTGGGTGACCTTGGGCCAGTCACACTTCTCTGAAGTCTCTCAGCCCCACTCACCTCACAGAGTGTTTGTTGTGGGGGAGGAAGGGAAAGGAGATTGTTAGCCGCTTTGAGACTCCTTTGGGTAGTGATAAAGCGGGATATCAAATCCAAACTCCTCCTCCTCTTCTACCGAGAAGGCCCTCTGCCTTGACTAGCCCCACCCAAGCTTGCCAATCCCCTGGCAATGCCTTCTAGGTCATTCTCCATCCCATGCTTCATTCCAATTTGGGATCCATGGTGGGTGGGTGGTGTGAGGTGTTTCTGGAGTTTAGAACTTCCAGCCTTCCTTGTGCAAGAGTAAGTAACATGGGGTTGGGGATATTGCAGACCCTCCAAATGTCCCTATTTTCCAGGGACAGATTGACAGAAGCCACCCTGGATTCTGATTGGATCCCAGAATATCCTGCTTTTCTTTAGGATGTCCCTATTTCCATTGGGAAAACATTGGAGGGTGTGGAGTTGTCCAGCTCCTGAGCCATCTGAAACCAGCCCTGCATGGGGAAGTTTTTGAAAAGTTTTTATTGTGTTTTTATGTACAGTGGTACCTCAGGTTAAGTACTTCATTCGTTCCGGAGGTCCGTACTTAACCTGAAACTGTTCTTAACCTGAAGCACCACTTTAGCTAATGGGGCCTCCTGCTGCTGCTGTGCTGCCGGAGCACGATTTCTCTTCTCATCCTGAAGCAAAGTTCTTAACATGAGGTAATATTTCTGGGTTAGCGGAGTCTGTAACCTGAAGTGTATGTAACCTGAAGTGTATGTAACCCGAGGTACCACTGTATGTTGGAAGCCACCCAGAGTGGCTAGGAAAACCCAGTCAGAGTGGCGGGGTATAAACAGCAAAATTATCATCATCATCATCGCTGAATAGCACGTCCCTATTTTCATCGGAGAAAAGTTGGAGCGTATGATATTGTTGGCCTCTTAACATCCTGATTTGCCCCCCTTTGAAGCTGCAAATAGGCAGTGCCCCCCCCCATATTCATCCTTCTGCCAAGGGCACCTAGCAAACTAACTAATTGGCTGTGTTTCGGAGGGGTGGGGGGGCTGCTAAGGCTTATGCTTGATCCTGGGCCTGACTTACTTGAATGAAAGCACACAGACACACTCCCCATCTGTCACCTGGCAGGTTGAGACCAACTGTTCCACTTGTTCAGAGAAAAGCACACACATTTAGCTGGGTGGGTGGGGAGCTCTCAGCAAAAACCCTTGCCACGAACAATCACCGTACATCTGGGAATAAGCACCCAGAATCCCAGGTTTTTATGCCCCCTACTGCAAGTCCCTTTCAATGCAGGGGGGGGGGAATCTGAAACTAACCCCTTCTATCTCCATTACACTGGTACCTTGGTTCTCAAACTTAATCCGTTCCAGAAGTCCGTTCCAAAACCAAAGCGTTCCAAAAGCAAGGCGCGCTTTCCTATAGAAAGTAATGCAAAATGCATTAATCCGTTCCATACTTTTAATAACAACCCCTAAAACAGCAATGTAACATGATTTTTGCTATCTAACGAGACCATTGATCCATAAAATGAAAGCGGTAAACAATGTACTGCAGTCACACAATCAATCAATCAATCAGTAGCTGAACTGGGCTCCACACAGTCATAAAAACAAAACAGAAAGAGCCGCAAAAACGAAAACACAAAATAAATAGCAAAAACAGACAGACCTCAGCGCAACACTCAAAACGGAAGTGTGGCACTCAAAATGGAGCACGTTTGGCTTCCGAAAAAAGTTCACAAACTGGAACACTTACTTCCGGGTTTGCAGTGTTTGGGTTCCAAGCTGTTTGAGTACCAAGGCGTTTCAGAACCAGGGCACCACTGTAGGGGCTGCCAACTTTTCTGCAAGCCCTTGTTGCTCTGCCTTTAGTGACCAGCTGAAGATAGGCAGAAATCAGCAGGTGAATCTTTTTTCTTCTTTTTTTATGTCAAAGACCTTAGCAGGTGCTAATCATTACTGCTTCTGCTGTGGAAAAGCATAAAAGGCTGATTTCTGCACTTCATGCTGTATTAAAGGTACACGGAGCAGCCTTTGTTTTTTCCTGATCATCTGGGAAACCTAACTCTAATTAGTCCCTAGCTTCAAAATACAGCTACAGAAATACTCCGCCCCCCCTAAAAATAAATAAAACCAGAGCCTCAGTTTTGAGGAGGTCCCCTCTGCAAACTACCATCTGGAGGGGCAACCTTAGGCAGCAACTTACACATAAGCAAAAACCTTGCACATCTAGAAATAATTAGCATTAGCATGTAAGTAGAAATGCAATATTTCTCACCATATTAGGGAAGACTGCAACCCAGGGTGTGGGGTGTTGATGGGGAACATCAAGGATCCTGCTCTGTATTCCTCTGCCATCTTCATCTTTAAATCAGGAACTTGTACCAGCCAGTCCTTTGAACCAAGGACTGTCCTTTAGAAATTGGATGCATGCAATGTCCTCTCTCTGCCTATGGACAGCCAATCCTCCTCCTTTGTGAATGAGCCCTGTCGCTAAATGGCAGCAACAGAAGCCCAGTGAAAGCAGTACTGCTTGGAAGCCACTGTTTTAATTTCCCACAATGCCTCTGACGTAGCATTGCTCTGGGGCATTGTGGGAAATTTAAAGAGCCCTTTCCAACCTGGGGTGGGGAATTGAAGAGCAGTCACCGCCAGCGGACTCTACACCAATGCTGTGGATCCTAAAACCCTTCTGCGATGCTGCATAAAAAGACCAGGGCTATTTCTAAATAGCATTGAATTGCAAAATTCAGCTGTATGGGTATTCCCTGATTACTTGGTCATTGGTCACAGCTGTATGGAGAATTAGCTACATTGGAAAGAAACCTGCTTCAAGTCAAAGAACATTTAACCATGGCATTAATATCTGGGGTACATGAGCCAGCTTTGAGTGCTACTAGGAGTTTTACATTGGCTCCCAGTACGTTTCCGAGCACAATTCAAAGTGTTGGTGCTGACCTTTAAAGCCCTAAACGGCCTCGGTCCAGTATATCTGAAGGAGCATCTCCACCCCCATTGTTCTGCCCGGACGCTGAGGTCCAGCGCCGAGGGCCTTCTGGCGGTTCCCTCACTGCGAGAAGCCAAGTTACAGAGAACCAGGCAGAGGGCCTTCTCAGTAGTGGCACCCTCCCAGTGGAACGCCCTCCCACCAGATGTCAAAGAGAACAACAACTACCAGACTTTTAGAAGACATCTGAAGGCAGCCCTGTTTAGGGAAGCTTTTAATGTTTGATGTATCATAGTATTTTAATATTCTTTTGGAAGCCGCCCAGAGTGGCTGGGGAAACCCAGCCAGATGGGCGGGGTATAAATAATAAATTATTATTATTATTACTGTATTATTATTATTATTATTATTATTATTATTATTATTATTATTTCAAATCAGTCCTGACAAATCCTCCTGCTATTTCACCCTTTTCAGGGGACACATCTCATTGCACATAGCTAGAATGTACTCCAGGACAGCAACAGCCCTACATTTGGGGGGGGGGGCGCTCCTGAAGCTGCAACTGCCTTGGAGTCCCCTTTGCAACCTGCAACAAACAAGGCCTGGGTTACCACTGTTATCTTCTTCCACGGAGTTGTTCCCAGACAGATCGCTGCAACTTTACAACATCTGTGCTACTGGCTCTCAGACTTTGGGATTGTTGAAATATATACAGTGGTACCTCGGGTTAAGAACTTAATTCATTCTGGAGGTCCGTTCTTAACCTGAAACTGTTCTTAACCTGAAGCACCACTTTAGCTAATGGGGCCACTTGCTGCCGCCAGAGCACGATTCCTGTTCTCATCCTGAAGCAAAGTTCTGAACCCGAGGTACTATTTCTGGGTTAGCGGAGTCTGTAACCTGAAGCGTATATAACCCGAGGTACCACTGTACAACAAAGAATTCATCAGTGTGGTGTAGTGGTTAAGAGCGGTAGTCTCGTAATCTGGGGAACCGGGTTCACGTCCCCGCTCCTCCCCTTGCAGCTGCTGGGTGACCTTGGGCCAGTCACACTTCTTTGAAGTCTCTCAGCCCCACTCACCTCACAGAGTGTTTGTTGTGGGGGAGGAAGGGAAAGGAGATTGTTAGCCGCTTTGAGACTCCTGAAGGGGAGTGAAAGGCGGGATATCAAATCCAAACTCTTCTTCTTCTTCTTCTTGAGTCGTGTGACTCAAATTGGGTCTACTAGACACCCTCAATTTTAAGCAATGTGAGCTAAAGTTGTTTCTGGGGCCCTTCCGGGATTAGAGGCCCCAAAGCTCAGAGCCTTCAAATGTCCCTTTTTTCCAGGGACAGTCCTGGAGCTGTCCTGGTTTCTGATTTGATCCCATAATGCCCCACTTTTCTTTAGGAAGTCCTTGTTTTCATCAGAGAAATGTTGGAAGGTATGGAATAGGACATCCCCAGGGCTTTTATTCAGCCAGAACTCACCGGGACTCAGTTCTGGCACCATAGCCATTATAAGAGAACAAGGGAGGTTCATGGTGCGTTCTGGCACCTCCTTTTCTAGAAAAATAGCACTGGACACCCTTTTTTGATTGGAGAAATGTTGGAGGGTATGGAAGCCATAGCTGTTAACTTTTCCCTTTTTATTGAGGGAAATTCCCTTATTCAGAATAGGATTCCTCGCAAGGAAAGGGAAAAGTTGACAGCTATGTATGGAAGCTTACATACACGAGGGACACGGGTGGCGCCGTGGGTTAAACCACAGAGAGCCTAGGACTTGCCAATCAGAAGGTTGGCGGTTCGAATCCCCGCGACGGAGTGAGCTCCTGTTGCTCGGTCCCTGCTCCTGCCAACCTAGCAGTTCAAAAGCACGTCAAAGTGCAAGTAGATAAATAGGTACCGCTCCGGCGGGAAGGTAAACGGTGTTTCCGTGCGCTGCTCTGGTTCGCCAGAAGCGGCTTAGTCATGCTGGCCACATAACCCAGAAGCTGTACGCCGGCTCCCTCGGCCAATAAAGCGAGATGAGCGCTGCAACCCCAGTCGGCCATGACTGGACTTAATGGTCAGGGGTCCCTTTACCTTTTTATGGAAGCTTAAGCTTCATTATAGAATCATACAGTTAGAAGGGACCTTGAGGATCATCTCGTCCAACTCCGGAAACCAATGTCCCCACTGTGGAAGGACGTGTGGATCCAGAATTGGCCTCCACAGTCACTTACCGACTCACCGTTAAAAGCATGTTTATGGAAGACAATCTTACATGGTTAAGAGTGATCGCCAAAGAAGAAGAATGTAGAAATATGCAGCTGTCCCATAGTTTAGTTTATACTAAAAAAATGTACTAAAAAAATTATGGTGCTGGAGGAGACTCTTGAGAGTCCATGGACTGCAAGAAGATCAAACCTCTCAATTCTGAAGGAAATCAGCCCTGAGTGCTCACTGGAAGGACAGATCCTGAAGCTGAGACTCCAATATTTTGGCCACCTCATGAGAAGAGAAGACTCCCTGGAAAAGACCCTGATGTTGGGAAAGATGGAGGGCACAAGGAGAAGGGGACGACAGAGGACAAGATGGCTGGACAGTGTTCTCAAAGCTACCAGCATGAGTTTGACCAAACTGCAGGAGGCAGTGGAAGACAGGAGTGCCTGGTGTGCTCTGGTCCACGGGGTCACGAAGAGTCGGACACGACTAAACGACTAAACAACAACAACAAAATGTAGTATAAACACTGATAACTGGGAAACACTGGCCTGCGAGCGCTCCAGTTGGAGAACAGCCTTTACCAAAGGTGTCATGGGTTTTGAAGACGCTTGAACTTAGGATGAAAGGGGGAAACATGCTAAGAGGAAGTCACGCTTGGCAAACCCTCAGTGTGATCAACTCCCGCCTGGAAACCTATGTCCCCACTGTGGAAGGACGTGTGGATCCAGAATTGGCCTCCACAGTCACTTACCGACTCACTTTTAAAACCATGTTTATGTAAGACATGGGTAGGCAAACTAAGGCCCAGGGGTTGGATCTGGCTCAATCCAGCTCACGGACGGTCCGGGAATCAGTGTGTTTTTACATAAGTAGAATGTGTGCTTTTATTTTAAATGCATCTCTGGGTTATTTGTGGCACATAGGAATTTGTTCCATTTCCCCCCCAAAATATAGTCCAGCCCCCCACAAGGGCTGAGGGACAGTTGACTGCCCCCCTGCTGAAAACGTTTGCTGACCCCTGATGTAAGACAATCATACTTGACTACAAGTGATTGCCAAAGAATAATAATGCAGAAATATGCAGCTGTCCCATATGGGGTTCGAACCTGCAACCTTGGGCATTATCAGTACCATGCTTGAACCAACTGATTTACATAGTAGATCCACCCCGAGTCCTGAATACAGAAATGAGTCTGCAAAAAGCCCTGAGGTGGTGGCTTCAGATCCCTGGACAAAGTTTCTCCCATCACAGTGCCGTGTGAGCAGAAGCAACACATTTGCCCCAACGTTCCCTCCCATGCAAATGAATGGGTTGCCTTCCATTTAGCATGCAAATGAATGGGTACTTTCCATTTAGCATTTAAAACAAGAGGGAAGGGCTGTCGTACATGCATATAGAGCATGCTTTGCATGCAAAAAGGCCGAAGTTCAATTCCTTGTGTCTACAGGTAAAAGGGGACGTGGGTGGCGCTGTGGGTTAAACCAGAGCCTGGGACTTGCCGATCAGAAGGTCGGCGGTTCGAATCCCCGCAACAGGGTGAGCTCCCGCTGCTCGGTCCCTGCTCCTGCCAACCTAGCAGTTCGAAAGCACGTCAAAGTGCAAGTAGATAAATAGGTACCACTCCGGCGGGAAGGTAAACGGCGTTTCTGTGCGCTGCTCTGGTTCGCCAGAAGCGGCTTAGTCATGCTGGCCACATGACCCGGAAGCTGTACACCAGCTCCCTCGGCCAATAAAGCGAGATGAGCGCCGCACCCCCAGAGTCGGCCACAACTGGACCTAATGGTCAGGGGTCCCTTTACAGGTAAAATAATAAAAAAGGATAAAGGACTCCTGGACGGTTAAGTCCACTCAAAGGCGACGTTGTTGTGGCACTCTTCTTGCTTCAAGCCGAGGGAGCTAGTGTTTGTCCACAGAAAAGCTTTCTGGGTCATGTGGCCAGCAGGACTAAACCACGTCCGGTGCAACAGAGCACCATGACGGAAGCCAGAGCGCATGGAAACGCTGTTTACCTTCCCGCTGGAGTGGTACCTATTTATCTACTTGCACTGGCCTGCTTTCGAATTGCTAGGTTGGCAGGAGCTGGGATAGAGCAGCAGGAGCTCACCCCGTCGCAGAGATTTGAACCGCCAACCTTCTGATTGGCAAGCCCAAGAGGCTGAGTGGTTTAGACCACAGTGCCGCCCGCGTCCCTAGCTTCAAAAGTCTTCTGCCTGAACCCCTGGAGAGCTACTATCAGTCATTGCAGACAACTACTGAGCTAGGGCCTGATGTGATATAAGACATCTTCCTGGGCACCTGTATGACAACAAGAAACTGCCTGCTTTAGTAGGCAGCACACGAGTCTTTTGGCCACCTGTCGCAGCCACGGGTAGTGTTGTTGCCTGAGGCTAGGGCTGGTTCTCGGTTGATGAGCTTACATAGCAGGTGGGTTGTTGCGAGGGTGAAGAGGAGGTCAGGATGCAGGCCTTAATTGTTGCTGGGTAATCACACAATCTGCAGCTGGCGGAGTTTGGAGAGGCAAGGGGCTGGCTCTATAAATAGGAGTCACGCCATTAGGAACAAGCAGGTGTTGCTGTTATCTCAATGCTCACCTGGCCCTGGTTGTCATAGTACCTGGAGCCTGGCGGTTCAATGATATTCCTGCAGCACGACTCCTGTAACCTAAGTGAAGAGGAAATAACGTGAGCAGCAAGCTGGGACTGAGGCAGAAGGAGCGCCAACTTTGTCTCTGGCAAAGCATCTCTTCCTCTAACAGCAGCCCAATAGGCTGGAATTCTGTGGGTGAAACCTCGGGGCCATCTCCATGCCAGCGGAGGTTTTGCCTGCTAGATTTCTGCAGTTGAGGCATGTGTGTTATTTATTTACTTATTGAATTTCTATACCGACCTATACCCGGGGGTCTCAGGGCGGTTCGCAGAATAAAATCAAAGATATAAAACCACAAAACATGTACCTTCTGGACCGCCTCTCCTGGTATGCGCCGCGGAGGACCTTAAGGTCCACAAATGACAACATTTTTGGAGGTCCCAGGTCGCAAGGTGGTTAGATTGGTCTCAACTAGGGCCAGGGCCTTTTCAGTACTGGCCCCAACTTGGTGGAACACTCTGTCACAAGAGCCTAGGGCCCTGCGGGACTTGACATCTTTCCGCAGGGCCTGCAAGACAGAGCTGTTCTGCCTGGCCTTTGGTTTGGACTCAGTCTGACCCTTATGTTTCCCTCCCCTTATGGTTTTGATCTATGGGCTACTTTTAAAATGAGGCTGCATTTCAAATTGCATTTTAACCTGTATTTTAAATTGGTTCTTTTCCTATTATGATTTTACTGTAATTTTACTGGTGTTAGCCACCCTGAGACTGGCTCTGGCTGGGGAGGGCGGGGTATAAAAAAAAATTATTATTATTATTATTAAACAACAACCCAATAGCCCCCCCCAAAAAAACACATTTTAAAGGGCCTTTACATCTATTGATTGCACTTAGAAGCAAAATGCATTGACAAAGATATATAAATAACATTCAATAAATCTTTACAATGTCGGACACATCATAAAAACTGATCCATTGCAAAATAAACATCATGTAAATAAAATATATCAATATTTTCTTAAATTGCTCCCAGTAAAGTACAACATCCTACACTTCAGAATTCAAACATAAACCTTCTGTCTGGCTAGCCTTTTGCCATAACCTTATATAAATATTTTTAGTTTAATCAATTATACCACACATCCCAACCTGCTATTGAAAGCCATTATTAATTTTTCATTCATTATGTAAAAATCATTACTACTTTCACATCCTGCCTTTTCTTCATCACAGGACTCAAAGTGGCAATCCATGGGATTCCCTGCACCTGTTGGATTTCTGCCTGGTGGCTGCAGCACCTACATTTAGACCACATCTTGAGACTCTGTAGTTTATTTCACCAGGAAAGTGTGCCATTCCTGCACTTCCTGCACTGCAAGTTCCTGCAAGGTTGTTCTATTCCCAGCCTGAGAAGAAAAATTGCTACTATCCCATAGGTGGAGGGTTCTGTGCTGGAAACGGATTGGAGTGCACTGCTAAATTTTAGAATCTCATAGAAGCTCTTATTGTTTTGTTATCCTAGCTGTCCTTGGCGCAATCTGAAATCTGTTCCACACCTTGCCGAGGCTCATCTAACAGGTTCTTTTAATTGTGCGAAAGCAATTAACAGGCTTATTTTTAAGAATTCAAAGAGCTGCCTCGTTGTTCTCCCGACTGGGGCCGCAGCGTGTGGGGAGAGGGATCAATTCACCACTGCAAGGAGGGCACCAGCTCTCTGCATTCCTCCTATATCGTTTTCCAAGGCAGGTTATATTGGGAAAACCTATTGGTGTTTCGCAACTTTCCGACTAGTTGCAGGACCTTAGCCAGACCTAGCAGAGTTAATGCAGAATCCACGGAAGCAATTGGTGACTTGGCTGCAGACAGGATAGACGAAGCAGGAACCAGGAACTTGTAGTTAGGTGTTTATTATATACAGTGGACTGTTTACAGGAATAGAACATGGATCTTTTGCTAGATCTCTCTGACATGACTCACAACTCCTACACTGACACACAGAATTCTGAACCTCTGAACACTGAACTAACACATTCCAGTTAGTAGGCCATTCATTATCACTCCCTTGAAAGAGCTTGACCAATCAGGGAGCTGTCTCCATGTCTCTGTTATCACCAGGCAGACTAACTCCTTCAGATTGCCTTCTGGCTGTCTGCCAAAAATTAATTGACTGTGTGAGTAGGTGCACGTACACAGTTTCCCAACAGGTTATCACATTTGCTTTATGGTTCTCGCCATGCTACTGTTGCCCCCTTCAATGTTCTCTAACGGAGAGGTGGAGAGAACCTGTGGCTCTCTTGGAATATGGTGGTACCTTGGTTCTCAAACACCTTGGAACCCAGTTTGCAAACTTTTTTCAGAAGCCAAACGTGCTCCGCTTGGAGTGTTACGCTGACGATTTGAGTGCCACATATCCGTTTTGAGTGTTACGCCGAGGTCTGTCTGTTTTTGCTATTTATTTTTCGTTTTGGTTTTTGCGGCTCTTTCTGTTTTGTGTGGAATCCAGTTCAGCTACTGATTGATTGATTGTGCGACTGCAGTACGTTGTTTACCGCTTTCATTTTATGGATCAGCGATCTCGTTAGATAGTAAAATTCATGTTAAATTGCTGTTTTAGGAGTTGTTTTTAAAAGTCTGGAACGGATGAATCCATTTTGCATTACAGTGGTACCTCAGGTTAAGTACTTAATTCGTTCCGGAGGTCCGCTCTTAACCTGAAACTGTTCTTAACCTGAAGCACCACTTTAGCTAATGGGGCCTCCTGCTGCTGCCGTGCCGCCGGAGCACAATTTCTGTTCTCATCCTGAAGCAAAGTTCTTAACCCGAGGTACTATTTCTGGGTTAGTGGAGTCTGTAACCTGAAGCATATGTAACCTGAAGCGTATGTAACCCGAGGTACCACTATACTTTCTATGGGAAAGCACACCTTGGTTTTGGAACGATTTGGTTTTGGAACAGACTTCCAGAATGGATTCAGTTTGAGAACCAAGGTACCAATGTAGTTGAAATCTGGCTCCCATCAACCTTGCCCATTGGCCAGGCAGAAGGTAGGATCCAGAGAGACCCACAGGTTCCCCCTGCCCTGCTGTAATGGTTCAAGGGCCTGTGGGGTGTGACTTTTGGAGTGTGGGCCCCTTTGCAGACGTCCTCTCAAACGTTTCCACTGCAGATAATAACTGGGTTTGGTAGAGTCGTCAGGCTGACCACACAAAAAACCTCTTCTGCTTTACTTCTCATTTCTCTTCTTGCTTCGCAACAGGAATTATATAGAATTGCTGAGAGTATGAGGAAACATCTTCCTTGACCTTTCATTTTGGGAACCAAGTAGCAGACAGGGGGTCTGCTTTCCTTAACCTTTGTCTCTGTTTCCAAAAGAAGGTGCAAGAAGAGGCTGGCTTGGGCCTCTAAACTGGGAGGACCAGACCCATTGGATGTCAAGGAGATAAAGAACAACACAACTTTTAGAAGACATCTGAAGATGTTTTCAACGTTTGATGTTTTATTATGCTTTTATATGTGTTGGAAGCTACCCAGATGCCGGGTATAAATATTATTATTGCTGTTGTTCTTGTTGTTATTATTAATAATACAGTGGTACCTCGGGTTACATACGCTTCAGGTTACATATGCTTCAGGTTACAGACTCCACTAACCCAGAAATAGTGCTTCAGGTTAAGAACTTTGCTTCAGGATGAGAACAGAAATCGTGCTCCAGCAGCGCAGTGACAGCGGGAGGCCCCATTAGCTAAAGTGGTGCTTCAGGTTAAGAACAGTTTCAGGTTAAGTACCGACCTCCGGAACGAATTAAGAACTTAACCTGAGGTACCACTGTAATAATATTTCAATGACTCTTTCTCCACCAGTTGGTGGAAACTTCACTAGGGTGTCAGCACAGTAGCTCCCTGGGTAGAGCATGAGATTCTTAATCTCTGGGTCCTGGGTACGAACCCCACCTTGGGCAAAAAATTCCTGCATTGCAGGGGGTTGAACTAGATGCCCACTTTATGAAGGGGATGTGGGTGGCAATGTGGTCTAAACCACTGAGCATCGTGGGCTTGCCAATAGGAAGGTCAGCGGTTCAAATCCCCGCAATGGGGTGAGCTCCTGTTGCTTTGTCCCAGCTCCTGCCAACCTAGCCTTTCAAAAGCAGGCAAGTAGATAAATAGGTACCGTTGTGGCAGGAAGGTAAACGGCATTTCCGTGCGTTCTAGCTTCCGTCACAGTGTCCCGTTGCACCAGAAGCGGTTTAGTCCTGCTGGCCACATGACCCGGAAAGCTGTCTGTGGACAAACGCTGGCTCCCTCAGCCTGAAAAGCAAGGTGAGCGCCGCAATCCCATAGTCGCCTTTGACTGAAGATGGGACAGAGCAACGGGAGCTCACCCCGTCGCAGGGATTTGAACCACCGACCTCCCGATCAGCAAGCCCAAGAGGCTCAGTGGTTTAGACTGCAGCACCACCCGCATCCTTTGTTGTTGTTGTTTAGTCGTTTAGTCGTGTCCAACTGTTCATCACCCCATGGACCAGAGCACGCCAGGCCCTCCTGTCTTCAGTCCCCTATAATGAGAAGAACGTCCTTCTTTGGTGTCACTTCTATAAGGTGTTGTAGGTCTTCATAGAATTGGTCATTTTCAGTTTCTTCAGCACCAGTAGTTGGTGCATAAACTTGGATTACTGTGATGTTAAAAGGTCTGCCTTGGATTCGTATCGAGATCATTCTATCATTTTTGAGATTGCATCCCAGTACAGCTTTTGTTGACTATGAGGGCCACTCCATTTCTTTTACGGGGTTCTTGCCCACAGTAGTAGATATGATGGTCATCCGAACTGAATTTGCCCATTCCCGTCCATTTTAGTTCACTGATGCCCAGGATGTCAATATTTATTCTTGCCATCTCATTTTTGACCACATCCAACTTACCCAGGTCCATGGGTCTTACATTCCAGGTTCCTATGCAATATTTCTCTTTACAGCATTGGACTTTCCTTTCGCTTCCAGGCATATCCGCAACTGAGCGACCTTTCGGCTTCAGCCTAGCCGCTTCATCAGCTCTGAATCCTTAGTATTGTCAAAACCGACTGGCAGAGGTGCTGCAGGATTTAAGACCTGGGACTCATCTTCCCCTATCTGGAGAGGCTGGGGATTGAACCCCTCACCTTCTGCATGCAAAACAGGTGTTCTGCCACTGAGCTGAACCCTTCCCCTTCAATTACCAGGCCCAGAAAGCACAAGCCTTCTAGCATCACTGCTGCTGCTGCTGCTGCTTGTTTGCAAGGAAGGTGGGGAAAAGAGGGAAGAAATCTCCTTTCACTCTGTCTAAGTCCCTTTGCCTAGGATGCAAGTGACCTGGAAGTGCAGAAACGTCGAGAACAAGCCTACCAGCAGAGCTACTCTGTGCAGGTTTATTTGTGGCAGTTCCGGCGGGCTAAATATTAAAACCTCCGTCATTCGGCTTTTGGGGAAGCGTTGCCAAGTGTAGGTGGGCAACACCAAATGACTAATGCGAACCACGCGATATACTTAGAAAATGTGCGAGGACAAGACGCCGCCTGACCGAGGGAATGAGGAAAAGACGCATCTGCGTGCATCTGCTCCTGACAGACCTTCTGCCGTTCTTCTGGCCTGCGTGTTGTCATTCCGTATTTGGGTTACAAGCCCTGCATCCAGGCAAGGCCCCTCCCTTTCCCCTCCTCTTTTCTTAAGCAGTCGGGAAAAGCTCTTCGCCAAACCAATAAACAAACATAGCGGCGGCTTGGCATTAGCCAGCCAAGATACCTATCATAAATTGGGATGTGGAGCTGACAAAGGAAATCGGTTGAATGATAAAATCCAGAGCAAAAACGTGGGTGAGAAGAGAGCGTCTCCACAGAAGTCCTAAAGGGCAAGTGACAAAATACCTTTGCTGTCTTTTGAAAAGCTGGATGGGGAAAAGGGATTTTCTGTCAGGGGCAGCCTTTCCTGGCATAGTTGCTGCAGCAACAGCACAAACTGTACCTGACAGACACACACACACACACACACACAAATTCCCGAAAGAAGGTAGCTGCAACATCCTGTATTTTGGGGCCTCAGGCATCTAGGGGCCAGAGACAGCCCTCCAGGCCTGTCTATCTGGCCCTCAGGACACTTTCCAGGCTGCACCCCCTCTCCCTAGGCAACCACACTGCCACACCCTCCAAGTGTCCTTATTTGCCAGGGACAGTCCCGGGTTTACAGAAACCAAACCCAGAATGAACTGCTTCTCCTTAGGGCGTCCCTATATTCAAAGTGTTGGTGCTGACCTTTAAAGCCCTAAATGACCTCGGTCCAGTATACCTGAAGGAGTGTCTCCATCCCCATCGTTCTGCCTGGACAGCGAGGTCCAGCTCTGAGGACCTTCTGGCAGTTCCCTCACTGCAAAAAGTGAAGTTACAAGGAACCAGGCAGAGGGCCTTCTCGGTGGTGGCGCCCACCCTGTGGAACACCTTCCCATCAGATGTCAAGGAAATAAACAACTATCTGGCAGCCCTGTTTAGGGAAGTTTTTAATGTTTGGTATTTTATCGCTTTAGTATTATTATAATGATGATGATGATGATGATGATGAGTAGAGCCACCCAGAGTGGCTGAGGAAACATAGCCAGATGGCGTACAGCTTCCGGGTCATATGGCCAGCACGACTAAGCTGCTTCTGGCGAACCAGAGCAGCGCATGGAAATGCTGTTTACCTCCCCGCCAGAGCGGTACCTATTTATCTACTAGCACTGGCGTGCTTTCGAACTGCTGGGACCGAATAACGGGAGCTCACCCTGTTGCGGGGATTCGAACTGCCGACCTTCTGATCAGCAAGCCCTAGGTTCTGAGTTAAGTAGAGCATCCTTATTTTCATCAGAGAAATGTTGGAGGATACGTACTCCTCACCAGCCCAGCTCCATACCCAACCCACCTTGAGTGTCTTTGCCTACCTGGAATATGTCCTTGAACCCTGATTATGTGTCTTCGCTTGCCTAGAATAGGAGAGGACAGAGGGGGTGTCCTCAGGTCCTGCCCACCACTGGGAGATGACGCCCCCTCCTCAGGTTGCCCCAAAGGGAATTCCCCCCTTGCCCTAGCCCACCAGCCTCCCCCCCCCAAAAAATACAATCTTTCAATGCTTAACCGCACCATCACATTTCCAGGAAGCAAACACCTACTCGTTTTAACAAACCGCGTCTGTGAGGAAAGAGACTTCCCTCAACGCAAGCCACAAGAGGCAGGGCTGAGGAGAAAAGAAACATATATGGACAGTCGAGGAAGTCGAGGCGGAGATGGGAAACCACGATGACGCCAAAGAAAATGGCGGTCGGCGTGGAGGGGAAGTTGTCGTGACCTCGGCTGTGATCTCTAGAAGCCTTCGGAGGGGGAAGCAAACTGAGGGACGTCGCCAGTATCTTTCCGCTGCCTTCATTTCCCCCACACCTCGCAGCACATTTATTACGACTGAGTCGTTTTTTCGTTGGCATAACGGAAAAGTAAAAGGGCACAGGTGGCTTAAGGCCTGCCAAGGAGCTCCCCAAGTCAAAGAAACGATGCCCCATTTTCCTGACTTTGTTGTTGTTGTTTAGTCGTTTAGTTGTGTCCGACTCTTCGTGACCCCATGGACCAAAGCACGCCAGGCACTCCTGTCTTCCACTGCCTCCCGCAGTTCGGTCAAACTCATGTTCGTAGCTCTGAGAACACTCTCCAACCATCTCGTCCTCTGTCGTCCCCTTCTCCTTGTGCCCTCCATCTTTCCCAACATCAGGGTCTTTTCCAGGGAGTCTTCTCTTCTCATGAGGTGGCCAAAGTGTTGGAGCCTCAGCTTCAGGATCTGTCCTTCCAGTGAGCACTCAGGGCTGATTTCCTGCAGAATGGATACGTTTGATCTTCTTGCAGTCCATGGGACTCTCAAGAGTCTCCTCCAGCACCATAATTCAAAAGCATCAATTCTTTGGCGATCAGCCTTCTTTATGGTCCAGCTCTCACTTCCATACATCACTACTGGGAAAACCATAGCTTGAACTAGACGGACCTTTGTTGGCAAGGTGATGTCTCTGCTTTTTAAGATGCTGTCTAGGTTTGTCATTGCTTTCCTCCCAAGAAGTAGGCGTCTTTTAATTTCGTGGCTGCTGTCACCATCTGCAGTGATCATGGAGCCCAAGAAAGTAAAATCTCTCACTGCCTCCATTTCTTCCCCTTCTATTTGCCAGGAGGTGATGGGCCCAGTGGCCATGATCTTCGTTTTTTTGATGTTGAGCTTCAAACCATATTTTGTGCTCTCCTCTTTCACCCTCATTAAGAGGTTCCTCCTCACTTTCTGCCATCAATGTTGTGTCATCTGCATATCTGAGGTTGTTGATATTTCCTCAGATATGCAGATGACACAACATTGACTTACACCTGAGCAAATCCACGTACAGTAGAGATGAACAAAGCACAACCCGAGAAGGCAAAAGAAAGAAGGCACGGGATGTGGGCACTTCCCTTTTGGAAAAATGTAGATTTTTCATTGCATTTTCAATAAGAAACCAACATAAGAACGAATAAGCGTCACACAGCAAAGAGCGGAGACGCAAGGATAGCAAAGAAATGCAGAAAGCACAGCATTTTTTCGTCTAAGAGAAAATTATATGAAAATGTTCTGTCGGAGGTATCTAACACCGAGTAAATTGGCAAAAATGTATAAATCTAAATCAAATAAGTGTTGGAAATGTAAAGAGAAAGAAGGTTCTTTTGACCATATGTGGTGGTCTTGCAGTAAGGTTAGAGCTTACTGGGAGATGATATATAATGAATTGAAAAGGATGTTTAAAATAGCTTTTGTAAAAAAACCAAAAAAAACCCAGAAGCTTTTCTTTTGAGAATTATAGGGACAGAACTACTGTATAGAAACTTATTCATGTATGCTACCAGAGCAGCAAGAATGTTACTCGCCCAAAAATGGAAAGAAGCAGAAGTCCCAGCAAAGGAAGAATGGATATAAAAACTTATGGAATATGCGGAAATGGCGAAACTTACCGGAAGAATAAGAAATCCAGATAACAAACTTTTTATAACAGAGTGGAAATGGTTTATTGAATATTTACAGATAAACTGTAAATAGATAAGAACATTGGCAGGATTGTTGTAATAACCTGCAGTTTTATAAGAGTACACATTTAAAGCAGCTGAATAAATGAGCAAATTAAATTAATTTGGATATGCAGAAGGTATTAGAAATAAATTTAAGGAACCACAGAAAGAGGGGGAAGGAAGTCGAGCTTTGAAATGTTAAAGTGATTGTAGAATTGGTGAAATGTATAAACCTGAAAAGCGTAATTTAAAAAAAAATGCAGAAAGCAAAATGGCCAATCACTGCATGTTTATTGTAGCCAAATACCTTGGTACAACTGGAGGGATGGGCTGGTTGTGTTCTGTTTCGTTTGTGTAAGAAATGAAGCTGACCCAAATCACAAAAAGTTAGCGTGTTGCGCTTTGTCCCTTGGCTTCCTTTAGGATCGATCACACACCAAGGCTATCTGCCATTCTTTACCAGAACTCAAGATTGCTCAGGTTGAAGGTTTTCCAAAATCTGGGTAGGGATATTCCCTTCAGATGCTCCCACCCTCTTCTTCACTCTTCCAAAGAGCCCCTCTCTTAATACTTTGTTGACATACCTTTTAATGCAACTCCAATGATTTTAAGTATAAAATGGGCATGTGGAATGCAGAGCGCATTCCTGCCTGTCTGGGCAAAACCCTTGACCTTGGCTTGTGCAGCAAGAGCGCCCCCTTCTGACACAGCCAGGCAACATCTCGTTCAGAGAGGAAGCCCAGGCAGGTTCTGAAAACAGAACCTGGGTAGGCAAACTAAGGCCTGGGGGCCGGATCCGGCCCAATCGCCTTCTCAATCCAGCCCGTGGACGGGCTGGGAATCAGCGTGTTTTTACATGAGTAGAATGTGTCCTTTTCTTTAAAATGCATCTCTGGGTTATTTGTGGGGCATAGGAATTTGTTTGTTTTGGTGTGTTTTTTCAAAATATAGTCTGCCCCCCCCCAAGGTCTGAGGGACAGTGGACCAGCCCCCTGCTGAAAAAGTTTGCTGACCCCTGATATAAACCCTGTGCTGTAACGGCCCATGTGCCTTTATAGAAAGAGCAAGCAAGGAAGCTCACACACCCTTTTTGTTCATATACCGCTTAATCAAAAAATATATCTCGAGGCACACACCTGACCTGAACATTTAGAGCACGGTTATACCACTTTAACAAAAGCCTGGGAACTGTAGTTTGTGTAGGGGGTTGTTGTTGTTTAGTTGTTTAGTCGTGTCCGACTCTTCATGACCCCATGGACCAGAGCACGCCAGGCACTCCTGCCTTCCACTGCCTCCCGCAGTTTGGTCAAACTCATGCTGGCAGCTTCGAGAACATTGTCCAACCATCTTGTCCTCTGTCGTCCCCTTCTCCTTGTACCCTCCATCTTTCCCAACATCAGGGTCTTTTCCAGGGAGTCTTCTCTTCTCATGAGGTGGCCAAAGTAGTGGAGCCTCAGCTTCAGGATCTGTCCTTCCAGTGAGCACTCAGGGCTGATTTCCTTAAGAATGGATACGTTTGATCTTCTTGCAGTCCATGGGACTCTCAAGAGTCTCCTCCAGCACCATAATTCAAAAGCATCAGTTCTTTGGCGATCAGCCTTCTTTATGGTCCAGCTCTCACTTCCACACATCACTACTGGGTGTAGGGTGTTAGGAGGCTCCTATCCCCCCCCCCCACAAGCTACAGTTCCCCAAGTGGATTAACAGTCAATCACTCTTCCCCGGGAGCTCTGGGAATTGTAGCGCAGTGATGCAAAGAAAACTCCAGTGGTTATAAGTGCTTCTCCTCTGAATGCAATTCTGCCTGCTTCTGCCGGCAGTGCCTTCGTGCATGTCTGTGGACGTGTGCAGAGATCTGTGCGCATCAGCGTCTCTGGGTGTGGATTTCCCACCTGGCGTTCCAACAGCCAGCCAAGGCAAAAACAACAGTTGCATTCCAGAGGCTCTGAGCTTTGCCAACGCAGGCGCAGCGGTCCTGAGACGCAAACCCATTGTGACAGGCCAGTGAGCCCCAGACAGCCCAGCACCTTCTGCTTGGTTTGCAATGGCATGCGAGGCATGGAGGCAACTGGATTTAGCACCGGGGAGCATCCCACGCCCTGTACCCTGGGCATGCCTGGAGATTTAACTGGAGGGCAGCAGTAAAGCGCTGAGAAAGTCTGGAGAGAAGGGGTTGGGGGAGTTGGGGGAGTGGTGCAGGAAAAACAACTTATTCCTTACCTTAAAGAAAACAAAAGAGATCACTGTGGACTTTAGGAAATGTAAATTGAATATTCAGCCACTTATTATTGAGGGGAAGTGCGTGGAACAGGTCTCGGTGTTTCGATTTCTGGGAATGGAGTTGAGAGATGACCTAACCTGGGGAGAAAACAGCAAAGACCTGATGAAGAGAGCACAGCAGAGGCTGTATTTTCTGAGAATCCTCCGGAAAAACAATCTCTCAAAGGACCTGTTGATGGCATTTTACCATTGCACTGTGGAGAGCGTATTAACTTATGGTCTGTGTGTGTGGTTTGGGAGCTGCACGGCCAGGGAAAAAACAATGCTATCCAAGGTTGTAAAGACTGCAGAGAGAATAATTGGGTGCACTCTTCCCACCTTAGATCAAATCTATGCTGCCAGGTGCCATAAGAAAGCGGCAGAGATAGCGCAGGATAGTACGCACCCCGGAAATCATCTCTTTCAGCTTCTGCCTTCTGGAAGAAGGTACAGGGTTATAAAGGCCAGGACCAGCCGCCTGAGAAACAGTTTCTACGCAAATGCAATTCTGGTTCTAAACGCAGCATAAGGGGTCTCTATAGTAATAGTGTATTTTAAAATGGGGTTTCAGAGTTTTTAGGGGTTTTTGAATGTTTTATGTAGTTTTTCAATTTCATTGTTCTGCATGGGACAATGACAATAAAGATATTGTATATCGTATATTGTTAGTTGCAAGGAAGCTCTTCCTTCAAGGCCTTCCACTCAAACTCAGGAGACCAAAATGCTGATCTAGAAATCAAGGCTCCCTGACACCTGAGATCAGCCTCCTTTGATTGACAGGTCCCTTTAACACAGGGGTCAGCAACCTTTTTCAGCCGTGGGCCAGTCCACCGTCCCTCAGATCTTGTGGGGGGCCAGACTATATTTTGAAAAAAATACTGTATTTTTCGCTCTATGGGGCGCAGTTTTCCCCCTCCAAAAATTAAGGGGGAATGTGTGCGCGTCCTATGGAGCGAATGCAGGCTCCTTGGCTTCAGCGATAGCAACGCGAAGCCTCCGAAGCACAGAGGGAGCGCTCTGGACACTTCGCGTTGCTTTCGCTGAAGACTGGAGAGCGAGAGGAGTCGGTGCGCAACGACCCCTCTCGCTCTCCAGGCTTCAGGGATAACCGCCTGAAGCCTTTGGAGCGCAGCGGGAACTCGCGCTGCACTCCAGAGGCTTCGGGTTCCTTTTGCTGAAGCTGGGAGAGCAAGACTCTCCTGGCTTCAGCAGACAGGGAGAGCTGCGCAGCGCCCCTTCAGTGAAGCGGGAGGAGAAATGGAAGGGGCTCCGTTTCTCCTGTCGCTTCGCTGAAGGGACGCTGAGCAGAGAGAGGGAGAATCCCCCCCCCCTGTTCTCCCCCTCCTATGATCCGGTGCATCCTATAGAGTGAAAAATATGGTATATATGAAGGAATTCCTATGCCCCACAAATAACCCAGAGATGCATTTTAAATAAAAGCACACATTCTACTCATGTAAATTCCTGGACCGTCCGTGGGCCGGATTGAGAAGGCGATTGGACTGCATCCGGCCCACGGGCCTTAGATTACCTACCCCTGCTTTAACAGCTGCACAAGTAGAAATGCAACGTCAAGCTTTATCCAGCATAAAAAACATGGCAATGAGGCATGCTGCATTTTTGCTCTGGAAACACAGGAGGAAACAGGAAGCTGCCCTGCTTGTCAACGTTATAGGAAAAATTGGGGTTGGCTTTTGCAGCTCAAAGGGACAGCGGGTGGCGCTGTGGGTTAAAGCCACAGAGCCTAGGGCTTGCCGATCAGAAGGTCAGCGGTTCAAATCCCCACGATCGGGTGAGCTCCCGTTGCTCGGTCCCTGCTCCTGCCAACCTAGCAGTTTGAAAGCACGTCAAAGTGCAAGTAGATAAATAGGTACCACTCTAGCGGGAAGGTAAACGGCGTTTCCATGCGCTGCTCTGGTTCGCCAGAGGCGGCTTAGTCATGCTGGCCAGCAGCTGCTTGTGGAGGAGCGGGGAAGCGAACCCGGTTCACCAGATTACAAGTCCACTGCTCCTAACCACTACACCACACTGGCTCTTTGTTTGCTACTATGTTTTGTGTTTTTATATTGTAAACTGCCCTGTGATCCTTGGTCGAAGGGCTGTGTAGAAATTTAATAAACTAATACAGTGGTACCTCGGGTTACATATGCTTCAGGTTACATACTTCGCTAACCCAGAAATAGTGCTTCAGGTTAAGAACTTTGCTTCAGGATAAGAACAGAAATTGGGCTCTGGGAGTGCGGCGGCAGCAGGAGGCCCCATTAGCTAAAGTGGTGCTCCAGGTTAAGAACAGTTTCAGGTTAAGAATGGACCTCCAGAACGAATTAAGTACTTAACCTGAGGTACCACTGTAAGACGAAGTAAGACGAAGCAGGCTTGATAACACAGCACATAAGCTTCAGGTCCATGCTGAACAGCAATGAGCAATTATTACTGAACTGCATCAATGTGTTCTCACAAGCTCTTCCTCATAACGATGCCGCCGAGAAACTTGATTTTAAAAAATAAAATAAAATATGGGGGTGGGGTGGGGAAACCCAACAATTTGGCATTGTCAATTTCCCCCGCTTCAAAGTGCAGCTGCAGTCAAGTGAACTACGTTAACTCAGTTTTGGCCATGGACTCTGAATAACCTCCTAGACTGCTGTCCCTTCCACACTAGCGTGAGGCTTGGAGGTTCTGTTTTCCGGGCAGCGCCTTGAAATATCTGAGCCCGACTTAAGTTTTCTGTTTGTGACTCACACTTGTGCCTCGTCCCCAGCTAGTTACGGAGGGCCTTTGGCATGAGATTCAGCAATGAAGCAAATGCGACAGGCAGGCTTGGGGGGGGGGGGAGAAGAGAGAGAGAACAAAACCTCATCTTGAGCCTATTATTCTGAATGCTGCAAAGGGACACATGTCCGGGACTTTTTTTTTTGGTGCACTCTAGGTTCATCCAGCGTCTTTTCCTGCCTGTTTTCCTGTGGGATCTTGTGGAATTCCTGCTTGGAAACTCCCTCCCCAGCTTTTCCGGTGGCAGTGAGGGACCATTCTAGGCTGTGTTTAAAGAACATCTCGGGCTGACTGTGAACCATTTCGCTCCCCTTCCCTGCCTCTGTGTCTGGGGAACACATGCTCTCGTTTTTCCATTGCAAAAAAAAAGTGCTTCCAGTCTGTTATGTACTGAGTTGAATAGGATCCAAAATGCAGCAGTCTGATTGGTCCTAGAACAATAGGATTCAGAATGCAGCAGTCTGATTTGTCCTAGAACAATAGGATCCAGAATGCAGCGGTCTGATTGGTCCTGGAACAATAGGATCTAGAATGCAGCAGTCTGATTAGTCCACAGAAGCCACCCAATCCAGCTCCAGGTGGAAGTGAATCCGCAACCTGATTGGCCTACAGGTGAATCATGGAATTAGCCAATCACTTGGAGCCCATTGTGTAATTAATGTATATAAAGCAGACATTCTGGGGGAACTTCCATTCCTCCTCACCGCTATGAGCCGAATAAAGAGCATGAAATCCACTCTCAACTCCGAGTATAATTCACAGTCTGTCACAGTTTTCTGGTGGGATACAATCTCACACCAGCACATTCATGATGTGACGTTTTTACAGAATATTTGGGAGGTTTTGCGCAACAAAGCTTGCTTCGCACGAAAGATCAGACTTTTTCGGATAAAGGAGAGTGACGTAGAAACACTCTGGGAAATGTGGGGTTGCGCTTGCTTGGAAGCAAAGTCACATCTCCCCGCGAACAAATTAGAACTGTGGGTGGAAAAGTATTAGAAATTAAGAAAAAGTATTTTACTGTAAGCAGCACAGGAGGGAGGGGAAAGAAGCACCTTGAAAGGGGGGGGGGAATGAAAAGTCAGTTTTTAAATCTGTGTTAAATTTGTTGTTCATTTGTTAAAAATTTGGAAAACTAATAAAAATTAATTGACAAAAAAAACCCAAAAACAACCACAACCCAGAACAAATGTTCATTAAATAACAAACATCGCTCAATCACCCTGCGGACAAATGAGGTTGGGTGATTGAGTCATCTGGAAGAACCCAGGTCACCTGGAAGCTTTAAAACAGGATTAGACAATTTCATGGAGGAAGAGGCTACCATTGGCTACTAGCCAGGATGGGTAGGTTCGGCCTGACGTCTTCCTTGACGATAAAGGTAAATGGACCCCTGACCATTAGGTCCAGTCGTGGCCGACTCTGGGGTTGTGGAGCTCTTCTCGCTTTATTGGCCGAGGGAGCCGGCGTACAGCTTCCAGGTCATGTGGCCAGCATGACTAAGCTGCTTCTGGCAAACCAGAGCAGCATACGGAAACGCCGTTTACCTTCCCACTGGAGCGATACCTATTTATCTACTTGTACTCTGGCGTGCTTTCAAACTACTAGGTTGGCAGGAGCAGGGACCAAGCAACGGGAGCTCACCCCATCATGGGGATTCGAACCGCCAACCTTCTGATCGGCAAGTCCCAGGCTCTGTGGTTTAACCCACAGCGCTACCCGTGTCCCCTCCTTGACGATAGGGATAGGGAAATTGCCCCCTTTCCCCTTGCAATGCCAGCTACTCCATGCTGCAAAAGCGTCAAGAGTGCAAGGGGTATTAAGCCTCTGTCTGGCTCCTTCTGCCAATAAAAGCCTGGAAAGATGTGATGGGAGGGGGAAAGGGGAGAATTAAATGGCAGGTCCCAAATTAGAAAAGGGGAGGGGGGAAGAAGGAGCGACTACCACTTTTAGAACGATGCCTGATTAATCAAAGACGGTGTGTTGTTGTTGTTTAGTCGTTTAGTCGTGTCCGACTCTTCGTGACCCCCATGGACCAGAGCACGCCAGGCCCTCCTGTCTTCCACTGCCTCCCGCAGTTTGGTCAAACTCATGCTGGTAGCTTCGAGAACATTGTCCAGCCATCTCGTCCTCTGTCGTCCCCT